>NW_026591711.1:7766945-7878442 GCF_907164565.1 Psammomys obesus
CACACACACACACACACACACACACACACACACACACACACACACACCACACACACCACAAGACAAAGAAGAGACTTGAGAAAAAGAAAGGTTTGGTTGAGGGGATTGGGATAAGAAAGGATGATGGGAGAGAATGATCAAAGCACACTATAAACATGTATTTAAATTATCAGCGGATTAAGAAAGAATGTTTGATTTTAAGAAATGACATTTGAGCAGGCATGGTGATACTTCTTATGTGTAATTTCAGCACTGGGAAGATGGAGGCAGGATGATCAGAAATTCAAGGCCATTGTAGTCTACATATGACATTACGGCACGAAAACAAAAACAATAACAACAAAACACTGCTGTTGATGACTTCTGAGTTTTATATAAAAAGTTTATTAAGTGAATTTTGTCTTTTGATTAAAATGGAATTTCCAAAATGACCCCAGGCAAGTTTATTCAAAGCGGTGTGTTTTTAGCAATGAAGACTTAAACATCAAAATATCAATTAGCATTGAAAAATGTTGATGTTTCTCTGCGTCCTGCAGTATCAACTATTCAGCCAGAATTATTGGAGTAAAAATAAACAAATATATCCACCTCATTATTTCACAAACTTGGTTTCATTTCTAATAAATGGTGAAAAATATATATTCAATAATTGTTTAAAAACTCTTTATGGCTTATTACTAGCAAATGTTTGATTTATGTACCTGTCTTATGCATAGTGAAAGGGATCATGTGTAGAAAAAGTTTAAGAATCTCTTCCATAAAACATTAGAAATCATTAGGTAGTGGTGGTGCATGGTTTTAATCCCAGCCCTTGGCAGGCAGATCTCTATGAGTTTGAGGCCAGCCTGATCTACAGAGTTCCAGTACACAGAGAAACCCTATCTTGAAAACAAACAAACAAACAAACAAACAAACAAAAAACACAAGCAAAACCAAACTACAACATAAGAAACAAAACAAAACAAAACAAAACAAAACAGATCAGAAATCATTATGTCTCCTTCCAATTGCTCCTGGCTCATTAACATCTTTTTTCCAGTCCCTCCATCTTCAACACTCTTCCCATGTTCTAGTGATCTCCTCTTCTCCTCTTCCTCCTCCTCCCCCTCTTTTTCTTCTCCTTTCCCCTCTCTTTCTACTGGGCATTGGATCCAAAGCCTTGGGCAGGTTAGGCATGCACTGATATATGCATACATCTCCTATATTTTCTACTTTGAGGTGAACTCTTTAATAACTACATGCAAAATCATGTGGTATCTATTCTTCTTTGTTTGATTTGCTTTCCTTAATGTAATGCTCCCCAGATCCATCCATGTTTCTTCAAATGATGTCATTTTTTTTTTGTTATAAACATGCAGTTGTCTGATTGAAATTGGGATTTCAGTTCCTCAACTCAGTATGGAATAACTGGATCTTATGACAGTTCCCCTCCTCCCTGTTTTTTTTTTTTTTTTTTTCTGTAGTACTGTACATTGGAGCAAGTGCTCTACCACTGAGCCATATTCCTAAACTCTTTCTCAGTTTCTGTTATAAGCTAGCATCCTGCTAAATTGTTCAGGCCAGGCTTGAAGTGATTCTGTAGCACAAGCAGGCTTGGAACTTCCACTCTTAGGCTCCTGAGTAGCTTGATCATAGGCTTGTGCTACCAGCCCACCTCAGATGGTAGCTCCGCTTTGAGATTTTGAATAACCTCCCATTTTCCAAAATAGCAATAATAATTTATGCTTTCCTTAAGAATGTGAGAAGCTCTTCTCCCCACATCCTCACAGGACACTTTTGTCTGTTTGGTGATAGCTGTTCTAACTAAGTTGAAGTGATAACACATTATATATATATATATATATATATATATATATATATATATATATATATATATATATAAATTTATGTGTATGAGTGCTTGGTCTGCATGTATGTCTGTGTACCATGTGTGTGCATGGTGCCTGCAGAAACCAAAAGAGAATGCCAGATCCTCTGGAATTGAAGTTATAGACTGTTGCTAGCTACCATGTAGGTTCTGGGAAGCAAACCAGAGTCCTCTGGAGGAGCAGCAAATGTTCCTAACTACTGAAATGTCTTTCCAGGCCCTTCATTGCATTTCTTTGATTAGTGTTCTTGAACATTAAAAAAAAAAATCAAATACACACATTTATTTGTCTTCTTGAGAAACACCTATTTGTTTACTTATTTATTGTGGTGCTGGGGTTTGGCCAGCATCTTTTACATATGTAAGGCAGATTGACTCTGTCACCGGCTGAACTACTTTCCAGCCCCCCTGGACCCTTTTTTAGTTGGAATATTTAGCATTGATTTTTTTTTTGGGGGGGGGAGAGGGCATCATGAATTGAGATTCTTATATTCTAGAAATGAATCCCTTGCCAGAAGAATAGACTACAAATAGGTCTGCCCATCTTGAGGCTGTGCCCTTTGTTGTTGCCTTTGCGTGAACATGATTTAATATAATATAATCCCCTACGTCTACTTTTACTTTTGCTTCCTGAGCTTTTGGAGTCTTATCCAAAAATTATTTAGGCCAATTCCTGAAGTGTTTATTTTTAAAAAATATTTTCATATATATATTATATGTATGCCTTTATGTGTATTGTTGTACCACATCTGCAGTGCAGACAGAAGCCTCATGTCCCTTAGAAGTGGAGTTACAGACAGCCATCATGGGTGCTGGGAATTGAACCTGGGTCCTCCGGAAAAGCAGCCAGGGCTCTTAACTGCTGAGCCACCTTTTCAGGGCCCTGCTCCCTGCTTTCTCCTAATAGTTTCATGGCTTACCTTTAAGTCTTTGATCCATTTAAGTGGCCCTTTGTATACAGCACCAAAAAAAAAAAAAAAAAAAAATAGGGTTCCAGTTTATCTTGCATGAAAAATTATTCAGTTCCTCAGCACCATTTGCAGAAGAGATGTTTTTTTACCCAGTGAGTGTTCTTGCTGCCATGTGGAAAATCAGATGGTTGTGAATATTTGTGCGCGCTGGGGATTGAACTCTTGTTTTACAAACGCTTGGTAATGGATCTTAGCTGGGAGTAAAGAAAGGTTTTGGTTGATTCTCTGATTGCTTGGTTCTAAAAGTAGAATGCAGTCTTGATCTTCAGGGTCCAGGGGAAAAAATGTGGAACATTCATTTTCTTTTTCTTTGTTGATTCAGCCTGAAGCTAAGTTAGTATGGATCTTTCTTTGATCTCTTTTTCCCTCTATCTTTTGGTCTGTAACAGGACACACAGAATTTTTTTTTAAAACATTAGGAAAATTGACAGCTAACACTTTTCTTTGAGGGCCACCTGTAGTTTATTAGATCGCTGGGCTCTAATAATTAGCTCTATACTCATTTTGTAAATATCCAGTTTTCATTCCTCAGATGTCTCTGAACCTTTGTTAACTCTCGGCTCACTCAGGTAGCTCTTGTATTCTATTTGTTTACGTTTTATTTTGCACGTTTACTCTTTTTTCTTTTCTTTTTTAAATAAACTTCTTTGGTGCCCATCGTTTATTTTTCTCCTTTGTTGTGTCTTTCCTGGGTTTGGTCTCTGGATTATCCGAAACGAGTTGAGAAAGCCCTGGTGATTTACTTTTAATATTCCGCAATTTAAATAAATCGAAGACTCATTTAAGTAGTGGTAGCTTGTGAGATCTGGCGCTCTAGCCAAGATGTCACATGTTTAGGAAGTAACGTTCACTAATCACGTTAGTTCACAGCAACTCAGAGGCATCCAGAGGGATGGTTCCAGCCTGTTTACTGTGTACATCCTGTAACTGATATTTTAAAAAGACTCTTAAATTTCTTTCCTTTCTCAGAGCAGCAAGGGGAAACCGGACCCGCTGCCACGTAGGAGTCTCCAAAGCGTCTCCAGGGACCTGCGGAGCTCAGGCATGGGGCGGGGCAGTCACAGAGGTCTTCTGCTCGCAGGGAAGGCGGAGGAATTCCCAAGCTCCGGCATCCGGGCTGGTCGACGCCCCTCGAGTTGAGCGCGGCTCCTCCCCTCCCCAGCCTGGCGGGGGGCGGTCGCTGCGGCCCGGGGCGAGCCGGGAGACCTTTCCACGTTTGCATCGCCGCGGCGCGCCCGGCCTTACCCCTCGCCGCTCCTGTCCAGGCCGCGCGATGGCATTCGGGGCCCGGGGTTGGCGGCCCCGGTCGCTGCTCCTGCTGCTGCTCTGGGTGACCGGGCAGGCGGCTCCCGTGTTGGGCCTGGTTGTGAGCTCGGAGCTGCAGATCGAGCGGAGCTTCGTGCCTGATGAGTGCCCGCGCACGGTGCGCAGCGGCGACTTCGTGCGCTACCACTACGTGGGAACTTTTCTCGACGGCCAGAAGTTCGACTCCAGGTACCCCGTGCCCCCTTCACTCCCTAGGGACCTCCACCAGCCTACCCCTGCCCCATTCCGCTTTCTTCCTCCCGCGGCCGCAGCGGTAGGTAGGTGGGACCTTGAGGTTGGGTCCGGACAATCTCCTTTCCTCTCAGCCCAGCTCAGCCGCACATGCTTTCACACAGTCATGTAAAATGGCCACTCTACGAGACCTCCAAGAGTGGGTGATGCCGCCCGCCTCCTTCTTGAGGATCCTTCCTGACTGGTCCCTGGGTTTCATCCCTTGATTGTCTGGTCTGCCCAGCTGTAGCACTGGCTAGGAGTGTAGCACTGGCTAGGAGGAGGAGGATACTGATAATTGTAGCCACAGTAATGAGCTGTTGAAGTGCTAGGCACAGTTCTGTTTTGTGTGTATACAAATATGCATGAGCGCATTTAAATCTTTTGTGAGTTTCCAGAAGAACCTTGCCTTCATATATATATATATATGAATTTATTAATTATATTATATTAAATGCTCATGCATTTAATAATATATAATATATAACATATAATATATATATTAACCAACAAGGTAACCAAGACTAGTGATACCTGTGCAAACGTTGGACTCAGGCTATGGAAATTCAAATGCAGTGACTGTGTGTAAAGTCCTTTTTGCCTTCCGCTTCGGCTTCACAAAAACTCCAGGAGACATGGCCTGGAGCAGCCCCGTGGGGCTTGCCTGCATAACCTGTCAAGTCTTGAGCTCACTTAAGCTTCACTCCTGCCCCTGGCTGCTGTTACTAACCCTATGCTGTGCCTTCATGGTGAACCACTCCACCAGGCAGCGAACAGTTGAGCCTCTGCTATGTACCTGAGTGGGCTTATGTACAAATACGAGCAGCCACCCTTGTCTTTTTTGAAATTCTAGGTATTGAGTATGTAAAAGCCATTTTGCTTCTCTGTACTGTGTGGCACAAAGCAAGTGCTTAGATATGGTCATCCTTCGTGTTAATTACTTTTTGGGAAGCATAGGGAGATTGAACCCAGGACTTTGAACGTTCTAGACAAACCTCTAATACTGAGACCTCGTCATAGAGTTGTTTCAGTTGTAGCTTATTGAGGTATTCCCATGGCATTCAGTTCTCCTAGAATGTACAGGGCTGGTGAGATGGTTCAGCGGTTAAATGCTGTCAAGCTTGATGACCTGAATTCAATCAGTGGGGCTCACAAAGTAGAAGGGGAGAAATGATTCCCACAAGTTGACCTCTCACCTCCACGCGAATGTCAAGGCACACCCTCCATAAAAAATAATATGTTAAAAAAAACCTGAAAAAAATAGATTATATGATTATACAATTTTTTTAAACATACATTTCATTTGGTTTGGATATACCTAGGAATAGAATTGTTGAATCATATGGGACTTATATATAAGTTTTTGCGGCCCAGAACCTCCAAACTATGAATTGTTTTCCATAATTCAGTAAACTGCCATTCCCTCCATCAGTGTTTCTATATCTTCATGTTCTTTTTCACATTTTTTAGTAGTTGTCTTTTTAAAAAGTCCGTTTTTCTGGGCATGGTGATACATACCTTTGTCCCAGCATTGGGAGGCAGAGGCCAGCCTGGTCTACATAGTGAGTACCAGGACAGTTAGGGCTGCATCTTGAGACTTGTCTCAGAAAGCGAAACAAAACAGAACAAACCCGCCCGGACAATTCCCAAATTACATTCATGTATTTATTTACGGTGTGTGAATGTGTTTGTGTGTATTCACACTTACATATGCCTGTGCATGCCGGGGTGCAGATGTGGAGGTCAGAGCTCCGCATGCCGGTGTTAATTCTCTCCTTTCACTGTGTGTGTCCTGGGGGTTGAATTTAGGTTGAATTTAGGCAGTTCTCTTTCCCGCTGAGCGGTATTGCCGACCCATCCTTGTGGCTGTGATCTTCATTTCCCTAAAGATGTCGAGCATCTCTTCAGTGCTCATTGGCTATTTGTATATCTTTGATTTGCTCCTTTCATTATAAAATCAGAATCTTTTTTTTTTTTTTTTTTTTTTTGCTTGAACGGAAGGTAATTAACAATTCCCATTAGAACAAGTTCTACTCTCTAGGGATGGCTGCCGCTGTGAGGCAGTATAGGTCAGTGGAAAGAGCACCTTGCTACTACCTTGCACTGTCTACCCTCAAGAGATCTAGTCTCAGACGTTTGGCTCTGATCCTGTCATTTTGCGTAGGTAAGTTATTACAAAATGGCGAGACAGGCCCAATAAGAACAGCAGAGCCTGCACTCTCCCAAAAGGACAGTTTTACCCCATGTCTTCATTTTTATCCCAAAAGAATTCGTGTACCCTCACAAGACGTTGAGGAAGGTATCTCATTATAGATAAAGAAACTGCAGCTGAGAATATTCAAATGACTTGCCCAAGACACCTTAGAATTAGGTGGTCATATGTGAATTTTAATGCAGGCAGTTTATGGCCATAATCTATGTTCTATAGTCTGCCCATAAATACAGTGGAAGAAATACAAGAAGCAATGGACTCACATAGAAGCCTTAATTATATGTTGTGTGTGTGTAAGAGGTGGGTGGTCAGGATTGAGTTCCTAGATTGCAAGGGTAAGACTGAAGGAAGAGCAAAATGCCCCAGGGAGGAGCTGAGGAGGAGGGGGAGTTGTTTGGGGAGGTGGTATGGCTGGTAGTAGGGTATGGAGGTGGGTGCATGGTGTTGCCGAAGCGAGGTCTGGTCGATGTGGTCTGAATAAGAGGTGAAGTAAGTTCTGTTGCGCTCCTTGTGTAGTTCCTGTTCTCTCCAGGTCTTTTTGTTTCCTACTTCTTTCATAAGATTCCCTGCACTCTGTCCAAAGTTTGGTTATGAGTCTCAGCATCTGCCTTGATACCCTGCAGGGTGGAGCCTTTCAGATGCCCTCTGTGGCAGGCTCTTGTCCTGTTCCCTGTTTTCTCCCTCTGATGTCCATCCTATTTGCCTTTTTGAATGAGGATTGAGCATTTTAGCCAGAGTCCTCCTTCTTGCTTAGCTTCTTTAGGTGTACAGATTTTAGTATGTTTATCCTATAGCATATGTCTAATATCCACTTATGAGTGAGTATATACCCTGTGTGTCTTTCTTCTTCTGGGATACCTCACTCAGGATGATCTTTTCTAGTTCCCACCATGGATCTGGGCACAAGGGTCTTTTCTGAGACTGATAACCCAACCAAGGACCAATCATGGAGATAACCTAGAACCCCTGCACAGAAGTAGCCCATGGCAGTTCAGTGTCCAAGTGAATTCCATAGTAATGGGAACAGGGACTGTCTCTGATATGAACTGGTTGGCCTGCTTTTTGATCACCTTCCCCTGAGGTGGGGCGGGGGGCAGCCTTACCAGGCCACAGAGGAAGACAATGCAGCCACACCTGATGAGACCTGATAGACTAGGATCAGAAGAAAGGGGAGGAAGACCTCCCCTATCAGTGGACTGGGAGAGGGGCATGGGTTGAGAAGGGGAGGGAAAATGGAGTTGAGAGGGGAGGAGGGAGGGAGCTAGAGGGGGATACAAAGTGAATAAACTGTAATTAATAAAAATTTAAAAAAAAGGTGAAGTAAGAGTGGAACAGTGACAAGCAGGAGAAGTAAGAGGAAGCTATAGGTAAAGATTAAAAAAAATTTAAAAAGACTTTAAAACTTTTACCTGAAAGAATTATGCAGATTTATAGCAAGCAGTGTAACAAGCAGGAGCCAGCCAGCTTTGGAGGGATCTTGCATTCTGTCTATGAGGTTTGGACCATGTCAAAGGATAGTAAAGAGTTTGAGACCTGGAACTCAGTGATCAGATGCCCTTTTTTACAAGTGGTTGACAATGGGAAACTGAATGGAGAGGCAAGACACAGAGTAGCTGTTTCATAGGTCTCTATTCCTTTGGAATTTGTGGAATGTTAGGATATGAGTTTGATATTCTCTCTCTTTTTACTGAAAAAAAAAAGATTTTTATTATTTTTAACTATGTGTCTGTGTGTGGATATGGGCATATGCACGTGTCCTCAGAGGCCCAGAGGTATTGGATCCCCGAAAGTTGGAGTTAACAGGCAGTTGTGTGCTGGGAATCAAACCCAAGCCTGATTAAAGAGTAGTATTAACTTTTCCATTGAGCCAGCATCTCACCAGCATCTCACCAGCATCTCACCAGCCCGAAACTTTGGTAGTTATGCAAAGTATGTGTAGAGAGGAGAAATCTAGGAGTTTGGTTTTTGGCTGCCTTGGGGGGAGGGGCATTGCCAGAAGAAAGTGGCAGTTGTCTGCTGATGAGATGGCTCAGTGGGTGAGGTGCTTGCTGCCTCTCCTGATGACTTACTTATGTGCCCACACCCACAATAAGTAACTATTAAAAGAAGAAAAGAAAATGAGGACTTGTACTCGGACTAGAGTCATAAGCCACCAAGAGTATCTTGTGCCATGAGTTTTTTATTATTGCTGTTCTGTGTTTTCTTTTTTTTTTTCTGTATCTTTTTTTCATTAAAAAAATATTTTTGTATTCACTTTACATCCATGTTGTAGCCCAGTCCCTCCTCTCCTCCCAGTCCCATGCTCCTTTCCTCCCTCCCTCCACTTTCCCCCTTCTCCTTCAGAAAAGGGGAGCTTCCTTTCCCATCCATCCCAACTCATCAAGTTGCGTCAGGAATGAACATGTCCTCTTCCCCTGTGACCTGATAAGGCAATTTTGCCAGGGGAAAAAAAGCTGGACTCTCTACACATCGCCCAATGTTGGGCTGTGAGTCTAGACATCTTTTTTGAGGTGCTTCTGGGCAGAGCCTTTCGGAGGACAACTCTGTCAGGCTCCTATCTGTAAGTTTAGCAGAGTGTCGTTCATAGTGTCGGGGGTTGGCACTCCCTGAAAGGGTGAGTCTTTGGTTGGGCCGGGTATTGGTTGGACATTCCCTCAATCTCTGTTCTATCTGTATCCCTGCACATCTTGTAGGCAGGGTCAATTTTGGGTCAAAGTTTTTGTGGGTTCGTGTTCCCTTCTTTCTGCTAGTAGACTAGTCTAGTTACAGGGTGTCCTCTTCAGTCTCTATGGTCTCTGCTAGTAGGAGTCTCTGCTTGAGTCCCCCTCAGATCCTCCCAGGAGCCTACCCTGACTTGGGTCTCCAGCTGTCACAGACATACCCCCACCCTCAGTTTCTCTTTTCTCTACAGGCCTTCTGTCGTCTTGCCCTCACTCTCCCCAGGTTCAATCTCCACCCTCTTATCTCTCTGTGTCCCTTCCCTTGTTCCCTCTCTTCAGCCATTACTTCTGTCTATTCTCTCTCTCCTTCTGAGTGAGTTTTAGGCATCCTCCTTGGATCCTTTATGTTACTTATCTTCTTTGGGTCTGTGCCTCGTAGTATGCTTATCCTGTACTATATAATAAAATCCACTTATAAGTAAGTACATACCATCTGTCAGTCACTTTGAAGACAGTCGGGCCTTTTCTGCATATAAACATTCACAATTACCAAGATGACTGGACCTTCAGCCTTGGGCCACTGCTTTGAATGTGTCTTTGCTGAACCTCTGTGGGCTTGTTAATGTGCTCCTGTGTCCACTGTTGCAGATGCAAGCAGATGGCAGCTTTCACCTGCTGGTGCTGTGGTGCTCCTGCCCAGCCTTCTCAGTTTCATCTTAGGAGGTCCATCACAATTCTAGGCTTGAGAGTAAGGGGAATGCACGTTTGGGGACTTTGATTTCCTTCTGGGACCAAAGTTGAATATGTTTTTACTTCCATTATCTTGGCAAAAAGTGCCTCTCACTGTTTTATTCACAGCTTCAGATCTGTCTGCACAGCTGCAGGGTGCCGGCATTTGATTGATGGGTGCCCACTGCATGCCTTGGTTGGTAGGTCAACTTGTGCTGCTCTAGCTTTCAAAGGAAATGCGCCAAAGTCCCCTAGAGAGATTCTTACACAGTTTCTGATTTTGTTGGCTCTGGGGTTTGTATCCAAGAAGAATTTGTATTTGCAGCAAGTTCCCTACTGATCCAGCTGTCTTGAAGATAGGACTTTGAGAACCATTGCTCAAAAGAACCATAGGTTCAGTGGAGCTCAGTTCACTACATTTTCATTCTCTCACCCATTCACTCATTCATTAAACAAGTACTTACCGAGTACCAACTCTTCCGGGTGCAGGAGATGTAGCAGTGGGTACAACAGAACCCCTGACCTTAGGAAGCTCACCTTTCTACCAGAAGGACATATACACTCTATAAGTTACGCAGCAAAATAGAAGTTGGTGAGAGACAGATAGAGCCGTGCAAGATTGAGGTGGGGGCGAAGCACTAGGCTCAGAAAGGTGCGATGGCATTGGCCATCCTGATAATAACTAGCTTCTGGACTCCGTGGTAGACCCTCCGTGTCTCACATATGTCGGCTGGCATGCAGAGACTACCAATTGAGTGGCAGACTCTGCCAGTTCCAGTGACAAGGGGATTTCTGCCTGCTAGGGAGGGATTTGGGGAAGACATGATGCTTGAGATAGGCCTTGACCATTTATAGAATTTTATTTCTTCAATGTAGAGAGTGTGCTTAAGAGAGAAAGAGACGTGTGCAAAGCCTGGGCATGAACAGTGCCATGCTCAAGGAACAGGAAAAAAGTCCTTGATAGTTGGATCAGGAGGCTGGAGACCCAGAGCTGGCCAGATGTGGAGGAGCTGTTTCACAGAAGCCCTGGTAGCTATTAGAGGTCTTTGTGTAAAGGAGTAGAATTCAGGAGGTCTTCAGTGGATAGGCTATGAGTAGGGAACCCTAGTGATTCGTCTTGTAGCAAACTTATTTTGCATAATTACTCAATTAAGTTTCTAATGCTGGGATATAACAGAATAAAAAAACAAAAAAGCCACGCCCTTGTTATGGTTGAGAAAAGTACCAATTCTAGCTGACCAGAGCAGAGAGCATAGGGAATTTATTGGAAGAATCTCAGATGTGTGAGACAGACAGATTCTGGCTCTCCAGCACATGGCACAGGTGGGCCATAGACAGCTTGCCGCCACACTGTGCAGCACAGAGAGATGATGTCACCCAGGAGCCTGCCAGTCATGTGGCTAGCCTTCACCTGAAGCCATCACAATGTGTAAGTATGAGGTGGTCAGACAGCCTAGCTCTCTGTGGCCAGGGTGAAGGCCATGGCTCCCTGTGCCATGTGCAAGAGCGTAGGTCTGTGGGTGGCATTTCAGTTCACAGGTCTCTGTCTTCCTTCTTCTTTGCTGTGCTGGCTGGATTGGATTTGATTTGCTCTCTATGAGTCCTAGGCATAAGACAGCTTTGGCCACCAAGCCAGGCATCAAGCTAGGATGAACAAAGGACTGCCATCTGCTCTGCCCCTGACTGATAGAAGTCTGTTTAAGTTGGTACCCAAGCTCATCCTTCTGTAGGTTAGGTCCTCAGAGAAGAGCCACTGGGCTGGGTAGCCCCAGGGATAGTGTTGGGGTGGCCTGGGAGAGAACAATGATAAGCAGAGCTAGTCAGGGCATGCTCACAAGGGCAGGCAGTGTTTAGAATGTGAATGTACCGTGGCAAGAATGGGGATGCTAGAGTGCTGCTGGTGAGCTTTGAGCCTTGGGCTTCCTTCTGACTTAGGGAAAGTGCACTTCCTGTGAGGGTCCCTGGAGGCTATTGGCACATTGACAAAGCACACCATCCTGGGAAGATTTTTGATTCTCTCTATGGGGTATTGCTGGTTACTGCACATTCATATGAATGGTTTGATTTGTGTCTATTTTTCTGACTGAGCCCTTGTTAAGAATTATCTATGGGAACCTAACATCTTTTTTTTTTAATTTTTAATTTTTGGAATCTAACATCTTAATTTGTGCAATTACTTAAAAATAATACTCTGTAACGGGAATGTGACAGCTTGACTTTGCTTTGAAATTTTTCCTTTGAATATTTTAATGTGCTGGAGATCATCCCAGCTCCTTGCCTGCTCATTCTCTCCTTTTCATCTTTCTCGTCCTTCTTCACAACCTTTCTTCATTTTCCATCTGGGCAGCAGACAGGTAGCTTGCCAGATCATTTACTGGTGTCTTTATCCTGCCAGGTTCCATTAGCTGCTGGTAGACGTGGCTGCCTGGGAGAAATACTCTTGCACAAAGCGTCTGGTAAGCCTAGCCACCTCTGGGAGTGTATGGTGCAGAGAGTGGAAGGTAGGAAAGTCAGACCTTGCCTGTCCTCTTTCTGTCCCTGGATCCATTCTCAGTGGAGGAATTTCACGGGGGTGGGGTTGGGGGGAGAGCCACCCTGCAAGGAGGAGAGGTTTAGTTTCATTCCCTAAGGGCTCCTGTGTCGGGACCATGGTTGTCATGAGAAGCAGACCCCGGGTGAGGCAGCCACCTTCATTTGGCACAGGGAAACTGAGCTAACCTGGAGGTACGTTCCCAAGGTGGCTCCCGAATCCAGGGCTTCTTCTTGTGTACTTTCTGCACGACAGCCTTAGATATCCTTTTTTTTGGTGTGTGTGTCATTTTTGAGATAGGGCTGGGCTCAAATTTGACATCTTCCTGTCTCGGTCTCTTAAACATGGGGATTACAAGTTTTTGCCACCATGCATGGCCTGTTGATCTTCCAGTGTTGCCCATGTTTGGTGCAAATTCATGGGTTCAAGAGGTCTTTGTGCCACTCACTGTTGTGGCTGGGGTCATCTTTATAGTGTTCAGAAACATTGTCCTTAGGTTTTTAATGGTCCAAACGGACTCTTAAACTAGAATTTAAAGCCAGCTGACTTTTTTTTTTTTTTTCCTTTCTCCTAGTTGATGTGTATAATAGAACTGAGAGGAGAATTTTCTGCCTAGGGATGGCGTTTTTCTTTTGTCTCTGGATCTGAGATAAGAATGGTTTCAGCAAGACCAGTATAAGCATATGCCACTGAATTTTAGTGTTTAAAAGTATTTATTGTTTTATTTTTATGTGTCTGTGAATGTGCCTCAGTGTTCGAGAACCATGTGCATTCAGAGGCTTGTGGAGGTTAGCAGAGAGGATTGGGTCCCCTGGAACTAGAGTTATAAGCAAGTTGTGAGCCACCATGTGGGTAGAGGGGACCAAACCCAAGTCCTCTGCTCAGATAGAGTAGCAAATGCTCTTAATCACTGAGCCTTCTTCTCTCTAGCTCCATCAATTAATTTAAAGTAATTAATAGGACACGTAATAGAGGCTGGGGTCGTAGCTCAATGATAGAAATGTGAGGCATTGCGCTGAAGAAATGTCTCAATGGTGAAGAGCACTGCTGCTCTTTCAGAGGACCCGGCCTCTATTTCTGGAACCCACAGGCCTTACCCAGGCCTTACAAAGGCCTTACAACCCTTTGTAATTCTAGGTGATCTGATGCTTCTTCTCGAATTCATAGGCATCAGGTACATGGGTGGTAGACAGATATACACGCAGGGAAAACACTCATGCACATTAAAAAAATTATGCCATGGATTCAATTACACAAAGCGTCTGGTAAGCCTAGCCACCTCTGGGAGTGTATGGTGCAGAGAGTGGGGGTTAGGAAAGTCAGACCTTGCCTGTCCTCTTTCTGTCCCTGGATCCATTCTCAGTGGAGGAATTTCACGAGGTGGGGGGGAGCCACCCTGCAAGGAGGAGAGGTTTAGGAGGCCATGGATTCAATTTCAAGCACAGCAAATAAATAATAGTGATGTATATGCACTGGTTAGGTAATTTTAAAACTTAAAATTCTACTGCCTAGCTTCTGAGGATTTGAGAAGGGGCTTCTGGGCAGGTGGTCCCTTACTGCACTGTGGATTTTCATCTGTCATGCTCCCGCCTTTCCAGGTTCCCCCCGATGGGACCTTGACCACATCCTGTGTTACACGCTCTTGGATCTGTCTTCCCATTAAAATCCACTCTGTTCTCTATTTGCTTTCAATTTCCCCAAGTTTTGTTGCCATTCCTGGGATGGTTTGGCCATTTTTATTGTTCCTTTAATCCTTTGAAGGGGAAAGTCTGGGTGACTTTATGGACTCATTTTACTATTGCTCTTTTATTTGTTTCATTTTAGATTATATGTATGTGTTTGGATATAAGCATGCACTTTTGGGTACCCAGGGAGGCCAGTGTCAGATTCCCTGGAATTACAGATGGTTGTGAGCCACCCAACTGGGTCCTCTGCAACAGCAGTATGGGCTCTTAACCACTGCGCCATCGTTCCATTCGTCTTTTATTTACTTTTGTTAATTTTTTTTTTTTTTTTTGGAGGTAGGGTCTAGCCATGCAGCCCAGGATGGTTTCAGTCTTCCTCCCTCGGTTTTCCAGTGCTTAGATTACAGGCACGCACCGGCCCACCCAGCTTGCCATCTGTTCCTTCAGATGTTCTTTCTTGCTGTGACCCCACTTAAACCTTTGTTCAGAGGTGCAGCCTATTATTTACACTCTAAGAGCAGGAATGCCAAGTGCTTATTTATGCTAAGTAATATGTTGCAAAATATTGTGTACTTCTATGTAGACAGTTTACTGAGGTGGATATGGTGCGTTTTACTTTTCTCCAGCAAGAGTGTCATGGCTGGATCTATCGGGTTTTTTTTTTTTTTTTTTTTTTTTTTTGAGATAGGGTCTCAAACTTGCTGGCCTTGATTTCTGATCCTCCTGAGGGTTGGGATGACGGGTATGAGCCATCAAGCAGATCTTGTGGTGTTGAAGATTGAGTCCAGGGCTTCCTGTGTGCCAGGCAAGCCCTCTACTTCTGAGTTACTTTCTGGCTAGGTCTCACTTTCCGCTTTCTTAAGTGTTAACTTTATTTTGCAGCATAATAAAGGCACCTCCTTCTCAGCCCCGGGCTGCCACACTGTTCCTTGTGCTGCATCCATATATGTACCTGTGCAAAACAGCCCCTTTGCTATTGTTCTTTAAAAAAATAAAACTTACCATTGTAACCATTTCAAAGTATGTAGTAGTAGTGTGAGTTACATGCATGTTGGTATGCAATGGATCACTAGGGCTTTTTTTCTTTTTGTTTTCTTAAACTCTTGTAACTGTATATTCACCATCAGTCCCTCCCCATTTTCCTTGCACCGCTGTTTCCTGGTAACCATATTTTACTTTTCTTTCTATGGGTTTAATTGTGTGTGTGTGTGTGTGTGTGTGTGTGTGTGTGTGTGTTATTTTTCAAACAGGGTCTCACAGTATAGCTCAGGCAGCACTGGAGCTCACTAGGTAGCCCAGACTGGCCTTAAACTTGGGGTCTTCCTGTCTTAGCTGATCAGGTACTGGGATTATAAAGTCGTGTGCTATCATGTCTGGCTCATGTACTTTGTGGAATCATATGTGTAGTGTTTATCTTTCGGGGCTAGTTCATTTCTCTTAATGTAGTATCCTGAAGGTACATAGGTAATACATAGCATACTATAGGATTTCTTTTATTTTGTTTATTTTCTTCATTTTGTCTATTTCCCCCTCTTGTCAGCTGATAGACATTTAGATTACTTCCGTTTCTTGGGCTGCAGGGAATATGTCTGTGCAGATAGCTCTGTGAGGATCTGTTTTTAATTCTTTTGTATAAATAAGATTCTTGGGTCTTCATGTACTTCTGAGTTAAATTGTTGGATTAAAGTCTTTTTTGCATAGTAGCTGCAGCGGTTTACATCTGCACAAAGTTTGTGTTTCTCCACTTGCTCATCTACACTGATGTAGTATGTAGTAGTGTCAATTACAGTTACATGCATGTTGGTAAGCAGTGGATCTCTAGGATATTTTTGTCTTACCTCCTCTAACTCTAGATGTACCAACGATTTCTTTTCATTTTTCCTGTGCGGGGTTTCTATGTTTTTTTAATGGCCTTCCTTCCTGACCTGAGGTCATATTGCTATTGTTTTTGTATAGATAGGTACATTGAATTCATTTTGTTTAAAAAATTTGTATGTGAGTGTATCTCTGCTCATGAGCATGTATGTGTGGGTGCATGGAGGCTAGAAGAGAGTGTTTGATCCGCTGGGACAGGGGTTATAGGCAGTTGTGAGCTGCCCAGTGTCGATGTTGGGAACCAAACCCTGGCCTCCTAGAAGAAAAACAAGCACTTTTAACTCCTGAAACATCTTTCCAGCCTCTTTAATTCTGTGTGTAGATGAGGAAACTGAGGAGGCCTAGAGAAGTCAGAGCTGGAATTTAAGCCTGAGTTTGTTAGCTGCAGAGACTCTGAAGTCAGCTTAGGGTTCAGGCCTGAGGAGGGAGAAATGGCAGTAGAGGGGGTAGGAATGGGCAGAGTTTCAAAGAAAGCAGGCAGAGTTAGAGGTTACGGAAAGTGGGTAGTGGTGCCACCATAGCCCTGAGCAGGAGAGGGCTACCTATGGAGATTTTATCTGAAGTTGTCTGGCCTGGCTTCCAGAGGATTTGCTATCTGTCCCCTCATCTCTATGTAAAAGCCTGATGGGAAAGGGTAGGGTTTAGGTTACTGTGGCTTCATGCCCTGACTGTGTTCAGCCCCTTGGGGAAGGCCTTATCTCTGGCTCTTTGGTTTGGCTTTCAGTGCTGTCTATGAATCTTTCCTCCTACCCCAAACCAAGCCATTGAGAAGGTCCAGCGGGTCTTGAACTCTCTAGGGTAGTGGAGACGTTCTTTGCATTCTGGAGAGGAGTCCTAGGGTCCACTTGTGTAGATCACAGCAGAATGGGGAACCCAAGCTACTTGCAACCCATGTTAGGCTCTGGGTTAGATCCTGGTTCGCAATACCGTAGCACATTCCTAGCTACATATGGTTAGTGGTTACCATACGGAGAGCACAGGACTTAGAACAGGCTTTTATTCATTTTTCTTAGTCAGAATGACAGGTAAGGAAATTAAGGCCAGTGATTGGCTACTGGTAGACATTTTTACTCACTGAGGCCTGAATTGTCCCCTTGGGAATGAGTATGTTTGCCCATACATTTACTAGAGGAAGGCTTGCAGGTGGAAAGTGCCATATTTTCCTGGTACTTAGAAATATTGAACATCTTTTCACATGCTCCTTGGTTATTTATTTGTATTTCTTCTTTGAAGAAATATATATTCAAGTAGTTTGCTTATTTTTTTTTTAGTTGGTTCATTCTATTGTTGAATTATAAGACTTTTTAGATATCTTAGAAATTCCTTATGTGGTGTATTGGTTATTTTTCTTGTCCCCATGACAAAATACCTGACAGAAGCAACTTAATGAAGGAAAGGATAATTTTGGCATGTAGTTTACAGGGTTTGGTCCATCATGGCAGGACATGGTGCTGGAACAGCTTGGTCTGCGGCAGCTAGAGCTTGCAATGCAGCTGTTTATACCTCATTGATCAGAAAGTAGGGAACATAGGCCAGAACTGGAAGTGGCTGTAACCTCTAGTGGCTTTACTTGCTGGGCCTCATATCCCAGAGGTTCTGTAACTTTCCCAAGTTGCATTACTAGCTAAGGACTAAGTGTCCAAACATATGAGTCTGTATATTTCCTACTCTTCTGTAGGCTCTTTCCACTCTGTTAGTTATTTCCTTCACTGTGAGGATTTTGAAAGTCTGACACAATACCACTTGTTTGTTTTTGCTTTGCCAGCCTGTGCTTTTGGAGCTATCTAAGCAACCATTGTAAAATCCAATGTTAAGAGATTTTTCCTTGTGCTTTTTGAGATGGAGTTTAAGGATGAAGCCTAAGCTGGCCTCTAATTCCTTATCTTCCTGGATCAACATCCCCATTGCTGGGATGATGGGTGTGAACCTAGGGCTTCATGTTTTGTTCTAGGAGTCTTGTAGCTTTGGATCTTAAGTTTATGTCATTAATATGCTTTGTATTTGATGGCATAAGGCAAATTAGATATCCGTATTCTCTGGCATGACTTATTGGGGCCTAGCATGTCACCACCGTGTGGTCTTATCAACGACCTCTTGATCACGTATGAAAGAGTTCATTTCTGAGCTCTTTATTCCGTTTCATTGGCTGTAATTTAAATCGGGCACACTGTTTTCATTACCATAGTCTTTTATAGTTAAAGATCAGAAGCTAGAGGGTTCTATATTTGCACTTCTTTCATAGGATTATTGGCACTATTTGAGTCTTTAGAATTTTCAGATATTTTTCTCCTTCTAAAAAATGCCAATAAGAATTTGATAGGAATTGCCTTGGCTCTGTAGGTCACTTGGGTGGTTACAAGTGTTTTAATGAGATTAGGTCTTCCAGTCTATGAAAACAATGTATAGTGTCTTTGTTTTTGTTCTCTTTAATTTGTTTTTGCTTAAAATTTTTTAATATTTATTTATCATGTATATATATACATATATATGTATATATCATATATACATATGTGTACATGACTGTGCAGTGCACACATGCATGTATGGAGGTCAGAGGGCAACCTGCAGGAGTTGTTTCTCTCCTTCTACCATGTGGGTTCTGGGGATCAAACTTGGGTCATCAGGCTTGTTTACAAGTGTCCTTACGGGGTAAGCCACCTTGACAGCCCTCTTCTATTTCTTTCAGCAATATTTTTCTAGTTTCAGGGTGTAATTCTTTTGGGTCCTTGTTTAGTTTACTTCTAGAAAACTTTGTAGATAGAATTGTTTATTATCTACTGGTAGAATGGAAACAGAGCTCAGTTTTGCTTATTGACTTTTATCATGCAACATTGCCAAAGTCTTGTATTGAGAGAGAGAGAGAGAGAGAGAGAGAGAGAGAGAGAGAGAGAAGAGTGTGAATGAGCTCTTTTGGGTTTTCTACAGACAGTTTATTACATAAGCACAGTAATACTTACCTTTTCTCTGTCGAGGTTGGATGCTTTCTACTTCTTTTTCTTGCTGAATTGGCCTCGCCAGTTTTTCCAGGACTTTGTTGAATAGAAGTGGGAAAGTAGGCATCATTATTTTATTCCTGAGAACAGGGAGGAAACATCCGGTCGTTTCACCATTGAGTACAATGTCAGCTGTGCACAGCCCTTTCATTAGGCCTTCCTGGAACTGCCTGGTCGGGTGAGCCATCTGTTTTCCTGTAGGACCCCAATGGGGACATCTATAAAAGGTGTGAATGGGTTGGACAGTGGGACAGGCTACATATGTGCTTATTCCAGCATTTGCAGAAATGATTTTCATGACCGGTTCTGGGCTTGATGCTTCATATGAGTTTATGCCAGTTGCAATGATCAGCATAAATCTACCTAGGACAACTTCATTTTTTCCAGATGACCAGCCCTTTAAGCAATAGATAGCACTGGTCTCACATTGTTATAGCCTATGTGTCTGAGTGTGTATATAATATGTTTCTGCATCATTTTTCATAGTGCAGTGTGATCATAAAAGGAGACATTAATGCCATGAGGCTGACCATCAGAGGAATTAACAACACTGTGAGGCTACAGAGTTTCCAGAGGCCTATGCCAGGAGCTGCGAGTTTCTTTGTTTTTTCTTTCATCTTTGTTTTTTCCCACTTGGCTAACTTTTTGAGCTTGAAAAAAATTTTAATGCCCAGGGTGCCTGAATGTCTGAGCACCTACTTATATTATATAAGAATTAGGAGGATTCAAGGATTAGGAGGGTTCAAGCTTTTCTACTGGGCCTAACACATAAGAAATGTTCTGTAAGTAGTAGTTATTATTGAAAACGTGCATTTCAGTTATACTGAGTGAGGTCAACCAGACATGGAAAGAGAAGTACCATGTGCTTCAAATCTTTAGATTTGAGTATGTAATCTGAAGTATCTGAAGAAGTGCAAGAAAGGGACCATGGAGGAATGGAGAAGGAAGAAACCGAGTCTATAAAGGGGCATAGTAGGAGGGGAATGCTGTGAAGAATAATGAAAAAGATGTGTGCATGGACTTTAGCATGGACAAGGAAGGAAGGTTAATACAGGGGGAGAGTGAAGAGGCAAAGGTAAATAACACTAAGAGTGTTTGAAAAAAACCATCAAGCAACATGTTACCATATAAGATTACTTAAAAATATATAATATATATGTGCATGTGTATATGTGTATGTTTGTATACGTGTGTACATGTGTCCCTCAAGAGTTATGCATTGAACACAAATCCTGGTGCCAAGATGGGAATGTTCCAACAAATTGTAGGTCAGAAAAATTTAAGAGACTCCTGAAGCAGTATGGAGTATTGCCATTTTCCTTCCAGAATTTGGTGTAAAACCCTGCTGCTGGAGATGCTACATACTTGAGATCAGGACATGGAGGAATATAACTGGAACCAACCTAGAAGGAAGGTGCTGTGCAAGCTGCCAAGGGAGGGAAGCAATCAGTCGTGCTAACCAGTTGTAAAGCTTACAAACAACAACAATTACCAGCCTGGAAAGATATTTCTAGTGGTGTAATAGTGGCACTTTATCTTGGGGGTTACCAACAGTTGTCTAGTTGGACTTATGACCTGCTCAATAGGAAGGAATCATGACTAGTACTGTAAATCTAGCTAATTACCCAGGGCTGGAGAGGCTATAGCCTGAGAGAAGAACCTGCTACCACCATTTTCCTAAACCAATATAACTTCTAACTGCATTCTAAACAATTATCCTTATACCCACAGGTAACTGTATCTCTCACACCTTATCAAAGAAGCTTCTTTTTACAACAGCTGGAGACTATTTCAGAGATCCACAATTGGCCAAAGTGCAGAGAATAAGTGACTTTGAGGTGTCCAACCCTAACTGATAAATCTACTATACTTAAAGCTCAGAGAAAATCATGAAGAAAGACTGTAAGAGCCAGAGGCCCAGGATGCCTGCTATTAAATAATGTTTCTTAGGGAAAAGAAACATACCCATGAAATATCAGCAATATGGTTGCCTAATCAAATCTAGCATAATGACAGTACCAGCTGATATGTCAGGGTTGATGGGTGAAATGCCACAAGGTTTCACTCCTAGATGAAGAACTACAAGTGGTCAATGCCGGCTAAGAGAATTCCACAGGTGAGCTCCCACACAGGATATCCAATTCCAAGTGGTCAGCCTTGGGAACATGTTTATATAAGAAATGCTAAATGTATAAACACACACACACAATTGTACAGAAGTATTAGGGCAAGGCACGGTCATCTAGGGAATCTGCAGAGTTTATTTCCTCTGGGACCTCTGGGAAAGGGGGAAGACTGAATCACAAAAAGGAGGGACATTGGCAGATGCTATGAAAGTGACACTTGGGAGGCAGAGGGTCTTGAAGGTGGAGAACTTGGCTTGATCTGAGAAAGCAGAAGTGGTAGGTGGAAATCTCAGTGCTGCATTTGCAGAGAAAAAATTATGAGCTACAGAAAGAATGAAAGAACAGAGTTTGTTAGAACAAATAGCTCCCATTAAGGTGGCTAAAAGGCCCTAGGGGCTACTAAGGAACTCTGGGTTGCCCTTTTTATAGGCCCCTAGCTCTCTCCCTTCTGCACTCCCTCTCCTTCTTCCTGGTTGGTCTGGCTTGTACCCTCACCTGAGTAACTTCAACCCTCAAATCCCTTAGAACAAGAAGCAGCCCCTCTTAAAGGGTCCCACACCCAGTTTCCTCATCAGCTTCAGTTCCTCTGGCTCTCCTTCAGCGTGTACACACAGGACAATAATAATTAGATAAGGGAGCATGAATTTGGGAGGTAGGGTGTGGAGTAGCTCTAGGGGAAAGGAAGAGGTAGGAGAGAAGGAGATACAGTGCTCATGTATGAAGTTCTCAAAATAAGTTAGGGCCAGAGAGATGGCTCTGTGTTGAGAGCACAGGCGGCTCCCCTTTCAGAGCACCCAGGTTTGATTCCCAGAACTCACGTAGTGGTTTGCAACTGTCCAGTTCCGGGGATCTGAGGTGGGCACCAGGCGTGCGTGTGGTGTGCAGACTGTGGTGCAGGCAAAGCACTCATACATGTAACATAAATTTTAAAAATTAAATAAAAACAAGTAAATAAAACAAAGCCCAGAAACACTCTCAATTTAATCTGTAATTTCTGTATTCTTAATGTAGTTTTTTTAAGTGGAATGATTTGTGATCTGTTAGCTGTGCCTACAATATTCTTCTATCACCATAATGATTCTTTGAATATTTTAGTTTAGTTTAATGGACTTTCGGGGCTAAATGTGTGCACTTGCTAGAAAATGAATTCACATCGTTAAAACAGGATATATGTACACTTAAACTGCATCAAACTTGGGAACTGTATTCGTGGTCTGCGGAAGAGGAATACATTGCTAAAGCTACTCCCTGCCTGGGCAGTGTTGCTGCTCCCCCGTGTGCTGTGCCTCGGGAGTCTTGGAAGCCTTGCTTTCAGTTTCATTATCATAATCTCAGGGATGGTTCTGAAGATGGTTTTGGGATATGACCATACTCAAGCCAAACTCCAGAGCTGGCATTTCAGGAGGTTGCATTGGTCCCAGCGTGGAAGTGCAAGGCTGATGCAGAAGATTTGGTGCCTCTGTGTGCTCTAGTGTGGCCTAAGCTTGCAATCCTGTTCTGTTCACTGACTTGAAGAAAGGCAGGCAATTAAAATGGGGTATAGGACTAGGAGGAGATGGTGAAAAACGCTGCCTATAAGAGAAGCGCTCTCTCTCACTCTTTCTTTTTTTAGGGGGTTTTTAAAAATGGATCATTCCATAGTATCTGTCTTAATTAGGTTTCTATTGCTGCAATGTAACACCATGACCAGAAAGCAAATTGGGGAGGAAAGGGTTTATTTGACTTATATTTCCAGATCATAGTCCATCATCAGAGGAAGTCAGGATGGGAATTCAAACAGTGCAGGAACCTGGAGGCAGGAGCTGATGCAGAGGCCATGGAGGAGTGCTGCTTACTGGCTTGCTTCACATGGCTTTTTTATAGGACCAAGGACCATCAGCCCAGGAATGGCACCACCCACAATAGGCTGGGCCCTCTCCCATTGATCAGTAATTGAGAAAATGCCCTATAGCTGGATCTCATGGAGGCATTTCCTTAGTTGAGGCTACTTTCTGATGACTCTAGCTTTTGTCAGGTTGACACACAAACCCAGTCAGTGCAGTATCTATATATGTGTTAATGGAAAATGGTATCACTTTACAGTGTAGCTTTGTTACCTAGTGTGTGTCTGTGTGTGTGCGTATGTATGTGTGCAAGTGCGTGCATGCTTGCCACAGCACACATGCTGTGAGAGGTCACAGAATGTCTTGAGGTAGTTGGTTCTTTCTATCCACCATATGAGTCCTGGGGACCCAAGTTGTCAGGCTTGGCAGCAGGTGCCTTTGCCAGCTGAGCCATCTCATTGGCCCTGCCCCTCACTTACTGTGACTGACCTTCTGTGTGAGTGTGTAGGAATTCTAAAGATGGCCACAGAAAATTTAACTGTACGTCTAACAAAAAACGAAGCCGGGGCCATACCTTTGAGTTGTTTCCACTGTTTATTATTGCAGAAAGTTTTCTTTCACTTAACTTACGATATTTTGCGTTCATTTCCCCTTCCCCACCCTGACTCTTTTTTGGTTCTTCAGTACTGGGGACTAAATCCCGAGCCTTGCAATGCTAGACAACTCTTCCACCACTTAGCAGAATCCCCAGACCTCTTTCCCTTTAAATTTTGAGGCAGTCTTACAAGGTTGCCCAGGCTGGCCTTGAACTTGTAATCCTTCTTTCTCAGCCTCCTTTGTTACACATGGGCTATCAGTCACAGGTGTGCAGATTTTTTTTTAATACAATGTTTGAAACTATTCGTCTCTCTGACATTTTTTTTTATTAAAATTTTATTTTTTACATTAGTTACATTTTATTCGCTTTGTATCTCAGCTGTGGCCCCCTCTCTCCTTCCTTCCCAATCCCACCCTCCCTCATCTCCTCCTGTGCCCCTCTTTAAGTACACTGAGAGGGGAGGTCCTCCTCCCCTTCCATCTGACCCTAGCTTATCAGGTCTCATCAGGACTGGCTGCAGTGTCCTCCTCTGTGGCCTGGCAAAGCTGCTCCTCCCTCAGGGGGAGTGGGGGGTGGTCAAAGAGCCAGCCACTGAGTTTATGTCAGAAATGGTCCCTGTTCTCATTACTAGGGAACCCAGTTGGATACTGAGCTGCCATGAGCTACATCTGTGCAGAGGTTCTAGGTTATATCCATGAATGGATCTTGGTTGGAGTATCAGTCTCAGAAAAGACTCCTGTACCCAGATATTTTGGTTCTGTTGCTCTCCTTGTGGAGCTCCTGTCCTCTCCAGGTCTTTTTATCTCTCCCTTCTTTCATAAGATTCCCTGCACTCTGCCCAAAGTTTGGTTATGAGTCTCAGCATCTGCTTTGATATACAGCTAGGTAGAGTCTTTCAGCAGCTCTCTGTGGTACGCTCCTGTCCTGTTTCTTGTTTTCTTCTTCCAATGTCCATCTCATTTGTCTTTCTGAATGAGGATTGATCATCTTACCCAGGGTCTTCCTTCTTGTTTAGCTTCTTTAGGTGTACAGATTTTAGTATGTTTATCCTATTTTACAGGTCTCTGACAGTTTATAAAGTACTTATAGACAGAGTCCTGGTCTTGGCCTTCATTTATTTGTCTCAAAGCACTTAACGGAGCCATCTCCTAGAAGATAAAACTTGGTTGCTGAATTTAATGTTAAAGAACAAGGGCATAAATCCCAGCCATTATTTGTTATTGATTACCCGACCTGTCAGCACCGAATAGTGTGCACCCCTCTACTGCATGTGCCTCCGTGTGCTCAGGAAACCAGACAACAACTTTCAGGACTTAGTTCTCTGCTTCTGCTGAGGGTTTGGGGGATCAAACTCAGGTTGTCAGGCTAGTGTAGCAAGCATTTTTAAGTGGATTTGCTGGCAATATTCAAGTTACTATTACTATATTAATATGGTAATTATATATTCTGGATACTAACTATAAACCATAACTAATCAACCCTGCAGATACTGGACAGTGAGGACAAATCCTGGCTCAGTACCTCCTGGGCAGGACTTTTCCTTTGCTGTGGTCTTCTTGAAGCTGCTTTCACAATGGCAGCTGACTATGCTTTTATTTCTCTCCCTGCTTTCTGGATGGTCAGCTATGACAGAGACTCTACCTTCAATGTGTTTGTGGGAAAAGGCCAGCTGATTGCGGGGATGGACCAAGCTCTGGTCGGGATGTGTGTCAACGAGAGACGTTTCGTGACGATTCCCCCAAACCTCGCCTACGGAAGTGAAGGAGTTTGTAAGTTTTCACTCTGTATTTTCGGATACATTTGCAGCCTTTCCAGCCAACCTGACTGGAGAATTTGGGATATTTAATACAGGAAAAAGAAAGGCCCAACACTCCAAAGCTAGCATTTCCATTGTAGGTTTATCTCTTAGATATGGATTGGGAGTATATAACGAACTCCTGATGAGAGAATGTTTTTTCCTTTCTCTTACTTTAATTTTATTTGGAGGAAGAATCAGCACTTTGGAATTGTACATCAGTGATGGGTTTGGATTCTTTTGGCTTCTGTTCACATTGGCAGTAGTCATCAATTGACTCCCTGTGAACAAATGCTTACTTAACGGTTGGTCATTGACAGTAGACCAAAGATCTCACCTAAATCCAGCCTGGTGAACCAGTGGGTTTATTGGAGTAGCTTACAGAAGCATGGCCGAGGGATTACTGGGAGGAGTGTGAGTCACTCGGTGGCAGCTGTATCACTAAAAAACCCATTGTAGTGTCACATAAAAGTTGCTCAACATGGAAAAAAAAAAAAAGCTACTCAACAGCGGCTTGCTAGGGAATCTCTGAATTGCCAGGAGATGGCAGTCTTTCAGTGTAAACATACTTTCATTTCTAGCTGGTGTGATCCCTCCAAACTCAGTTCTTCATTTTGATGTTCTCCTGATGGATATTTGGAATTCTGAAGACCAGGTTCAGATTCAGACGTATTTCAAGCCCCCCAGTTGCCCTAGGACTATCCAGGTATCTGATTTTGTGAGGTACCACTACAACGGAACATTCTTGGATGGGACACTGTTCGATTCCAGGTAAGTCCCACTGTTGGCGGCAGTGTGTGAAATGCCCTTGGGTTTCTTCTGTCATGTCTTTGTCCTGTGCTCATTAGGAAACCAGAAAAGGTAGTCTGCCAAACTGCACCTTAGTATTAGATCCTGCCCCATATGGTTTTGGTTAGTGTTTGATACTTCTCAGTGCCAGCGTCAAACTGTAACACCTTAGAAGAAATTTAAAATTCCATTTAAATGATTTAATGATTTCATTTAAATATTTGTAGCTCTCCACTCAAGTGAAGGGGCCATGTTTCCCAGTAAGCTCATAAAAGTCTGATTTATTTATATAGTTTGTCCATGAAAAGGGAAGGGGAAAATGAAACTATGGAGAAATATGAGGCTAGGATAAGGACCAGGGAATTCACTGAGATTTTTTATTTTTATTTATTTTTTGTCATTACAGTGTGTCCAATGAGTAGGATAGCTGCTGGTATAAATATGACTTTTTCATTTCTTCCTAATATCAAGGGGATAAAAATGGGATATATGTTTGTCACTAGATATGAGTGTGGGCTCTTTGTTTACTTGAGATTTGGGAAACAGAAGTTCCAAGGGATGAGTTAGAAATGGTATGGAACTTGCTTCCCTCCTCTTTAATTTTTTTTTTTAAGTCACAATCGCATGAAAACCTATGACACGTACGTGGGAATTGGATGGCTGATTCCTGGAATGGACAAAGGGCTGCTGGGCATGTGTGTCGGGGAGAAGCGTATCATCACCATCCCTCCTTTTCTGGCCTATGGAGAAGAGGGAGATGGTAAGTCCTTCTCTTTCTCAGAGCTTCTTTCATTTATCATCTTCATATGTTTATTTTTATTTATGAGTGAGTGTGTGTGTGCCTCCTTGTCTGTCTACGTACTGCATTGCCCACACAGGCCAGAAGAGGCCTTCAGATACCCTGAAGCTGGAGAGACAGGCTGTTGAGAGCTGCCAAATGTGGGTGCTGGAACCCAACCCCAGTCTTCTGCAAGAGCAGCAAGTGCTTCTAACTCCAGGGCCATCTCGGAGTCATCTCTACCCTCATCGTCCTTACTTTTCTTTGTATCGATTAGTTCATCTGTGTCCATTGAAATATACCGGACCTTTTGCTCTAGGCCAACACTACCACTTTGGTAGCCACTAGTTACCACCTGTGGCTGTTTACATTTAAGTAAAAATGAATTAAAATTCGGTTCTGTTCACAGCCTCACATTTCAGGTGTACAAGAGTCACACATTGCTGAGGGCTCCTCAGCTACTACACAGATATGTTTTGTTCCCATCATTGCAGAGAGGTCTGTTGGACAGTGCTAGTCAGGATGATCTCCTGTCTGTAATTTGCATTTACTCATGGCCATTGGTGTTCTTGTTAAGCACTGTGCCCCTCCCTGTCTTGCCAGCTGCAGCCCTGGGCACCAGCTTCTCTCACTTTTTTTTATCTGTAAGCAAGATTTAATCTAGAGAGTTTAAAAAGCTATAAACATCAAAGTAAAGATTTAGCTACTGATGTCTGAATCGATACATTTCCCAGCTTTTTACCTTTGTTTGCTTTATGAGTATGTCCTGCTTGGACAAACTCGAAGCATAACATTGGCTGTGGCTGTTGTGGACTTGTTAATGTGCTTGCCTAACATTCATAAAGCCCTGGGTTTGATCCTCAGCACATGGAGATGCCTGCTTCTAATTTCAGTACATGGGAAGTGAGAACAGGAGGATCAGGAGTTCATGATCATCCTCAGCTACATATTCAGTTTGAGGCCAGCCTTGGACACATAAGACCCTGTCTGGAAAGTAAAATAAAATAATTAGTGTCCTATGAAGAGAAGTAGGGTGTTAGCTGAGAAATAAGGTTTGTTGATTATTCATATTAAATCTCACACATTTAGTATGAATGGTTGGACACACAGAAACATTTAGGCATTTAAGTAGCAGGCATACATGGAGTAAAGAACTGAAATGAGATCAGGATGTGATGGCATACACCAGTAATAGCAGTTGAGAGTGAGCCAGAGTATTGTGAGTTCAAGGTCAGCCTGGAAGTAAGACACTACATTAAAGAAACACGATAAAAAGGAATGCAAATGAAAACATAGTGCTGTTGAAGAAGTTGAGTGGTACTCAACTTACGATAACCAATGCAATATTTTTCACCTGCTTTCTGTGTCTGTAATCGTAGAGCAAAGGAGAGAGGGACCTCAGGGGATGAGGCTCAGCCTTTCAAGGTTGCAAACTTCGGTCTGAGCTTTAGCAGCACAAGGAAAATGAATCCAAGTGAAACAATGTTCCTTTTAAACAGTTTTTCTTACAACATTTTGACCATATCCTTTCCCTTCTCCAACTCTCCCTGACATCTTCCCCATCTTCCTACTCACCCCACTTCATGCTCGCTCTTTCAAAAAATAAAAATTAAAACAAACCAAAAAGAAAAAGAAAAGAAACCCAACAAGACAAACAACAACAACAACAGATCAAAACAAAGCAAATAGTGAAAAACAAATAAATCCATGTAGTCAATTTTGAGTTGCCCAAAGGTTCTCTTTGGACATGGGGCCTGCCCTGGAGTATGGTTGATATTCCTACTAATGCTTCATTTGAGAAAAAAAATTTTTTTCTCACTCAGTAGGTATTAATTGTGAATAGCTTCTTGGTAAGTGATGGGACTTGGTGATCACCTCCTCTAATCAGTGCTGGGATTTTGTCTAGTTTGAATGTGTGGAGCTCATGTGCTTGCTGTCACAGTCTCTGTGAGTTCGTGTGCATCAGTTCTGTTGTGTCTAGACGACACTAAGGAAACTTTCCTTTATTATCTTTATCCAAAAGCATAGGATATGTGAAGTTTGTTTTTACCTCCTGAGTCTTCTTCCCAATCCTGGAGGAAATGTTTCGATTCCAGGGGGAACTGCTGCACAATATATGTAAATAGCTGATAGTCTGTGTTGTTTAGAAGTATATGCATTCAGTACAGATAAAATATCTTAATTTTAATTTTTATTTTTTTAGTGTAGGCTGAGCTTGAATTTCTAAGTATGACTTTGAATTCTCATCATCTTCCACCTCCTCAGTGCTGGATTACACTTGTGTGCCATGCTACTATGTCCAGTTTTACGGACATACCGTGTTGTCTTCAGTGTTTTTGTGCTCTGAGATTGGTTGAATCCATAGATGTAGAACCCAGGACTACAGCGGGTAGGCTGTATC
Source organism: Psammomys obesus (assembly GCF_907164565.1). NCBI lineage: Eukaryota > Metazoa > Chordata > Mammalia > Rodentia > Muridae > Psammomys > Psammomys obesus. The sequence continues at coordinate 7,796,314 of NW_026591711.1, forward strand.
CAGCATGTGCCGTCTTAGAAACGTCTAAGAGTAACAGCACCATGTACAAATGACATGGAAAAGATGGAAAAACTGTTTTTGGATTACGTGTATTAATTTTTCTTTGTTATCTAACCTCTATTATATCTTGTTTTGGATAAAGAACTTAACATTTAAAAACTATGCTCTCAGTTTTAAAACACCAGGCTACAGAGTATTTTCCAGAGCAAATTCACAGTTGAATTTGCATACTTGAATGTTTACAATGCATTTGTGCTCAGACAGAACCCACAGGAGGTATGGATTTGGGTTACTGCCCACAGAGAGTTTCTCACTGCAGCCTGAGCATCTGAAGTGTGGTCGTGGTGGTCTGATGTGGCTCCTGGCTGCCAGTCAGATGTTATGCTGTGTCCACTAGCCCACAGTTAGACACCAGGGTAAGACACTGCAGTTACACAATGTGGAGAGCAGAGAATTTATTTCCTTCGCTTGAAAACTTCAAGGAATGTGGAGCACCAACACAGATGGTGTGAGTGGTCGTTGAAGCCCTTTTTAAAATTTTGTGTCTGGAATGACTTGTTCTTCTATTTCACCCTAGGGAAAGACATTCCTGGGCAGGCTTCCCTAGTCTTTGATGTTGCATTGTTGGACCTCCATAATCCTAAAGATAGCATTTCCATCGAAAACAAGGTAGTCCCTGAGAACTGTGAGCGAAGAAGTCAGAGTGGGGACTTCCTCAGGTACCATTACAATGGTACGCTTCTGGATGGCACCCTCTTTGATTCCAGGTAAGGAAACTACTTTTCACTCACCAGAACGTCTGACTAGGTGAAGTCTAACTAACCTCCATTGACCATAGTCGAAATACACCATCAGTGCTGACTCAGTACAGGTCTCAGTTTTCAGATTCTGAGATTCTTCCTAGGTGGTTACAAGGGTCTCTTGGTTTAGATGTCCCTGAAAGAAAACAGGAGGGGCTTACCCTAGACACCTGTTTATTCTTTCCCACTCTGAACCCCACTGCAGACTCCAGGATGTGGAGTGATTCGAAGCGAGGTTAGAAAGATACGGTGGACAAAGAATCAGCTCTCAGTGCTGTCCTAGCTTCCTGAAGTTGGATAGCATTCGAGCTCTCTGAACATCAGCTTGAGTTTATTCCTTGCTTCACCACATTCTCCATGATGGTTCAGTTAAGGTATTGGAAGTGCTGTGTAGGTGTTGAGGGCAGCCAGCGGGAGGAGACTGCTGGATGCATTCAGCTCTTTTCTGAGTGCATGCTGCAGATGCTAATTACTCTCCATCAGCAATTACACAGATGGCTTCAGAGCACAATGCACGTGGCAAGCTGTGGCATGCCTTGTTTATTCAGGTGGCATGTCAGTTTTGAAACCATTCCTTTAGCTTCCGTAAACAAGTAGTGACAGACCCTCTGTGTCTCTGAGGTAATGAGCTTCCAATTTGTCCATGCAGCCAAAGCAGCAAAGGATTTTTTTCTATCGTATTATTTTTACTGGGATAACTCATTTTTCTTATTCTTAAAAATCTCTTCTACATTTTTTTAAATTAAATTTTTCTTATGAAAAAATAGTAGTCACATAGTTCAGAATAGAACTAGGTCATAAACTAAGATATTTAGTATCTATTTGCCTCATTTGTCCTATTCTTTAGAGTTAACTATTTTAATTAATTAATTAGTTAATTTAGATTTACTTATGTGTATGTGAGTATATTGCCTTCATTTATGTATGTGCACCTCACGTGTTCCTGGTGCCCACAGAGGACACAAGAGGGCATTGGATCTCTTGCAACTACAAGCCACCCTGTGGGTGCTGGAAACTGAACTTAGTCCTCTACAAGAGCAACAAGTTCTTTTAACTGCTGAACCATCTCTCTAGCCCCAATGTACCCATTTTTATATGTAGAGGAATTTTAAGTTAGAACATGGCTACTCTGGCAAGAGATCACATCCAGAGACCTTGTAGGTCTGTGCTATCTGACTGTAAAACAAACGTGCTCTTAATCCAGGAGACAGAGGCGAGCAGATCTGATTTCAAAGCCAACCTGGTTTCAGGTAAAGAAAAGCTTAGGTCCAAGTGTGGTGAATGCCTTTAATCCCAACAATGAAGGTAAAGTTAGTTTGTAGAAGGAAGCACCCATATTTGAAAGTGATGTCTAATTGAGTGGCAGAAAGAGTAATGAATCAGAGAAAGATTTGACAAAAGAGAATTATCTCCCTCTCACAAGTAGAGAGAAGAAAGGGAAGCTATTTTAGAGGCAATGCAGAGGGAGAGGAGGCAGGTTTTTTGTTGTTGTTGTTTTGTTTTTGTTTTGATTGTTTTAAACCAGGATAGTAATAGACAAGTTGCAGAGTGAGAGAGAGAGAGAGAGAGAGAAAGGAGAAAGAGAGGAGAGTGAGAGAACACAGGTGAAGACAGAATGAGCCAGAGAATGAGAAGAAGCCAAAAATTAGAAAAGATTGCTAGAGTTAGTTTGAAGCCAAGCAAAGCAATTCAGAGGCTGAGAGAGAAGCTGGATTGAGTAAGTCAGCTGGGAGAGGAGTTTGAACCAGAACAGCTGAGTTGAACCAGGTAGCCAGAGCTCTGTATGTAAAAACAAGAAAAGGTAAGTTTATTCAGCAGTAAGTCTGAGAGGTTTAAAAACATTCTAGGCCTAGGTTAAATTGTACAGAGGTTAGAAGCTTCCATGAGTTAGCAGATTGAGGCAGTAAGCCTCTGAGACAATTGAAGCAGGCAAATAAAAGTTCTTTTTAAATTTATAAGTTTCTATCTTACTCCTCCTTTGCCTCTTCTCTTCCTCTTCTTTCCCCCCCTTCCTTCCTTCCTCCTCCTCCATTTATCTTCCCCTCCTCTTTATCCTTTTTTTTCCTCATCATCGTTTTTAAAGTTTGTAGTTCAAGATACAACGCAAACCAAAATTTAATTTGAGATGGGGTATTTCTGTGTGGCTCAGACTGGTCTTGAACTCCTGAACTCAAGGTGGTCTTTCTGCTTCAGTCGTCCAAATATTAGGGTTACAAGTGCACACCCTGGATGCGGCTTTAATAGGTTATATATATGTGTGTGTGTGTGTATGTGCATGTGTGTGTGTGTTTTAATATAAATATAAGCAGATGCTAATGTTGTCTTAGTTTCTTCCCTATTTTTGGTTTATAGTATATAGGCTATGGTATGTCTCTGTGTGTATGTATGTATGTATATAACATGTCATAAAATATTACATACTTTATATCTAATTCTGTTCCTTGATAGAATTTTTTTCCACATCGGTGCATCGAGAGAACTCACTTAGTTTTCATGTCTGTGTAGTTTTCCCACTGGGCAGCTGTAATGTGCTTATGTAATAACCCTCCTATTGCATTTGACTTATCTTTATACTTTTTTGTTACAAAAAATTTTCTCAATGCATGTTTGTTATTTGTTTTAGTACTTAATAAATAGCTGTTGGGCTATAAAATGTTTATTATTAGCCCTAAGATTATCACAGTGTTATTATTTAATCCACTATCACAAATAATAAGACACAGACACCTGTTAGATTTATAATTGCCTTATTTACCTTGGGCCAGGCAGATATTTTCCTTACACTGTCTCAATATTCTCACCATCCATCTCCCAGCCTCATCTGGTCTACCTTCTATATATAATCCCATGGTATTGCTTGTATTTTCCATTTGGGCCTTTTTTACGACATTATTCGAATTTGTTCTCTCGTCCCACATGATTTCTTCTCCAGGTATCCTCCTTCTTCCTCTCCTCCTGTCTGTCTGTTTCCCGTGATTTTCTCTGAAGCCTAGGATCCCTAGACACTCCTACCCCATTCTGCCCTGCCCAGGTATGTCTTAGGCAGGTTTACACAAACAAGGATGTATATATCCAACAGGCAGTAACCAGATCTGCAGGGCCAGTAATTAGACCAACCTCCAACAGTTTTTACTTTTTACATTTCACCTTGCCTTTATTCCTAATTGGAATTAGATTTCCTTGTTTTTTTTTTTTGTTTTTTTTTTTTTTTTTTTTTTTTTTGGCTTTTTGTGACAGGGTTTCTCTGTGTAGCCTTGGCTGTCCTGGACTCACTTTGCAGACCAGGCTGTCCTCGAACTCAGAGAGATGTACCTGCCTCTGCCTCCTGAGTGCTGGGATCACAAGCATGGGCCATCTTCACCAACAGAATTACATTTCTAATTAAAGATAGAGTGACAATGTGCCTGTGTTCCCAGCTACTTAGGAGGCTAAGGCAGAGGGATTACTTGTGCTCAGGTGTTAGAGGCTAGCCTGGACAACATAGGGATGGTGCTATCAAAGGAAAGGAGGGAGAAGGGGAGGGAGGGAAGTAAAGAGGTGGAGAGATCATTTTCTGTACATTAGATTTCTGCCCACGTGATGGAACTATTGTTTTCGCAGGTTCTGAATAGTTTTCCACTTGAGTACAGTGGGATCTTACCCATCCTAACCAATGTAATGTTCTATTGTATAGATTTTGTTCTAAACTTATGAAATCAATCCTTTTTGGTGCTACTTATGGCTTTCCTAGGGTTTGACATTTAAGAAGAGTTACAGTAATTGTTTTTGTGCCTAAGTCTTCAAGTACATGATTGTTTCTGAGGAGACTCTTTGGATCAAAGGTTATATGTATGTGTAATTTTAATGTATTCTTAATCAAAATAGAATTATATAGCTTTCCCCTTTCTACCCTCTTATATATGTTTAGAGCTTCTGATATACACTCTCTGGGTATCATATGGAAGGCAGAGCCAGGCGTCGTTGTCTATGTCTTCAACCCTACCACCACTTGGAAGGCTGAGGCAGGAGGATTGTCTAAAGTTTTGGTGCTAGACTGGTTTCAAAAGACAAAACAAGAAAACAAATTAAATTCAAGGGAAAAATGTCCCTGAAGTTTTAATCTGAAGGTCTCTGATGGTTATTTGGTTATTTATATGGGCATTTAATTGGAAGTCTCTTCTTATTTTTTGCCTATTTTTATAATGATGGTATTGTAATTTGTCCTTTTCTCATTGATTTGAAGAAATGAATCCTTTTGTGGTTGATTTTCATGAAATAATTTTTCTTTGTTTACATTCTAATTTTTTAATATATTTAGTATTTTGGCTGTAATATGGCATGAGAAAGTCCTCTGGTCTTGCCTGATTGACATTCTAGGTGTAACCTACCTCTGGGTAGCATGCCTCCTAGATTTGGGAAAATTTTCTGCTATGATTTTACTGAAAATGTTTTCTATGCCTTCAACATGCCTAGATTTGGTTTTTAAATTATGTTCCATAGATCTTGAATATTCTATTCATACTGTGTTACCTAATCTATCTTTGATGTTGTCTGAATATTCCAATTCCTCTACCTTGTCTTCAAGCTCCGATATTCTGCCCTCCTCTTGGTACAGTCTGCTGGTGAGTCTCTCCAACTTATATCACAAACTGAAATTTTCATTTCCAGTATTGCAGTATCCCATGTATGTATCTGTATTTACGTTCACATTATGTGCACGTGAGTGCCGGTATCTGCAGAGGCCACATCCCCACAGAGCTGGCAGTACAGGAAGGTTTGGGCTGTTGGTCTGAGTGTTGGGAACTGAACTGAGGTCTTCTCTCTTAACCACTGAACCACCTCTCTGCCTCGTCAGTGTTTCTCTTTATTAAGTTCCACTTTTGTATGCTGTATTGACTTCCTTATTCTGTTCACTTATTTCTGTTCTCTCTTCATTCATGAGTTTGTGTTCTGTTTGATTTTCTTGAATATAATTATTCTTTTGAATTTTTTGCCTGAAATTTCTTCTAACTCATTTTCTATGTAGGCCATCGTTTGGAATTAGTAAGTTTGGTAGAATCAGGTTGATTTTGTTTTACATGGTCCTTATGTTTTTACACTGGGATTTGTGCATCTGGGTTTTTTTGTTGTTGTTGTTGTTTGTTTTGTTTTGTTTCACTTTCACCTAATTTTTTCAGTGAAGTGTCTACAATGCTTAAGAGGTACTGGGCTTCAATAGCTTGCTTGAGACATCACTTTTCTCTACTAGAATGGAGCTGCAGGCACCAGACTCAGTCCCAGTACTTGTGGAGAGTAGAATGTTATATTCCAAAACAATTACTGTGAAAGGGAAGGCCCACTATGAAATTACATGGTAAAGAAAACACAATCATTGTTTAAACATTAGTTATTTTAGGAGGTAGGAAACATGGATAGTACTTTATAGACTATTGCTGTGGGTAGGAGTGAGAAAGGAAAACTCAGAGTAAGACTAGTAGTTTTGGGTTGATAAAGATAGAGGAGGGAAATGCAAATACGGAAATACCAGGGGCAGACAGGGAATTGGGCAGGAGATGAGGCAACTCCCGTCAGTTCCACTGTGTGCGGCTGCTTTCCACACCCCCATTCCTCTTATTATATGACCATACAGATAGCAAGTACAGTATGTTGTTTCTGTAGATGCTCACGTGTTCTCCATTCCAGGAGAGCATATTCTTGGGCTGTGTCCTCAGGTCTGTGGTTTAGCTCTTCTTGGGTATGGAGTTGCCTGTGGCCCTTTGGCATTGAGATTCCGAGTAATTTCCACAGCTGCTGTGGGTGTCCCTTATGAATGACCTCATCTTTTCCTGCTTCTTTCTCAGCTACTCACGGAACCACACCTTTGACACGTACATTGGGCAGGGCTATGTGATTCCTGGGATGGATGAAGGCTTACTTGGTGTTTGCATTGGAGAGAGGAGGAGGATTGTGATCCCTCCTCACCTGGGCTACGGAGAAGAAGGAAGAGGTGTGTATTATCTGCCCTCCTCACTAACTGGCTACTTCCGTATTGCTCAGGTCAGCACTTCTAGAGTCGAAACAAGGAAGCCAAACCCAGAATAAGACTCTTATCTCTGGGGAGGGGCATGGGAGGAGATGAGGGAAGGAGGATGGGATTGGAAGGGGTTGGGAAGCAGACTACAGTTTGGGTACAAAGTGAATAAACTCTAATTAATAAAAAAAAAAAAAAAAGAAAAAAAAGACTCTTATCTCACTGATAGCTTGCATTTCTAGAGCTGTTTGGTTGCAACTGCTTCCATACCCATTGTCCTTTTCTTCCTAAAAAATGTAAAATCTATACCAGCATTGAAAGAATTGTGCAGTGAATTGCTTTGTTTCGTTAATTGTTAACATTTTACTAATATATATATGTATATATTATTATACATATTTCTTTTTATTTTATGTGTATGGGTGTTTTACCTGTATGTTTGTAAGTGTACTATGTGTATGCTGTGTCTGCGGAGGCCAGGAGTGGACACTGGCGCTGCTGGAACTGGAGTTACAGACAGTTCTGAGCTGCCATGGAGCTGCCATCTTTCCAGCTCCTACATTTCCTATATTTTAATTGACTTTTATTTCTTTATTTGTTTTAAATTAAGTGGTTGAAAGTAAGTGTAACTCCACCCTCCTTTGTTTTTTATTTGTATACCAAGAAATTACCCCATTTAACAGTATAATTCAGCGACATTAGTAAATGTGATGAGTTTTGTAGTAGTTATCTTAATTCTCCAAACATTTTTTATCACCATAAGAGCAAACTTCTTTAAAAAGTTGTAGAAATAGCTGAGTGCGGTGGCACAGGCCTGCAGCCCCAGCACTCTGGAGATGGAAGCAGGAGAATCGGGAATTCAAGGTTGTTCTTGGCTAAAAAATTTAAGGTTAACCTGAGTTAAATGGGACCTTGTTCCAAAACCAAACCAAAACAAAGAAAAAAAAACCAAACAGACAAACAAAACAAAACCAGACAAAGCAGATGCAAATAATATGCTAGCTTTAGAAGTAAAAAAGAAATTAAACAGATAAAAATAATACCTCCATATCTCCCCAAATCATATTATGAGTAGTTAATGCTATTGTTATAGGCATAGTAGATCAAAAATTCCATGAAACTTTGAATATTTCTTTATTAAAAGGGTATTTGCTGGTGTAATTAAGGACCTAGAAGCAGGGATAGTGTTCTAGATGATCCAAATGGCTTTGAAATCTTTTGAGGGTGTTTGAGGGAGGCAGGATGTCAGCTGGGGGAGATGGTAGCTAGCTTGAATCCTTCCTTGAGGAAGGAACCATGGTCACTGAAGTCACCTTTGGGCAGGGAAAAAAAAAGAAACTCTCTCCTGAGGCCTCCAAAAGGAGCAAACCCCTGCCAGTGCCTTTAAGTCACGCCTCTGACTTCCAGAACTGTGTATGTTTGCTTGTCCTCTTTCCCCATTTCTTTCTGTCCCCTCCCCTTTCTCCTGTATCTTCCCCTTCCTTTCCTGCCTCTCTTCTCTCTCCCTTTTTCTTACAGTGTGCCATAGAATGTGGGGCCCTGTATTTTCTAGACAAGTGCTTTACTACTGGGCTTCATCTGTTAGCCCAGGTTTGTTTTTTTTTTTTTTTTTTTTTTTTTTGGTTTCAAGTCTCCAAATTTATGGTACCTTTGTATTCAAGTAGTAGATATTTCTGACTTTTGGGAATATGTGTAATTAAAAGAAATGTTTGCACTAAGTATGGGTTATGTGCCTATGTCCATGGCTCTAGGGAGGTGGAGGCAGGCGAATTGAAAGTTCAGGTCCAGTCTGAACTACATAGGTAGGCCCTTTCTCAAAGATAGAGAGGAGAAATAAAGAGATGTCTACCTATATTAATTTATACCGAAGAGGAGATTATGTTCTCATCATGCTGTGCTTTAATTCTTCTCTTCACCCTGTTTTCTGTGAACAATTTTATGTCAACAGGTATATTTTGGTTGTAAAACTAGCCTTTAAGAGCCAAGCCATTTCTCCAGGCCATCAATGGATAGTTTTAATAGCTACATAGCATTTATATATAAAACTGTTTTTTTACTATTGTTTTTTTCTCTTCTGTTATTTTTTGCTGACTTGCTTAGATTTCCTTAGGAAAAGCTAATACAGTTTTTATCATGGTTTTATATTCTGTTTGCTGCTGGAATTCTGGCTGATTTCATTGATTGAATGTGCTCACTTTGTTAACCCTCTTCCAGTTTTTATTTATATATAATATGGATCATGGGACTTTTCTCCAGAGGTTGCTTCACAGAGGATCCAAGACACTTAGAAACTAGAGGGTACAGTTGAGAAGTATTTTCCTCTCTGACTTAAACTTCTGATTTTCTGGGCCATAAAAGATCATAGCTTAAGAAATATGAGCTGGAGCCAGGTGTGGTAATGCATGCTATAACCTCAGTACTTAGGAGGTAGAGGTTGGAGGCTTAGGAGTTTAAGGTCATCTTCAGTGCTTTGATGAGACACCTTTGCCACAGCAACTTGTAGAAAATGAGTTTATTTGGGGCTTACAGTTTCAGAGGGTTGGAGTCCACTATGGCAGAGTGAAGGCATGGCAGTGAAAGGGCATGAAGCCATAAACAGTTAAGAGCTTAGATCTGCAAGTAGGAGGCAGGAAGAGATAACTAGGAATAGCATAGGAAACCTCAAAGCCTGCCTCTAGTGACAACGTCCTTGAACAAGGTCACATCTTCTAATTCTTCTCAGTCAGTTTCACCCACTGGGGACCAAGCTTTCAAACCATGACACTCAACTGGTTAGTGACTTTTAGGCCAACTTGGGCTACATGAGACCTTGTTTCAAAAAAGAAAGGAGGGAGAGACACATTTAGAGGGAGAGAGAAAATAGGAGGAGAAGGAGGAAAAGAAAAGAAAAGAAAAAAGATGGAGGATACCACCCAGTGGTAAAATGCTTGCTTAACATATATGAGGCCTTGGGTTCAATCCTCAGTAATGAAATGAGTGAATGAGTGAATGATGAATGAATCGATAAATAAAATTCTAAAATAGACCTTGCTTCATGTCCTGTTCAGTGTTTTGATGGTACTGTTTTATACTGTGCCAGGTCAACCATACTCAGGAGTGAATAGTTTCTGAGTATTCTTATTTCACCTATCATAAACACACACACACACACACACACACACACACACTGATGAAAGCCATTCACTTAAAGTATTACTTCCTTTTGGCTGCCCATCAAGTATGAGACTGATCTTTGCACAGAATTAAATGTGATTTTGGGAAATGGCCAAAGAATCATAAATGTTATGAGTAAGAGACTGCTGCATCCTGAATCACAAGTTATGATGGGGGAGGGTGCCTTGAAGTGTAAAACCCAGGTGTTCTTGGGTGGTTACAGCATCAGTGCTCTGGATTAGCACTCAGGGACTTTTTGGGGAGGGTTCTGTGGGTGATCCCTGGAGCACTGGCCTACAAACACTGTTTAGCACACTGGAGTGCTGAGCACTAACAAAGTCCTTTTTTTTTTTTTAAAGATTTACTTATCTGTTATTTATACAGTATCCTGCCTGCATATGTGCTTGCATGTCAGAAGAGGGCACCAGATCACATTATAGATGGTTGTGAGCCACCATGTGGTTGCTGGGAATTGAACTCAGGACCATTTTGGAAAAATAGCCAGTGCTCTTAACCTCTGAGCCATCTCTTCAGCCATAACAAGATCCTTTGTAAGATCTGTGGTGCTCATAGTCTCTGCCAACATTTTGTTTTGTTGTAGCTGTTTTACTTCTAGGACTAGTAAAAGGACTTCTGGAAACGTTCTGGCCCTTTCTGCCATCCGCCATGTTCTGTGAGGACAGCCCTGGAATTAGGATGTTTATGTGCATTTGCAGCTCTGAAGTGTAGCTTTCTTGTTATAGAAGTGAGCTTCCCTATGTTTGCTGTTCCTCCAGACTCTCTTTTAAGTACTTTTCAGGGAAAAGTAGGGTGAGGAACATAGTTGTTATTTTACCCACTTTTATGTGGGATCGTATGCATGTGTTACAGGTGTGTGTGCACATAGTTTGTGCATATGTGTCTACAGTGGGTGTATACGTGTATTTCTGTGTATGTGTGCATGCACATAGATGTTTGTGCATGGGTGTACATTGTGTGGAGGCCTGAGTTGACATCAGTTGTCTTTTCTTGGTTGTACTTCCTTGTATTTTTTTTTTCAGACAGAGTTTTTCTAAGCCTAAAGTTCATTGATTTGCCTAGCTGAGCAGCCAATGAACTTTAGGCTGAGATTGCAGGTATGCGCTCTGTGCCGAGTTTTACATGTTCTGAGGATCTGAATTCAACTTATCACAGCTATGTGGCAGGGATTTTGCTGACTGAGCCATCTCCTGACCCCCTCTGGGACTTCTTGTATGAAAACTGGAAAGAGTTGTGGACAGTGTTATCAAGGCTTGCCATACAAGCTTTAGGGCCAGAGTTTGATCCTTAGTACCCACATAAAACAGCCAGCTGTGGTGGGCACTGATACAGAGACAGACAGTTTCCCTGGAGCTTGCTGAGTGAGCCTAGATGAGTTGTTGAGTTCCAGAACAGTGAGAGACCCTGTCTTAGAAAAGGAAGGAAGGAAGGAGGGAATGAAGGAAAGAAGGAAATGAAAAGTGGATGTACTCATAGCACAACAACACCAGAGTTTGCCCTCTGGTCTGCACACATGTCCTTCGTACACACACACACACACACACACACACACAGGAAAGTATCATTCTAATCACTGTTTAGATAAGATAGCAAGACCAGTAACAGTTGGGCAATTTGCTTAAGGCCACAGAATGGAGCTGCAACTAGACCCAGAACTTTATAACATGTCTGTGTCACAAGGCAAGGCCCCACTAGGCAACAAATTGTTGGTTTCTGTGTGTTGTGAACTGAGAACTCAAACTGGAAATTCCAGAGATATTGAGGGGAATTATTAACTACCAGGAAGTGGAAGAGTTTTCTGCTGGGCTAGGCAGCTAGCAGCATTTGTGTCTGCCTTCCTGGCTCTTGGTGGGCTCAAGACTTTGTCTTGGGTTCAAGTTCTGTTATATAGGTCAAGAAACTCCATTTGCTGGTCTGGCAAAGATGGGCTGAGTAATCTCATGCCCATGTTCTGCTTAGGTGTTGGGGACCTATCAGAGATCAAAACAAACAATACCTTCCTGCCTACACGGAGCCTCTCGATCCTCACTGATGCCCACACTAGCACATCTGTCTCTGAGTTAACGAGGCACCTGGGAGACTGACCCACGTTAACTTCCTAGAAGCTGACAAGCAAGCCTGGTTCTCCTACGGCACTCTCTGATGGGTGTTAGTCTGTCTCTCAGCTCACCAAGATGTTTGTGTCAAAGAAGTTGACTTTGTCATCAGCAGAGTGCTAGGTGATCCCAGGAATGAGTGGGTCTGGAGTCTGTTTCATTTTTTCTTATAGCAGGCCCTGCTTCCCAGGACATCATGAAGGGGGCATTTTATTTACAGTTATCAAGTTTAGTGCCTACTTACACATCTATGTCTGAGAAAGGTTAATCACATGTCATTAACATAGTATTTTCTTTTTTTTTTTAGATAGTGCCAGTGTATCCCTGACTGGCCTGGAGCTCTGTAGACCAGGCTGACCAAGAATTCACAGAGATCCTCCTGCCTCTGCCACCTGAGTTCTGGGATTAAAGGTGTGTATCACCATGCCCAACCACAGATTTTCTTAAATATAGTCACCTGGTGTGTGTGTGTGTGTGTGTGTGTGTGTGTGTGTGTGTGTGAATGTGAATCCCTGGTCCTTAGGTTCAGAAGTTGTTGAATATTGGTGCAGATGGGAACCATCTGTAGCTGTACGGGAAGTTGAGTGGCATCAGGATAGGTCTCTGTACTTTTGCCATGTTTTGAATACAGACAAAATTGAGACTACTCAGACTGAGGCTCAGGCACAGTTTTCCTTTTGAGACAGGGTCTTTCTGTGTAGCCCAGGATGACTCTGCAACCCAAAATCTTCCAGCAGCTGCTTCCCTAATAATGTTGACATTACAGCTTTTGTATGATTTTTCTTTTGAGGTATACCTTTTTTAAAAATTTTATTTTGCAAAGATGTCCAATTACATTATTTGATTTTTTTTTAACTCACACACATACACAACACTTTTTCTTTTTTTTTTTTTTTTTTTTTTTTTTGACAGTCTTACTGTATAACACTGGGTAGTTTGGGATTTGCTTTGTAGGTCAGGCTGGCCTTAAACTTTCCTCCCAAGTGCTGAAGTAAAGGTTGGTGCATTGCTTTCCCACTTTAACCATTTTAAAGCTTACAGCTCAGAGGAATTAAATATGTTTACAATGTTATTGAAGTTGTTATGGTCAAAGCCTAGACTCCGGAAGTCTGAAGTCGTAAGAAGTTAGGTTCAGACACATGCCCAGTATACCAAGGAAAGAGATAATAATTGATGAAAAGCAGAGAAGTGAGATTGATTCAGAGTGAACTCATAGGGAAGAGACACAAAGAAGTCCCTTTCCATAAGTCCATCTTTAGTGGTTCTGACACATTGTAGTATATTTTATCTCACTGTGAGATTGTATACTAGAAAAACCTGTTTCTAGTTGTGGTATGGCTCAGCCTTAGCACACACTTTTAATCTAGGAGCTTTCTGTAAACAGGATTAAATAAAGTCAACCATAGGTCAAGAGGTGGAGCAAGCAACCAGTTATCAGGGAGTGAACATAGGAGAAAACCATAGAGAGTGAGGGGAAGTCAGGAGGATAGATAGAGACACAAACAGGAAGGAGGGACATTCAGTTTGAAGGGTTTTTAAGACACCGCTGAGAAATATGGTCTTTTTCCTTTTATTGGCTGAAGAGAAAGGTCAACTGTACTTTCTCTGCCTCTCTGAGCTAGCAGGCTTTCACCCCAGCCATCTGGCTCCCGAGTCTTTATTGGTAAAATAAAATATTTGGGATTTTGTTTTAAAATAACACAGACATGATGATGAGGTTTAAGTAGAGGCAAGAGTTATGTGTACCTAAGGAGTCCTGGTCAAGGTGTGGTTCTGCCCACCACTGTCTTGGCTTCAGCCTCTCCCAAAAGGTGATTTATTTATCATTATTAACTTCATCAGTAGCTGATGAGGACACAGCAGGGACTCTGGTCCTGAAAAGCCACCTTGTTTGGAAGGCTTATTCAGGTGATCATAGACTGGCGGCCGCCTCACCAGTGGAGGTTTGTAGTCTAAGGAAAAATGAGCACATCCCTGACTGTAACTGGAGTGTCATCACCAAGCCAAGAGATAAAGATCTCAAGAACAAAGGACTCTTCATGTTGTTATCCCTGGCAAGGTAGCTTCCCAGAGGCCTTCTGGCCAGTGACCAAACTACTTTGCCTAACTATTGTGAAAAACAAGGGCTGAGTGAAGCTGAAATAGGGATCTGGTTGGAGGTTGATCTCAGTGCTTGGCTTCAATTTTGTTCTGTTTTAAAAAGATTTATTTATTTTATGTTTCTGAGAATTTGCTTGCATGCATATATGTGTGTGTTCCATATGTTGAAAAGCCCATGAAGACCAGAAAAGAGCATCAGATCCCCAGGATCTGGAGTTACAGATGGATGTGAGCCTCTGTGTCAGTGTTGGGAATTGAACCCAGTTCAATATGTATATGGAATATGCCCATCCTGTGTAGAACAAGTTGGATGTATTGTAGATAGTTTCTGACTCTAGTAGGCTAATATAAGTGGTGTGTATGGTGCAGTTTGTTTATTTGTTTGTTTTGAAATTTATTGTTGTTTGCTTTTTTTGAATGGTAAGTTGGACACTGACCTACTACTATTCTATAGTTCAATTTCCATGCTACCTCACCTGGTGGGAGAGGGAAAGCCTTCATTTTCATAAGCTTGAGTTTCCTGGTCTGTGTTTCACTTAGCCATGCCTTTTTTTTTCCATGCTTAATAATTGGGGGCAGTGGGTTTGTCTTGGGTTTAAATTAAAATTGTACTCATACTTGGTTTCATGACTTCCATTGACAGTGCATCAGTTTCCCCAAATACAAAATGAAGATTAGATTACTCTGACATTCCTTTTCAGCTTCATTTTTCTAGTGCCTTTGATTTCCTAACCGGGTCCCTGTGTTCCTTACCAGGACACACCTGCTGGTACTGAGGAGGCACATTAGTGGGCTGTGCATTGATTCCCTGTGTCTCCTCTTTAGGGAATATTCCTGGCTCAGCTGTGCTGGTATTTGACATCCATGTGATTGACTTTCACAACCCTTCGGACTCCATCAGCATCACTTCCCACTACAAGCCTCCTGATTGTTCGGTGCTGAGCAAGAAGGGGGATTACCTCAAATACCACTACAATGCCTCACTTCTGGATGGGACTCTGCTGGACTCCACGTAAGGATAACTGGGAACCAGATGTGGAGAGAGCCTTTGATTATTGTCCTCTCTTTCTCAGATGCTGGGATTTGTTTGGTCCAACCCTTCTTAATGTACAGTGCAAGCTTTCTCAGTGCTCAGTGCCTTTTTCTGAGAGTTTCCCACTAAAGATCTTCCCCACTCTAGACTGTTTCTTACCTGGTGGAACGCTCTTTCTCAAGGTCAGGCCTATATTTAATAACTAAACCCTTGGAGCCAGATGTGGTGACATACACCTGTAATTTCAGTGCTTGAGAAGTTGCAAAAGGTGGTAGAGAGTGACAGGCAAATACGGGAACATGGTGCAACCATAAATAAGAGCCAGTGTCAGAGTCTGGTACACAGGGCTTTCTTTGTCCTTTCCAGTTTCAGCATCAGTGTGCTTACTGGGGTCCCTGCACAGTGGCACAGGCTGTAGACTGTTTGCCCTCTCTGCTAGGAAACTTTTGTCTTCACTTTCACATCCTTTCTGTTTTCAAAAACATCCTGAATTCCCGGGGGGAATCACGGCTCCTGCCTCTTAAGTCTCCTAATACTTTTGTATTTTTAATCCCTGGGCTTCAAGTTATTTTTGTGTCTGCTATGATTTGAATACTTTAGGGACACCTGCTTTGCTTATTCATATTTTTTTTTTGTTTGCCCAGAGTATCTGTAGCACAAAGGGATAATTTTTCTAAAAGTTAGTTGATGGAAATAAAACCTGAAAAATCATAAAATAATGTAGGAACAAGTTTGCTTCCTGCGACTCTGAATCTCAAGTGTGTCTGAAAATCAAGCCAGTGTTCTCTGAGAAAGAGTCATTTTCAGACTTTATGTTTCTGTATAAGAGTATCCACGTTAGTGATGAGCCTGATTTAGATCTGAATCCAGAGTTGGAATGCAGAAAGGGCTTTGTTCATATAAATAAGAGCTGCTGTTTGTTCTGGGCGTGGAGGTACCTCTCTTTTCACCTGTCACTCTGCCTTCTAGCTCCAAGATTCTGGCTTTGGGCTCTGAGGTCTTGCATGCTGTGACACATTTAGTGTTATTTCATGAAATCCAAAATTCACTTTGTTAGAAATACTATTTTATACATCTCGAAGAACACCCAAGTGTTGCCAGGAAACAATGGTGCCCTGTCAGTCATAATCCCACAAATGTTAAAATGTAGAGGGAAAAAAAGAATACATTTTAGAATTGATGAAATAGATCCTTAACTTCAGTGGCCCTGGGCTAGGAGACAAAGGAATTCCTTCTCATTGCTATAGGACATGCTTTTGTGGGCCAGAGGTCAGACTTTCTGTCTAATGGAATCATCATATTCTTATGGACTGGGAGCCACAGGATGCAGGGAGCCTTCTTTTTAAGAGAAAGCCTACTCTGTGCCTTGAGAGTTATTTGTGTTACGTGCAAGAGCAGTGGCCACACATACTTAATGGTTTGTGTGTGTAAGATTCCAAATAAAGGAATTATGGAAGGATCTACCTTCCTGTTGCCACCTCAACCTACATGGGTACAATAAATAGGCAGTTCACTGATGTGGGCATGTGTTATCAAGGCATGGGGTAGCTGCTTGTTTTAGGGTTTCTATTGTTGTGATGAAACCATGACCAAAGCAACTTGGCGAGGAAAGGGCTTATTTAGCTTATACTTCCATATGACTGTTCATCATCAAAGGAAGTCTGGACAGGAACCTGGATGCAGGAGCTGATGCAGAGGCCATTTGAGGAGGATCCTGCCATTGTCTAGGCAGGGAGGTGCACCATAAAGGCATGGGAATGAAACTTTGGTTCAGGTTGACTTCATTAACCTGGGTCAAGACTTTGGGAGTCTTGATAGCAGGTGGTTTATTTGCAACAAATTTAAACACAGTATAGTTGGGAAAAATTTTTCCTGGTGTAATACAATCTCTGGTGCACAAGAAAGTGTAATTACATGGAAACTTGATTCAGGGTACATGTCATTTCTTCCAAGAAGCTGGGTTCTAGGCGTAGGCTGCCTGTATTAGCTTATGGGTCTAGGGAAGGCTCTGGCCTGGTCTCAGTCATACAGATAGTATAGGGGTCAGTTGGGCTTTTAGCCACCTCTAGCCCTGGTTGTGGAAGCTTGGGGGAACCTCTGGCTTTAAGGGTCATTAAATTACTAGTCATCTCTGGTCTTGGTTGTAGGAGTTTGATATGGCCTGGGCCGACAGATAACACAGATCACCAGGCTATTAATCACTTCTAGTTCCCAGCTTGCTGGAAAAAGAGGTTATGCATCCTTCCCTTTGAAAGAACAATCCTGGGTGTTTAACATTCCTGGGTTCCCTGGAGATCTGTGGGTGTAAGCACTTAGTGATTCCAACAGCCATGATGGAAGGGTGCTGGTTACTGGCTTGCCCCCTGATGGCTTGCCCAGCCTGCTTTCTTATAGCACCCCAACCACCAGCCCAGGAATGGCACGACCCTCTGTGGGCTGGGCCCTCTCCCATCAATCACTAATTAAGAAAACCATGCTTGTCTGCAGCTGGCTCTTATGCAGACATATTCTCTCTGTCTCTGTCCCTCTTTCTTCTCCCCTTTGGTTTTTCAAGGCAGGTTTCTCTGTGTAGCCCTCACTGTCCTAGAACTCTCTTTGTAGACCAGGTTGATCTTGAACTCACAAAGTTCCACCTGCCTCTGCCCTCTGAGTGATGGAATTAATGGCATGTGCCACCACCATTTTGCCTCTTATTTGAGGTTCCCTCTTCCCCAGTGACTCCAGCTTGTGTCAAAATGACTAAAACAGCAGCGTAATGCTGCTTCAAGGACACATGGGAATTTCAATAGGCAAGGAGCCAGAGAGCTAAGGGGGCACATGACTGGAAGCAGGAAGCCTGGGGCAAGACTGGGAGAACACAGAAAGCATGAGGATGGTATTTTAAAAATCCCACAAAAAATAAGTAAACAAAAATAAAGACCTCAGAGAAAAACAGCAGTGGAGTTATTTGTTTAGAGAAGTCTCTAAATGTCTGTGTATTTCAGCTGGGTATTTGTTACTGTATACACAATGTCTTGAATGTTCTGTAAGACTCAGAGACCTGTACTGCCTCCATCTGGGACCTGGAGAGAGGTAGCATGGAGAAGCCTGTTTACTGAGAGAGGCTTGACTGAGGTGGCTCCTCCACAGGCCTCTCTGGAGGACATCTGGTCCTCATGTTGGCTCTGTATCATTTTCTTCCTTGGTAGGATAAGCACATGGTCATCTGGTCATCTTGGGTTTACTGAGCCCTGAGCATCAGCTAGCCTTAGGAAGGAGGGAAGGAAGTGGTCGTCCTGGGTTGTGGAGACTGGGAGGCCTTGGGGAACTCTAACCCTAAGGAGACATCTGTTCCCTGTCACCACCTGGTATTGGGTACCAAGGAACAGCATGATACTTCTTTCTTGGGAATAAAGAACATAGTACCTATTGTTTGCCTTTTGGGAAGTGGTTGGAGTGCTATGGGTTTTGAAATAGTAGGTTGATCTTTAGTCATGGCAGAGGCTATGGGGCCAACATTTTCCCCCAGGTCCCCAAGTTCAGGATCTCTGAACTTTGTGATTAATTTATTTCTCAGTATGACCAGCACTTCACACACTTTTCTTTGCTTTCTACTGTTCTACTATGTCAAACATATTTATTATTCACTATTATTATCTCTACGTCATAGACAAAGAAGCCAAAGTTACATTTCCCAGGTCAAATGAAGCAGCGGTACCAGGATTCTTTGAGTGCCCTTAACAGCTGGGCCACCTCCCTAGCACCAGAACCAGGATTCTAACTCAGGCCTTGAATCTAGAATCCTGAGCCCTGTGCTTGCCTGCCATGCTAGTGCTTTGAAGTCTGAGGCCATCCTGGACTACAAAATGATTTCATTCGGGGCTATGTAGTGTTTATAAACACATCAGTAATAAATATAATAAAATCCAGCTCCTACCTACACGATATATACTATACCCTCATAAAATGCCTTTCTACAAAGAAGTCCTTGGAGCCATTGGAGAGTCAGTTGTCACCAGGAGTATGTTCATGTAGCTCACTGCTCCACTTCATTTCCCAGCATGCTCCTGTCCTGTGGAATGGCCTTTTTGTCTTGATTTTTAATGCCTTTGTTGGTTTAGAAGACGGCAGAGTGGTTGTTTTCAGAATGTGTCCTGCTGTGGGTCTGTCTGACATTGCTTTAGAACTGTACATCTTGAGTAGAAGACTCTCTGCCCCCCAAGGATAGGACGCATTTCCTGCCACCATTGATAGGAATGAATTTCTTCTCTTTTTCAGGTGGAATCTAGGCAAAACTTACAACATTGTGTTGGGATCTGGACAAGTTGTGCTGGGGATGGACATGGGTCTGAGAGAGATGTGTGTGGGAGAGAAGCGGACGGTGATCATCCCGCCCCACCTGGGCTATGGAGAGGCTGGTGTGGGTGAGTGGTTGTGTTCAAGAGTGCTGGGAAAGTCACCATCTGAACTTGGGGTCGTATGGAAAGCCACAATATACTTCTTCCATGTTGAAACTGAAGGGTTTGTGGGTTCTTAGGAAAACTAAGTTTGGAGCATTTTTATTTTAAGGCCCTGTGAATTTTATTGAAAGACCCATTTTGCTGTCTCTGACTGCCTTGAGAAAGAGCAAGAAAATACACCACTGGGCTGCAGGTTCATCTGGCCAGGCCCTCTAGGAGGGCTTTAGGGTGGTTTTGAGTTTGGCTGCCTGCTTCTTCGGAGCTGTTTCCTGGGCTAGGTAGGTGCTGCAGTTATTGCTGTTCACTGCTCCGAACCTGTAAGTCAAAGAAGATGATGTATGGCAGAGATGCTTTTAGTTCTGAGAAAGCCAGCCTCTGTGTCCGTATAGTGGTTGTATCTTGCTGTGTTATTTTGTGATTCCAGAACAATCCTTTATGGTGTTTTCACACTGCTGATAGCCAAAGTGATTGGCATGCTGGGTTGATTTTCTCTTTTAAAAAACTGTAAAAAAATGTCACATACTGTCTGCTCCTCTCATTTATCCCAGAATAAATGCTCTAAACCATAGGTGTGTATCCATTAAGACTTTTCTTATGACATATAATTATACTATATACTACATGTAAAATATAATTTATTGGAAAAGCTTGTGTTTGGCATTCATGAGGGCCTGGTTTTAATTTCCAGCACCAAAAGTAAAAAATATAGATTATATTTTACCATTTAATGCATAATGTATATATTCATATACTTAGGGTATTCTCTTGAGTCTGATTCTGTATACTGACCTTAAGTTTTATGTACTTTTTAGGCATTATTATTGTCCTTAAAGTTCAGCTATTAAATTTATCCTAAAATTCTGTAATTGGGGTTGGGAGACATGTCAGTAATAGCGAGCTTGCTGAACATGTGTGAGGCCCTTGTTTGATCTCCCGACACCTCAAAAGGAAAAAAGGTTCTATTGTCTCTACCATTGGCTTTTTTTTTTTTTTTTTTTAACTAAAAAAACTTAGCAGTG
This sequence comes from Psammomys obesus, assembly GCF_907164565.1. Lineage (NCBI taxonomy): Eukaryota > Metazoa > Chordata > Mammalia > Rodentia > Muridae > Psammomys > Psammomys obesus. Next base: position 7,816,961 of record NW_026591711.1, read on the forward strand.
AATACTTTTCTCTGTGGTTGTTATTGTTTTGACACAACATTTTACTGTGTATCTCAGGCTGGCCTCAAACTTTCAGTCTTCTTGCCTCAGTCTCCCAAGTGCCAGGATTATAGACATGGGACAACATACCTGGCCTAAGAATTGCATTCTTTCCTTCCTTGTGATCCACATAAGCACATGATTGATTTATTTATGTGTATTTATTTATTTATGTATGTGTGTGTGTTTTCCACATGTGCGTGCACGCAGTTATATACCAAATTGCTATGATGTATGTGTGGCGGTCAGAGGCCAAATTGTGGAGTAAGTTTTCGCCTACCATATGGTTCCTGGAAATCTTAATCAGGACCTCAAGCTTGGTGGGAAACACCTTTTTGCTGAGCCATTTTGTCTGCCCATGCCAACTAAACTCAGGCTATCTTGCCAGCCTCTGCATTTAATTTGCATGTAAACTAAGACCCAGGTTTCAAGAGAAAACAGCCATCCTTGCTGTATGGGATATCCAGGGATCTAGTTTATTTTATTCCTTAGGGGGGAAAAAAAGCTATTCATCCTCCTTTGAGCTGATGGTATACCTCCATGAAGACACTAGTGCTATCGGTAGCTTCCTTGGGCATGGCAGCTGGAGACTGGGGAGGGCAGCACAGTGGGATGGTGTTAACCCCTGTCCTGTGTTTAACACCATGTTCTACTCTTTGGAATAGATGGAGAGGTGCCCGGCAGTGCCGTCCTCGTGTTCGACATTGAACTGCTGGAGCTTGTGTCCGGCCTTCCAGAGGGGTACATGTTCATATGGAATGGCGAAGTGTCTCCCAACCTCTTCGAAGAAATCGACAGGGATGGCAACGGGGAAGTCATCCTGGAGGAGGTAAATGGCCTTTGTAGGAGGGTGAGAAGTTGTTCAGGGGCCTTCTGAGGTCAGGGAGTCCATTCAGAGTGTCAAGGACAGAACTGTCCATGCAGATCCCTTGTGATGGTGGTAGCTAGCACATGTGTTTTACACAAATCCTCACTTGAAGGAACGGAGTTCCTGAGAGGTGTAGGAGATGTCTCAGACACAGATCTGGATTCAGTTGCCAGTCCCTGGGTACATGATGCTGCTCTGCCTGGTGTTTCTACACAGGTTCTCCAGCTCTGCCCTCACAATAGCCATATGAACAGCATCCTTATGTTTTAGAAGCACCTGCAGAGAGTAGGTGCCCAAGCTCTCAGCTTCCCAGTGTTTGAGCCAGAGCCACAGCTTCCGAGCAGCCGTCTTTTGTGCTGTCACAGTGCATGGAGTCAGAGCTCACGGGTGACTCCCCTCTTCTTAGTCAAGCATTCTCCAGTCTTACCCGTTTGTCTTTTACGCCATCAGCTTATCCAGGACTTGGAACATTCCTTTTAGTAGCACACATTTTTTTTTTCCATTTTTCTTTGTGTTTGAGGCATAGTCTCAGTGGGTTGCCAAGGCTGCCCTTCAACTTGTGATCTTGTTGCCTCGGCCTCCCACGTGTTGGGGTGATAGACATGTCCCATCGTGCCTAGTATAGGTATTTTATATTGCTGATAGTTTTTCCAGTGCTTTCATTTCTTGGCTTCTTTTTTTTTTTTTTTTTCTGTTTTGGTTTTTTGAGACAGGGTTTCAGTGTGTAGCCTTGGCTGTCCTGGACTCGCTTTGTAGACCAGGCTGTCCTTGAACTAAGAGTTCTGCCTGCCTCTGCCTCCCAGAGTGCTGGGACTAGAGGCGTGTGCCATTGTGCCTGGCTTCTTTGCTTCTCTTATAGCAAAACCCCAAGAGAATTATCTGTTTTACTTTCCTTTTATCTTCTGCTCCCATTTTTTATTTATGTGTGTGTTTTTTAGTGCTTTTTTTTTTTTTTTTTTATTTGTTCATTTGTTTTGAGCTGAGGTTTTGCTTTGTAGCTGAGGCTGGACATGAACTCATGGTCTTCCTGTCTTAGCTTCGTGAGTGCTGGAAATACAAGTATGCACCATTGCGCCTAGCTTTATTTTGCTTTTGTGAGATGGGTTCTTTCTCTCTTGCCCAGGCTAGCCCTGAATTCTTGAGTTCAAACCATCTTCCTTTTAAGTAGCTGGGACTTCAGTTTCCCTGTGTGATCAGCTTTCCATTCTGTATTTTATGTGTATGGATTTTTTGCCTTTGTGTGTGTCTGCACCACATGCATGCAGGTCTGGAAGAGGGTGTCAGATCCCCTGGGACTGGGGGATGTTGCAGATGGTCGTGAGCACGTTGTGGCTGCTGGAAGTCAAACCCAGATCCTCTGAAAGAGTAACTAGTGCTTTCTCACTGAGCCATCTTTCTTACTCTTATCTACCCTTTTTTTTTTTAAAGCCACTCTTGTCAAGCTTTGTATCTCCATGCTGCTTACACTGGTCCTGTGTCTTCAGAACGTGCTGCTGTGCATCACTGCAGGACTCTCTTTGTTTCCATCATGCTTGTCTGTTGCCATTTCCTTCTCAGACCTTTTCTCTGCTGTATTTTGAGAAGTTCTCAGGCTAGACCTTGGACTATTTCTTATTCTCCCTAACTTCCTCCTGTCCTGGTATTAACAAGTTCCTTGGCTTCACTGTTGACCATAAGTCTTCAGATTTGCACCTTTAGCCCAGACTTATATCCCCAATTTGTATTCATATATCCAACTACCTGCTTTATCTCTTCATTTATTGAATCTCAATCCTTGTCCTAGCCTTACCCTAAGGCTGTCTCTCCCTGAGCTTCCCCATGACGGTTAGTCATACTCCTTCTTCTCAGAACCTGCAGCAGCCCATCTTCAAGTCTCCCTCTGGTTGTCAGGGCCCTCATCATCTGCTTGCTGCCATCTCCTCACCAGTGACTCTTTCTTTGCTTGTGTGGTACAGTGCACATGTTCTGAGAGCCCACGAGGCAGGCTTACGCTCTCTGAACCAACAGCTCTCTACTTTTAGAATAGACTCAGACAAGTGTTTGGCTCATTTCCCAACTTCCTTCAAGTCTTTCTTTGCACAAGTCTCCCTGGCCTTAGGGGTTTTACTCTGACCACCAAATTTAACGTTTCATTCTCCCTCCTCCTTCTCTTTTAGTGGAACATTCCACTTTGTAACTTAAATAAAATTTACTTATATTCATGTGCAATGCCAATATCACAAAGGCAGTTTTGTTTACGATGTGTCCCATGAATTTAGAACGTTTGGCATATGGTAGATGCTGGTAGGTTTTTATTTTGAGTGAATGACTGTGTGGATGTAACACCATTTTTGGAGGTGTCAGCCTCAAGTTGGAAGCTAAAGCTGATCTGGTGGCTGAAGTATATTAGATACCTGGATCCCAAGGATTCTTGAGGTCCTTGAGTGGCGGGATTTAAAAATGGTTAAATATCATTTTGTTTTTAAAATTGTATGTGTGTGTGTGTGTGTGTGTGTGTGTGTGTGTGTGTATAAATATGTGCATATACATAACAGGCACCTAAGGAATCCAGAAGAGAGTATCAGATTCCCTGGGGCTGAAGGTCCAAGTGGTTGTCAACTACCCAGCACGAGTCCTGGTAACTAAACGTCCTTAACTGCTGATCCATCTCTCCAGTCCCTAGTCTAGGGATTTTCACCTGCATCTCAGGAAAGAATCCCTGGTCATATAGTTCTCAAGAACAACTTGGTTTGAAGTGCAGACTCATTTTTCAGTTCACTCACTCTCATGCCACAGTATTTCAGGCTTAGTTCTGTATTCTCAGCTCTACCATTTCTCACAGTTGTCCTGTCCCCTTTCCAGTTCTCCGAGTACATCCATGCCCAAGTGGCAACAGGCAAAGGGAAGCTGGCTCCTGGCTTTAATGCTGAAATGATTGTGAAGAATATGTTCACCAACCAGGACCGGAATGGAGATGGGAAGGTCACGGTGGAGGAATTTAAACTCAAAGATCAGGAAGCCAAACATGATGAACTGTAAACCTTAACACGAATCAGTTTGTGCCAAGGAGCGCATGAGACCAAGTGAGCTGTCATGGCAGAGCATCCTGTCACGGTGTGAAGGCTTCTAGGAAGGTATGAAATTAGCCAGTAGTAGGAGGGCCATGCAGTACCTGGTGCATACATTGGGGTGGGTTGATGTCTGTGGTGAGAGCTTGGGTGGATTTCCAGTGACAGTAAATAGAATCTGTGCAGAGCACCTTGGCATGGGACAGTCTGCACCGCCAACTTGGATTTATGAGTCTTCTGTAAGGTTATGTTACTAAAGGAAAATTATTTTGTAGGAGACATAGCTGTCTTGAAGGAAACAGAAGTTCCCAGGGTGTTTACCTAAAGAGATTGAATATTTTACTTTTTTTTTTTTAATCATGGTGTCTTTAAGAAATGTTTACCATGCAGACAGTAAGTTAAAGAGCACACATGCTCCAGCAAGATTCCCTGACAGCAGCCATTGCTCTTCTCAGTGTTCCACACAAGGTCTGGTGATACTAGGCCCTTTGTGCCAGCCATCTCCTGTCATGCTTCTTTCAGTTCACTTCCTACACTGGCCCTCTGGTTGGTAGTTATCACTTGAAGGTTAACAGGAGGCTTCTAGACAGGAAAAAACCCAGACCTAATGGAAGCTGCCTTAGCCCACGAGTAGAGGATCTGACCTGCGTTTCCTAAGGAGGGTTATCTGCTTGCCTCTTACTTATCTTTGGGACACTATCCTATGGGGCCCTCTCTCTCTCCACTTTGCATTCCTTTGTTTAAGTAGATGCATGTAGAGCTGCTGTCTGGGCCTGGAGGTTAAGGTGAAATTAGTTGGAGCAGAGCTGTCTGGGTCTCACTGGTCAGCCAACAGAAAATTTTACTGTGACTAAAATGGATGTGTTATCCCAACAAATGAAGGTGACATTTTCTGCCACTTATTCATGTCTTGGAGGGCAATTTGGGGTCACCACTGTAGAAAAGCAATAGCATTATTCAGGCTAGCCCATTCCCACACCATGTAGTAGCCATGTTCCTGCCTTCTGTTCTCTGCCCCCAAATAGTATTGTCACTTGCCCTGAAGTAATCAAGGGTTTTCCTTTTGAAATGGCTTTTCCCCCCACAAATTTAAACTGTTTTGTACTGATGTTGCCCTGAGATAGATCATGTGAATGCTGTGCACTCATGCAATGGAATTAATGTTGGAAACCTGACTTTTTTTCCTGATATAAAATGTTGAGTCAAATCATCTGGCTTTGTGGTGTTTTATTTGAAGGTGGAGAGGATCTTACAAGAATGCACTGGGCAGTCAGTTCCCTTGAGAAAAACTCAGAACATGGAATTTATTACCGGGTACTGAATGGGGCATGGGGACGTCCAGGGGTGGTAGTGTGTGTACCTGCAGGAAATGCACTAGATGAGCTAATTGAAAGGACTATTTGCAGGTGTGGGCAGGGCTCAGGGGAACAGAAAGTGCTGAGATAACTGTGAAGATAGGGTTGCTTAGCAATGGCTGGAAGCTGCCACTCCTGGGCCTGGAGGTTAAGGTGAAATCAGCTGGAGTAGAGCTGCCTGAATGTGTGTATTGAGACATCTAGCTGTCCACGGAGCACTGGCTGACACTGCAGCCTAGTGAATGAGAGACGCCATCTCCTCTCACCCTCCTGTCTCCTGCCTACCACTGGCTCCCATCAGGTGAGCTCCAACCTAAGACAGAGGGAAAGGACCTTGGGGACTGGGTTTCTCCAAGGTTAGTCTCATGGAATATGCAATTGGTGAAGAGTGAAGTTTGGGGAGATGACTCAGTTGGCAAAGTTCTTGCCAGGAAAGCACGAAACCCTGAGTTTGATTCCCAGAACCCACATGAAAAAGCTGGATGTGGTGCTGAGTGCTTATAATCCCTGTGCTGAGGAGGTGAAGCAGAACATCCTGGGTTACAGAGTAGCTAGTACCAGGCTAGTGAGGTCATAGAGCAACATAGCATGATCTCTCTAACCTGTCAGAGACAGACACACACACATACACAGAGAGAGAGAGAGGTGGGTTTATTAGTTAGCCTCCCTGCAGGACTGTAACCCCAAGTACTCATTGGCTCTTTTGCTGGCTACTACTTTACTACTTACTACTTTACTACTTCCAGGACCAAGTATTTATGTTGAAGTCCCACCCCTAGGCTTTCCTAAGGAACTGGAGTCTTTTTGTTTAACAAAGAGAGTGCAGGCAATTCCACTTGACGATAGGAAACTTTTATCTTTTATGAAAATTGGCATTTAATACTTCATCCTTAAATTAATATTTTAGTTAGCCACAGAATCATTGCTTGTAACCTAGCACTTGGGTATTGATGAGAGACTCTGGGTTAGTATTCATCACTGCATAAACTGTGTGTAGTGGCACACACCTGTCATCCCAGCCCTCAGCCCACGAGACACTGGAAACCAGCCTAGGCTAGAAACTCATACATGTAACATAGAATGAAGAAAGAAACGAAGAAAAAGAAATCATGGCAGTGCTCAACAAATACTTGCTCAATAGACAGGTTTTGCTTTTGTTCCAAGGTCTCATGTAGCCCATGCTGGTGTGAGTTTAGACTGACCTTAAACTCATTCTCCTGCCCTTTTTCTCAAGTTCTTAAATTACAGGAATATGCTGCCATGACAGGCTGAATATGATCTTGACAACAGAATTTTAAAAAAGTTTTCCATTTCAGGTTTATTTTCAGTGTTTCACACAGAGTATTTGTAATGTTAGTGATGTAGACACCAACAGCTTTTCAGATACAAAGTGCCGGACTTCCTGGCAAATATTTTTTTCAGACAAAATAACCAAATAAAACACAATTTCAGGAGGTGGTGTTATCATACTCCACCCAAATTACAAAGCTAGCAGTGGTTAAAATCATAAATACTATCCCCCTAGAGAATGGCCTCTGAACTTCCACACACTCATTTGGAAAAATGCCCCAGAAAGTACAGAACACCAAACTACAAAATTCACTTTGGAAAAGGGAGTTATTTTTCCAATTCTGGTCTTAAGATCGTTTTTAATTGCTTAAAAAAATCTGATGAGTATAGTGATGGAGGCTGGAAAAAAGGGCTGCAGTTTATAGGTTCAACACATTTGAAGATCCCTCAGATAGGGAAAGGGACAATGCCAAGAGCAAGGATGTGTTTCAATGAGTCTTTCCTCAAGGTGGACAGTGCTTGTTTCAGTTGCACCCGTGGGAGAAGGCTCACAACGGCGTGTTTATAATGTCTTCTGTAAAATAGAGTTGACAACTTCCAGGGATTCTTCTTGTACTAAAACAATGTCGTAAGAGTCCATGTATTTCTCTAAAAGCTCGTCTACCTAATCAACAGAAGAGCAGAAATAAAATTAGCATGCAGAAGGCAAATAATTTCACTTTAACCTCATGATGCTAGATTTGTAGAATATAAATTTCATTTCATAAAAGTGTTGAAATATAAACATACTGTCAGTTCTTTGTGAAGAATAATTTCTGATGAAGACATTCATTTTTTGAGCAGTGTCTTGCTGTGTTAAGCTTAGCTTTCAACTCTGAGTCTTCTTGTGGCAGCCTCCTGATGGCTGGGATGACAGGCATGCTTCATCATGGCTAGCTTACTCTCCCACTCATGGACAGAGATTTTGTCCACAGGAGGACTTTTCTCTGTAAATGGTTTCTTTCCAGTGCACTGGTTCTGACTGTGGGGGAACTTGTACAAGGAACACTTGGCAATGCACAGAGACGCTTTTGAGACTCATGATTAGGGAGTGCTGCCGACTGCCACTTTGAGAATGTGACCCCCACATATCACACAGGTCTGTGCTTTATACCTCTAGTCACTGCTGAAGTAGGAGGGAAAATATTATCTCATATGCCTTTGGCATCCAATTACAATATTTCAACCTGTGTCTTTGGTAATTAAATACAATGTTTCAACCTAATTATTAAAAAAAAACAAAACTACACACTTACTCTGTCATTCAGATAACCAATTTTCAGAATGTGTTCAACATTAGCTACGCCATCTGCCATCCGTAAGTCTCCTTGGGAGTCTCCCAGCAGAATGATGTTGCTGTTGTCTTTCAGTTGGCTGAAATAGTCTGTATTCTTCAAGGCACCATCATGTTTGTTGAATACATGAATTAGTTCTCCTTTGAATCCTTTTAGCACTCCCTATTAATAAATTTTAAATTGTTAAGAAAAACTTTATTATATTTATTTATGGTATGTGTATGAAGGTGGGTGCATGTAGCAGTGAATATTTGGAGGGAAAGGGGACAACCTGAAGGAGCTGGCCCTCTCCTTCAACCCTCATGACCTGGGAACTAAAACCAGGTTTCAGGCTTGGTGGGAAGCACCTTTAAGTACTGAACCATCTCTCTGGCTCAAACTCTTTTTTTTTTTTTTTTTTTTTTTTTTTAACATTTTATGGTTCTAAATAGATGTCACTATTCATCATATCTCTTTGACTTGATTTCAAAACATAGAAGTCCATCACACTCATTATGTGTAGGAAGGGCTCCAAAAACCAACACATCAACTTTCACTTTTCATTCATTTTGTTCCTAGCCAAAGGATTCCATTTTATGTCTTTTACTATTTGGAGTTTTATTTTATTTTGCTTGAGATTACATAGCAGGCTTTGAGCTCCTGATTCTTTCCTCAGCATTCTGAATGCTGGGATTATGTACATTCTCCACCATGCCCAGAACATTTTACAATACATTTGTTCAAAAAATGGCAGTACTAGTCACTGCTTTTTAAAAATTCCCCATTTATGACGTAATCTTCAGAGTTGCAACATTAAATTACTTTTATGTAAGTTTTATAATTTTTTTTTTTGTTGTTGTTGAAACAGAGTTTCTCTGTATAGGCCCTGGCTGTCCCGGAATGAACTTTGTAGACTGGGCTGGCCTCAAACTCAGAGATTTACCTGCCTCTGCCTCCCAAGTGCTGGGATTAAAAGTGTGTGCCACCACCATCCACCAAGTTTTGTAAATTTTAATATAAAATGATTAACTTGTTAATAAAACTTTAAGCATAAAATACAAATATAACACAGAGAAATATAACAGCCTATGAACATCATATAACTTAACATCTACCTGATACTAATAAAAAATGTGTGCATTTACATGATTAAAATATTTCAGACTGGAGTGAATTCACATTCTTACATTTTCATCAAAATCCATGAAGTTAGATACCACTTTGACATTTGGGTGATAGACTCCAGCCTGACGGATAACTTCTTCTAGCACATCACCGATACCAGCCGAAAATATGAACACAGGGACACTGTGCTGTTGAAGTTTAGCAAAGAAATTCTCATATCCTTCTCTGCAAGTGGAAGCACAGGGTTAATAAGCAAGATGGCTCTTTCACTTAGAAGGTATAAAGCAAAATATTTCTACCCATTTCTACAAACTGTATTCTCATTCCAAAACTCTTTACCTTTGACTCTTTACTATTAATTATAACAATGCAAGTTAGACATTTTTAGACTTAAACTGAGCATGGATAAAAGCCTACAGTTCACACCATATATTGAAAAGCCAACTAGAGTGAGCTCGCAAGCCACCTGCCTGAGGTCCTACTGTTCTGATCTTTCTACCACCAGAAGAGCAGAGCAGCAAAACCTAGCTATATTCTTTTACCAACCACTGCACCTTTTTAAGCCCTTTTCATTATATACTTTAATTTTCTAAGTTAGTGTAGGAAATAGTGGACTTTATACATAAATATCACTATGTCCTGTTCACTCATCCCACCACCATCCTTTCTTCAGTGGATGGCCTCCTCCCCCTCACCGAACAGTTCATCGGCTCTCATGTCACACACATAGAGTTAAATTTAGCTGAAAGCAAATCTACTGTATTTGTTCCCCTTCCCCTACTATCTCCTGTTCCTCCCTTCCATTTATACCTCTTCTTCCCTATACCTCTATGTTATCAAATGTATGCTTATATATGTATACATTTATACTTAAGGCTACATCCTGTATATAAGAGAAAATGTGTGGTATTTGTCTGAACCTGGCTTATCTCTCTTAACATGATTAAGAGAGATAATTCCATCCATTTTCCTAAAAAATGACAATCTCATTCATAAAAGCTTAAAATCTACTCCTTCCTTTTCAGTCTTTTCCAGCTACAGGTTAAATTAAGCTCTTGGTACTCTTGTGAGTAAAACATTCAACTGTCTCTACTCTTTGACAATTGAATCTTTTCTTCTTTAAACATAATCACTTCATCATCCTAGGGGAAAGGTGATTAAGTGACTGGGGGAAGATCAGAGGCAGAGCAATTGCCCAACAAGTGGGAGGCTCTATGTTCAATCCCCAGTACAAAGGGGAGGAAGAACAGCATTGCCACATTTACCAACCAAGTTAAAAAAAAAAAAATTCAAGGCTGGTTAAACAATACTGAAAATAAGCTTGATGGTTTTCCCACAATTACAATCCTCACTGTAAATACTAAGTACATGGTGTGCAGTACTTGCAACGTAGACTAAGGTGGCTTTCAAATGGCTGTGATTTACCTCTGCCTTCTGATATAATCACAGGTTTCAACACCATGAGGAAAAAAACAAAAAACCTTGAAATCCTTTACCTATATACTAAAACATTTTCCTTTTCCGTAAACAGTTTCAAAGCATGAGAATTCCAAACCCAGATTCATGTAAATTTAGATCAATTTCTGGCTTATAAAAATTTCCTTCAAATTTCAGATCTTTCAAAACTGTTTTCCTAAAGATTTTGAAAATCATATTGGTTATATTAGTCTGTACATTATTCTTAAAATTTTAAAAATTGGAGAAAGGAAATTTAAATCTTCACGTAAGTCTTCCAATGCTTTTACCACCCAGAGCAAATTTAACTGAAAAAAATTTTTTTTTTAGATATGGTTTCATGTATCCCAAGCTGGCCTCAGATGTGCTTTTTCATTCAGGATCCTTCTCTTTCTACTTACCAAATGCTGGGATTGTAGGCATGTACTACCAGGTTAAAAAAAATAGTTCTAAAATTTTAATTTATGGGTGCTTTGCTAGCATGTATCTGTAGCATATGCATTCCTGGTGCCCAGAGGCCAGAAAAGAGTGCTGGGTTCCCTTCAACTGGAGTTATAGATTGCTCTGAGCTGCCATGTGAGTGCTGGGAATCAAACCCTGGTCCTTCGGAAGAGCAGCAAGTACACTTAATTGCTGAGCCACCCCTCCAGCTCCCTACCATGCCAGTTTTATTCAGTGCTCAGATTTAGCAAAGAGATGTGGGTGTGCTAGACATGCACTTGGCTACCTGAACTACATAGACCGCAAACCCCAACAGGTCTAACCTAAAATTTTTTCCTTTATAAACATTTTGTGACACTGCTATATCTTACTTGTTTTTGGAATAATGTGATAGCTTATTTTTAATTAAAACACATAATTGAATATATACAACAGCAGTTAATTCTGTAGACAATAAAAACAACGGAACCCAGGAGACTTACTTGAGCATGACATCAGAGTCTGCCACAATCTCTCTAAGTTTGGCTTTTGGTATGCCTTGTTCAACAAGTAAACCATGCGATTTGGTATACCTGGAGTTTACAACCAAAGGAGGGGAAGCGATATTAGTTAAGATATTAAAACCATTACCTTTATTGCAAAGCATTCCTGAGTGAGTGCTGTTCCTCACTATGTAGACTCTTTGAGACTGAGGAGCTTAAAATACGTGACAGTGTTGTGCCCAAATGCGCCAGATCTCACAAACTCAGGCTTAGTGTAAATATGTCAGTAAGGAGGCAGGGGAACAGCTGTAGGCCTTTCCTCAGTCTACAGATAAGATTCAGTCTAACCTGGGCTGGCAAGCTTCCTCCTCCTTTCCGAAATAAGCTAAGTCATTCTTTCATTTTCTTGCAGCTTACGTTTTCATGAAATCTTGAAGTACTGGAATGCTGCCTAGTGTAAAAGAGAAATCTTTGGTAGGAAAATGTTATACGTAGGCTAGCCTGCGTCACTACTACACAAATAACCACAGCAGTGCGGTGTAAGAATTGACCTTTAGAGCCTAAGTCCTTACAACTATGAAAGTTCCCTTCTCTCATGAGGAACCAGAACCCTCACCCAATGACTGAATATCCCTATAGCATTTGAAGCAACACTCTTTCCTCTTCCTTTCTTCTTGTGAGAAGAAAGCTTAATGCTTTCCTGATGGTCCTGTACCTACTGCCTCTGCCTCAGCTTTCTAACTTCTGAGGTTACTGGTGTGCAAACCAGATTGTCTCTATGCTGGAGCTTATTCAATCCCCAAATAAATCTAACTGCAAAACATTCCTTTTTCCATGCAGAAATCATTTTTTTTTTAAAGTATTCCAAAAGTAGCTCCAATTTTGATTCTATAGGCAGGCATTTAATACACACACAGATGAACTGTCCATGCTGCCTGACAGCTCTGGGGAATATTCTTGGTCTCTTAAAATTTTAAAGCAGATGTTATTGCTCAAATCAGAGCACTTTCTGTTTCTTGGAATGCTTGTCAGAGGAGCTGGCTCTAATTTCTCTGTCATCCTAGTGGTCTCCTGCACCCCTAAATTTGTCAAGATTTGTCTTGTCCTGGAGCGCCACACAAATCTCTCACTGTGGTCTACTTGCATGTTGCAGTTTGATGGACACAGCCAACACCAGAGGCCCAGTTCTCCACGTTAGGATTGGTGCAGTGTGGATCCTTGTTCTTTTCTTTGTACTTAGATCATGTCTTGTTCTCATAAGCTTTAAAATAAAGGTCTGGCTTTCAAGACTTATGTGCCAGACTTTTTAATCATGCTCACTGCATGTCAGCTTAAGGCAAGCTCCAGGCTGTTAATTTTCTGCAGTGACTCAAGGATTTTCTGTATGCGTTATCTGTGTATCTTTCTATGTACATTACGGGAGGGAAACAAAGCCCTAGTTTTAACTGGGCCACTGTAGCATTAGCACTTCACTGCTCCCAGTGCTCACAATGTACTCACCACTCAACCATGTAAGGGAACTTCTCTTCCACAGTGAGAACAGGATCAACTTCAATAGCGTAATATTGCTTCTTTAACTGCAGTAACTAAAAACAAATGAATAACCTAGCTGTGAGGATTATACAGCTTTGTCACTTACCAGATTAGTACAGAAAACAAGGCAAACAATAAAAACAATAGAAGGCAAAAAGCTATTTTTCAGTAAAAAAAAAAAGGGGGGGATGGTTTAATTTTCATTTACATATAATTAGATTCAACTGCAGAAGCCACCTTACTCCCAAGCCAGCAGTTCAGTGAGACCAAGTACTCCTTCAGAACGCCATTAGAAAAATGTGTCTATTTCCAGGCTCCGTTCCGCTGTGCTGTGGTACTGGGGACTGAATGTAAGGGATCACAAAAGTTAGGCAAGTGATCTCATTGATGCCACTGAGCTACTGCCGTTCAGCCAATGGTTGCATACCCTGTAATTCTAGCACCTGGGAGGTTGAGGAAAGGGGGGGAGGAACAGGCGCTCCAGGTGTTCCTCAGCTGGCCAGTGAGTTTAAAGCCAGTCTTGATTAAATGAGATGCTGTCTTAAAAAAAAAAACAAAAAACCTAAGATAGAATCCAAACAATAAACTTGATATTTATTGAATGCTTATTATGTGCCAGATATGATTACAAGCAATTTGCATTCATCTCACTTCTCTTGGAGAGGGTAGGGTGGAGATAAGGGGGGGGGGGGACAGGTCTCACTGTGTGGCTAAGGCGGACCCTAAACTTGAAACTGTCTTCCCTCTGTACCCTAATCTGGGATTATATGTGCACATCATGCCTAGCTTTTGACATTCATTCCTGTCAAAAAAAGAAAAAAACAAAACAAACCACCTAATCAGCTGAGGCAATGAAGTAAGATTTAACTATGCATTTGTAATGACTTGATATTTACCTTTCTTCGACATTCATCTGTAACAAACTTACAGTTGTCAATGATATCTAGAGAGGGAGGAGAGAAGGGGAGAGAGGGAGAAAAAAAGAGAGGGAGGGAGAGAGAGAACACATAAGCATTAAAATATTCTGGTTGATGCTACCACTAATAAAGATAACTTGCTTTTATTTTTAAGAACTAAATCAATTACTGTGGTTACTGCAACTTTTAATGCTGTAATTCAAATGGCATTGCTATAGGAAAAAATGGTTTCAAAATCTGAGTTTTGGTAAGTCTTCACATATTCCACTGAGCTAGACAGTTCAAGATCTTCAAACAATCAATTGTATACAATTTCCATTTTCATCCTCCTTTTTTGTTTCTTTCTTTGTTATTTTTTATTTTTATTATGAGTTACATTTTATTAACTCTATATCCCAACTGTATCCCGCTCCCTCATTCCCTCCCAATCCCACTCTCCCTCCCTCATCTCCTCCCTGCCCTTTTCCAAGTCCACTGATAGGGGAGGACCTCCTCCCCTTTCATCTGACCCTGTTTTATCAGGTATCTTCACAACTGGCTGCAAAGTCCTTTTCTGTGGCCTAACAGGGCTGCTCCTCCCTTGGGGGGTGGGGAGGTCGAAGAGCCTGCCATTGAGTTCATGTCAGAAATAGTCCCTGTTCCCCTTACTAGGGAAACCCACTTGGTTACCGAGCTACCACGGGCTACGTCCCAGAAGAGGCTGAAAGACTCTACCTAGCAGTGTATCAAAGCAGATACCAAGACTCATAGTCAAACCTTCGGTAGAGTGCACTGAATTATATGAAAGAAGGGGGAGTTAGAATGACATGGAGAGGATAGGAGCTCCACAAGGACCAAATATATCTGGGCACAGGGGGCTTATATGAGACTGTTTATTCATCCTCCTTTTTTAATAAATAGAAGCAACAAATGCATCACAAAGTTTATGATTTCCTTTCAGTTTTGAGACAGGGTATGTTGGGTAGTTTTTGTTAATGTGACACAAACTGTTGGGAAGAGGGAAACTGAGGAATTGCATCTAACACATTGACTGGCCTGTGGCCATTGTCTGTGGGGCATTTTGCTTGATTAATAATTGAGAAGGTCCAGTGCATTGTTGGTGAGTCTAGCCCTGACAAGTGGCTCCTGGGTAGTATAAGAACGAAAGGTGAGCAAGCCACTAAGCCCCCATAGCCTCTGTTTCAGTTCCTGCCTTGGCCTTCCTCCATGATGGACTGTAACTAGAAAGCCAAATAAACCTGTTTTTTCCAAAAGCTGGTTTTGGTCTCTTTTAGAAAGAACAGAAACCAAGCTAGGACAAAAGGTCTTGTGTAGCCCAGGCTGATTTTGAACTTAGGATCCTTCTGCCTCCACAGCTTCACTGCTGGGATTACAGGCACAAGCCAACTATACGCATTTTCTCAACTGTGGTTCCCAGTTTAAGATGTCTTAGAGACTGAACCCAGAGTTTCATGCTTGGAAGACTACCACTCTACCAACTGAGCTACATTCCCAGCCCTGAAAGATACCGTTTTCTCCAGGATAATACTTAATGTGAAAATTTGGAAAAGTTAACAATAACTGGTATTTTAGTATATGTCCTCTCAAAGTTTTATTTATTATTAATGAATTGGGTAAGATGAGAATCAAGTCAAATCTAGTTCTTTTCATTTCATGTTGTGCTCTGTATTTTTCATGTAATTAAAACTCAACAAATAACATTCACAATGGTTTTACAGTCTCTGGTATGTGGGTGAGGCAGAATTTATACTATTTTTCTAGTTTTACATTGTTCTTAGTTGCCTTCTAAGCTCTTGTCATTATAAATGATTTCACTTGGCACTGTCAGAAGTCAGTGTCAGGGCTTTACACATTCTAGACTAGTGCCCTATTAATGAGCTACATCCTTAACCCTGAATGTGCCAGCTGGTTTTCTGAGAAAATACCTGTTCGGACTGGCCTGTGGGTAAGTCTGTGGGGCATTTCTTGACTGATGATGGATGTGGAAAGGGCCAGCTTACTGTGGGTGGTTCCACGCCTGGCTGTGTAAGAAAGCAGGCTGGGCAAGCCTAGGGGAGCAAGCTAGAAAACAGCACTCCTCCACGGTCTCTCTATGAGTTCCTGTCTCCAGGCTCCTGCTTGACCTCCTGTCTTGGATTTCTTTTATGATGGATGGCAACTGCAAGTAATTAATAAACTCTTTCCTCCCCAGGTTGCTTTTGGTTTACAATAGCAATAGAAACTTAACAATTAAACAACGTTTGATAAATATTATTTTTTAGGTTATCCCAAAATTAAAAACCTTTCAAGTATTTCTTGTGTAATAAATAGAGTATAAGGAGTGAGAAATATTTTTAAGTCTTCATATAGTCTGTTTACTCCCAAAAGCAGATTATGAAAATAGCCATTCACATAAGATAAGTAAAAGAATTCCTCAAAACATAACAAGAAAAAGCAAGTTTCTTCACTTTCAACATCAAAAGAGAAATGCAGAACAAAAACCTCAATCATCTCAGTGATAAATATTTATGATTACACTCATTTACTTGGTTAAGAATGTCACACTTACTATGACATGTTGGGCATCTTTTCCCATTGTGGGAAAACTTACTTAGTGTCATATCAAAGTCTGTTATTATCTGTGAGAAAAAGGAGAAGGCAAAGTTGTAAGCAAGATCACCACAATCATAAACTCACTATATTAAACAAACACAAATCCTGAGACTTTCAATTGAGGTTCCTGGGAAGTTCCTCATTTAATCCACGTAACACACTGACTTGACTGATTATTTTTTCAATTAAAAAATTACTAGTTGCTGGGTGTACTGGAACACCCTTAATCACAGCACTAGGTAGGTAGAAACAAGCAGATCTCTGTAAGTTCAAGGTCAACCTGGTTTACAAAGTGAGTTCCAGGACAGCCAGGGTTGTTATACAGAGAAAGCCTGTCTCAAAAACAACAAAACAAAACATCTGGGTGTGTAAAAGTGAGTATGCCATGCTCTGGCATGTGTGTGAGCCAGAGGACAGCTTCTAGGTCAGGGTTCTTGCCTTCCACCGTGTTGAGGCAGGGTCTCACTTGCTTCTGCTGTCCTGCTCTGGATACCACTTAAAGAGGTAATAAATTAGCTTTCAGGCAGTTAAAATAGCAAAGGTATTCTTATGAAGTTGGAATAAATAACTTTTTAAATTACTTCCTGGGATGATGCTTGCCTATGATCCCAGCACCTGGGCGTTGGAAGCAAGCAAGCAAACAAACAAAAACCATATATATATATCTATCTCCCAGGTTTACAGTAAGAGAGAAACTTGTAAAATTCAACTATCCCTCATAAGGTTCCATTTTAAATGGACAATGACTCAGTTAATTAAAATATAGAATAACTTGAAACTGTACTCTTTCCCCAAAACATCTCTATATAGTATTAGTTATCTTAGAACTTAGTACAAAAAGCAAAAGCAAAACCAACCAACCAACCAACCAACCAACCAACCAACCAACCAACCAACCAACCAACACCCTCCTCCTTCACTAAGATTTTATCAAAACAGGAGATTAATAAGCTTGCTTTTCTCTGCAGTTGCTAGCTACTGGACTCACTGCTTATCCATGCCCTGCAGCACTCTATGACCAACACCAGACACAGGAGTCTGCTTCAACTTTTCTTTTTAGTTGGCTTAATTTTTTTATACAATATATTTTCATCATAATCTTCCTTTCTTCAGCTCTTCCTAGATCCTCCTTAACCTCTCCATGCTTTTGTTTTCTCGTTCTCTCAACAAACAAACAAAACAAAGACGCTAAAAAAACAAAAAATTATCAAACCAGACCCAAACCTTGGAATCTGGGTTGGGGGCTGCCCTGGAGTGTGGCTGACAGGCCCTGCGTCCCTCCACTGCTGAGAACTGATTTTTCCCTCCCCCACAGCAATCACTTGCAAATCTGCTTCAATTTTAAAGAGCTTAAAGTCACCTGAAGTTTGGCAGCTCCTCCTTTAATGAGACCACAGATAATTTCTTCTACTCTTGTAGGGTTCTTGATACGAACCGAGCTTTTCTGAAATTCTGGCATCTAAAAGCAAATAGAAATGAACTACTTTTACTTACTTTCCTCAGATCCTTTGGCATCAAGAAGAGTGTATTAAAAGTATAAAAGTGCTGAGGCATTAAAAACACAAGAAACCATATAAAATTACCATTTATTTATGCAAGAAAATTTAAAACATGTAACTAGTTTCCAACTAGAAAATGAAGAGAAAATTACATGCCATAGCATGGCAGTACACAGCTGTGACGCATCCTGGATGCTGAGGCAGGAGGATCCTGAGTTTAAGGACAGTTTAGGGGAACACAGCAAGAGCCTTATGCAAACCAAACTTAACAAAAGGTAACCCTACATTTATGGTTTATTTACTTTCTTATAAAGTGTAATTTTCTTATATAATTATACAGGTAATTTTTTTCTTTCCAAAATTTATAGAACATAAACCACTGTCATTAATCAAAACTCTCTAGAATATTAGAGAATATTTGAATTTAATGATAGTTGTTTCCTCTAAGAAACTTTTTGCCTAAGATTTAGTTTGTCTATGGTGGTATCTGCCTTTTAACTCCACCACTTGGGAAGCAGAAGCAGACAGATCTGTGAGTGGAAGGCCAGTCAGGGCTACATCCTGGGACTTTGTCATGAAAAACCACACCAGGGCACTCCTTATAGTCCCACCTACTCAGCAGGTGGAGGTGGAGGACCATTTGAACACAGATGTTTGAGGCTAGCCTTGACAACAGAGGTTGGTCTCAGTTTTAAAAATTAATTAAAACTTAAAAGAGGAATCTCGAATGGCTGAGAAATACTTAAAGAAATGTTCAACATCCTTAATCATCAGGGACATGCAAATCAAAATAACACTGAGATTCCATCTTACACCCATCAGAATGGCTAAGATCAAAAACATAAGTGGGAGCACATGCTGGTCAGGATGTGGAGAGAGGAAAATTCTCCATTGCTCGTGGGAGTGCAAACTTGTTCAACTACTTTGGAAACCAATCTGGTGCTTTCTCAGAAAACTAGTAATAGTTCTACCTCAAGGCCCAACTATACCACTCCTGGGCATATACCCAAAAGATATACATACACCCACAAGGACACTTATTCAACTTTGTTCATAGCAGCTTTATTCATAATAGTCAGAAACTGGAAACAACCCAGATGTCCCTCAACTGAATAATGGATAAAGAAAATGTGGTTCATTTACACAGTGGGATACGTCCCAACTATCAAAAACAAGGACATCTTGAACTTTGCAGGAAAATGGATGGTACTAGAAAAGATCATCCTGAGATAAACTAAACCCCAAAAGACATGCATTTGGTATGTACTCACAAGTGGGGATTAGCCATAAGGCACAGGCTAACCATGCTCCAATCCATAGGCCCAAAGTAGTTAAGTTATAAGGAGGACCCAGGGGAGGATGCTTGAATCTTACTGAGATGGGAAAATAAAATAGGCATTGGAGGTGGATGGAGGGAGGAAACTGGGTAGGAGAGGGGATGGGGAGGGGTTCAGAGATGGGGATTAGGAATAGAGAGAGCAGAGGAGAGAGGACCTGGTGTGAAAGAACAGAGGTGGAGGGCATCTCTGGGACTTGCTGGAGACCTGGGATGGAGGAGGCCACAGCAAGTCTAGGGGGTCACCCCAGCTGAGACTCCTAGCAGTGGGGGATATGGAGCCTGAAGTGGCCACCTCCTGTAACCAGGCAGGACTTAGAGTGGACACCAACCCACCCAAAAAACCTTTGATGTGAAATTTGTCCTGCCTACAAGATGAGCAGGGACAAAGATGGAGCAAAGATTGAAGGGATGGTCAACCAAAGACTGGCCCTACTTGAGACCCATCCCATGCAAGAGAACCAATCCCTGACACTATTAATGGTACTCTGCCCTAGCATAACTCCTCTGAAAGGTTACACCTAGTAACTCATGGGAACAGATGCATATACCCACAGCCAAACATTAGACCGAGTACAAGGAGTCCTATGGAAGAGTTGGGGGAATGGTTGAGGGAGCCAGAGGGATCAAGGTCTCCACAAGAAGACATACAGAGTCAACTAATCTGGGCCCACAGGGGCTCACAAAGACTGAACCACCAACCAAAAGCATGCATGGACTGGTCCTAGGCCCCCTGCACATCTGTAGCAGATGAGGAGCTTGGTCTTCATGTGGGTCCCCAGCAACTGGAGCAGGGACCTTCTCTGACTCTGATGCCTCCCTTTGGATCCCCTTCCTCTAACTGGGCTGCCTTGTCTGGCCTCCGTGGCAGAGGATGCACCTAGTTCTGTAGGGGCTTAGTGTGCCAGGGCTGGTTGGTAACCATGGGGGATCTCCCCTTCACTGAGGAGAAGGGGGAGGATGGGAGAAGGAGTGTGTGAGGGGGAGACTGGGAAGAGAGGAGGGAGGCTGAAAGCAGGGTTGTAAAGTAAATAAATAAATAAAAGACAAAACCCTTTTTTCCCCAGGTTGCTTTTGGTCATGGTGTTTCATCATAGCAATAGTAACCTTAACTAAAACAAACATTGAGGATTAAAGCAAAGATTTCATTTGTATTCATATTTACATTATAAAATATTTCTGGGCAGAAAAATATTACATAATTATTCCTTATAAGCTTTTGTACAGATAACTAAACTATCTCTAAAATTTGAAAAGTTGCTTTAAGATAATTGATTCTTTTACTTATACTATATTCCAAATAATTTACTGAATAATCTTAGCATAAGAACAGATATTTTTAAGATATTTTAACTAGTAGAAAGCTATATAAACTTCTGAGTTTGCTGAGATTTTAGGGTTGCTCAACAATTTTATATTGGGTGCCATTTTTTGTTTGAGCCTACCACAATTTGAAGGAAATCAAAAGAGGAATATCAGCTTTAGGCAAGCATGGTGACTGCACAGCAATGTCTTGGGCAAGCAACACAGAAAATCATGATCATCTTACATTATGATACACAGTGATAGTAAAAAGTTCCTTAGAAGAAATAACTCTATCACAGAATTCAGTATTTTCTGGGATTCTGTTTTGATCAAGAGCAAGCAAGCAGTATGTTAGGTTATGAATCTACGTAGTGTGTAATGGATGACCAGCCGTTTCTCCACTGTTATCACTGATACTAACATAGTCCATAAAAGCACTAGACTTAGGTTTTTACTTTAAGAGAATATGACCAGATTAAGTATGTCAGGTCCCACATTGTTCCTACATACACACCAGAGTTAAAAAGGCAACAACAAAACCCCCAAACCAAAATGCCAGAACATTTCCCAAAGACTGGAAGATAACAGCAGAGGTATACAGGAAAGGAAAAGCAATCAAACACTGTTTGAGTCATTTATTTATTTTTTCTATTTTTGGAGGAAGGGGAGAGGAAAGACACTGAGAACCAAGTCCCAAATGCATGAGTTCTATTATTTCTGTAGCCCTTACACACTTAGTTTTAAAAGCCGTTTCTTAAAACAATGATAAGATCATTTGTAATGTATCAAACATTGGCACCGAGAACCAGACTTTCAAGAGTCTCAAAAAGGGGTGGGGGATATGGCTCAGTTCATAAAGTACTTGCTGTACTTTCTGTGCTGGGATCCCTGGGCTTGAAATCAGCAAACTTTGGATTCAGTAAGAGACCATGGTTTACAAAAATAAGTGAGGAGCAACTGAGGATGGTACCCAATGTTGACCTCTGGCTTCCACATGGATGCAGAGGACCACAGTCCCCAGGCCTCAGTGGATTAAAATTTTTACAAATGGATTAAAGGTTGCTGAAATATTTATTTAACAATATTTCCAGTAGATAAGACAAGAATTAATTGGTATATTTCTTTCTTTCCTCATTCACCCTTATGTTTACATAATAAATACTGTGTGTCTACTTTGTGACACACCCTCCTGCTAGAGACTAGCTATCTACAGTGGACCGTATATATGGTGTGGACTGATATTTTGATGAGTACTAAGGACCGCTGCTTCTCTGCAGGACCCCTTCTGAAGCTCCCTTACAAAAATCTTAGCTGGGAAGAGCATATATTGATTCAGGGACTGAACTCATTGGATCTGGTGAAATGGCTCATAACTGTAACTACTACTCCACGGGATTTAACCCTCTTTTGCCAGTTTCTGTGCCAACACTCACATGCAAGTACCCACTCTCCTACATACACATAAGTAATTTTAAAAATATCTTTAAAAAAAAAAAACCACTCATACTAGTGTGAGTAAACAAAGGACTATGTTGTCATAATATTTTCACCAGGAAAAATGGAGTGTTTTATTTCATACTGAACAAAATGCCTTTCCTCAAGCAAGCCATACTCTTTAAGGTTAAGCCAACAAAAACAGCACCTGGGTATGGTGGCACACACCTTTAACCCCACAGCACTTGGGAGACAGAGGCAGGTAGATCTCTGAGTTCAAGATTAATCTGGTCTACAGATCAAGTTCCGGACAGTCAGGGCTACACAGAAAAACTCATGTTTTAGAAAAACCAAAGAAATAAAACAACTGGGTGGCACCTATCAACCACCCTGATTCTTTTTATTTATTTTTTTAATTTTTTAATTTATTGCAATTAATTCATTTTTTTTTTATCCCAGCTGTAGCCCCATCCCTCACCCCCTTCAACCCCACCCTTCCTCTTTCTTCTCCTCCCATTCCCCTCCCCAAGTCCACTGATAGGGAGGTCTTCCTCCCCTTCCATCTGACCCTAGCCTATGAGGTTTCATCAGGACTGGCTGCATTGTCCTCCTCTGTGACCTGGTAAGGCTGCTCCCCTTCCTCAGCAGCAGGTGATCAAAGAGCAGGCCACTGAGTTCATGTCAGAGACAGACTCTGTTCCACTTACTAGGGTACCCACTTGGATACTGAGCTGCCATGGGCTACATCTGTGCAGGGGTCTATGTCCTCTCCATGCATGATCCTTGGTTGGAGTATCAGTCTCAGAAAAGACCACTGTGCCCAGATATTTTGGCTCTGTTGCTCTCCTTGAAGCGCTCCTGTCCCCTCCAGGTCTTTCTATTTTCCCCTTTCATAAGATTCCCTGCACTCTGCCCAAAGTTTGGCTATGAGTCTCAACATCTGCTTCAACACCCTGCTGGGTAGAGTCATGGGTCCTATGTGGCACCCTGATTCTAATCAGGTGTTCACGCACACTTTTACATTTGGTATACTATAAAACATTTTTTCTTTTCTTTTTTTAAATCAATTATGAGAACTGTTAGCCTCTTATTTATTTTCAGTAACAAGCAAATTGAGAACTCAACTTGCTTCAGAACTCTTACAGGCTATAAGATCATTTTTTCCCCTTAATTATTACATATCAAAGAGAACCAGTGGCTGGAGTGTCATCCTTGCCTGTGCCTCTGAGAATGCACAACCATTCATTCCAGGTAGATAAGCACTGAACACCATAGTGGCTCTGGAGGAACAGACTGGTTACAACAGGAAAAGGGCTGGCAGCGACACCCTCTAGCAGGGTGGATGATACAGGTGAAAGAAATACAGAACAGTGGACGTGGCTCATGGGTAGAGTCCCAGTCAAACACCTGTGAAACCTGGGTTTAATCCCAGCAAAAGAAGAAAGGAAGAAACACAGATAGATAAAAATGACTTATACCATACTCCTTGGCTGAGACACAGTTTAAGCTGATGTATATAAATCAAATATTACTGGGTCCATTAGAAGGTATATTCTTTATGGTTTATGAACTAGTTAAATAAAGAATAAAAGAGTATTTATTTATTTTTGGTCTGGCATACCTCGTGTAGCTTAAGATGGCCTTGCTCTTGTGCAACCCTCCAGTGTCACTCTTTAGAACACTGGATTTTAGGTACATGCTACCATGCCTGGCTCCAAGAATTTTATCGTCGGCAATATGGGAAGTTATGGCATTTTTCCTCCAGTGTACAGAGGAGACATACTCCTTCCATGGCCACAGTACTGCTCTATACAGAAGACAGTTGTTTCCCAGGCACTACCAGGAACTTCACACACCTTTCGCCACACATAAGGT
Organism: Psammomys obesus; assembly: GCF_907164565.1. Taxonomy (NCBI): domain Eukaryota; kingdom Metazoa; phylum Chordata; class Mammalia; order Rodentia; family Muridae; genus Psammomys; species Psammomys obesus. The sequence goes on from NW_026591711.1 coordinate 7,840,867, forward strand.
TGGTAGTTTCACACTGTGTCTTTACATAATAGTTTTTTGTTTTTTTTTTAAAACCTGATAGTCTTATGGAGTCCAATTGGCTTCAAACTAATTATGTAACCAAGAATGACCTTGAATTCCTGATCCACCCCCACCCTCCACCGCCCAGCACTGAGATTACAAGCAGGTACTACCACATCTCGGTTTTATGTAGTGTTGAGGACTGACTGAGAGCTTCCTGGATGCTAAATATGCACTCTACCAACTGATCAACATCCCCAGCCATTTTGCACCCTTTCTTTTTCTTAAATTCCTTTTTATGTCTGCTTGCCTGACCTGCCAGCCTCCCCATCTATCCATCCATCCACCCACCCATCTCTCTATCTCCTGTAGTGTGTGTAGGTTAGAGAACAACTTTTAGGAGTCAGCTCTTTCCTTCTATAACATGAATCCCAGGGATTGAACTCAAGTGAACTTTTTGCTTGGTGGCAAAAGCCCTTATCCCTGAGCCTTTTCAGTGGCCCTGAATGCCTGTCCCTTTAAAGCAGACTTAAAATATTTCATTCTGAATGGCTTAAATAAGAGTGCCAAGGAATACAGAAAAGAATGAGAATCTGAGTGTGGTAGAGCATGCCTGTATTTCAGCCCTCAGGAGACAGAAGCAGAACCAGGAGCCCAAGCATCATTGACTACAAAGTGAGTTCAACCATCCTGGGCTACTTGAGACCCAGCCTCAAAAAACAAAACTCCAAACCAAACATACAAACAAAGAAAAAAATAAAGTGTATATAATGCTAGGCATGGAGGCATATAACCTGTCATCTTAGTATGTCAGCATTACACCTGACAGAAGGATGGATACACCTGATTATGAGAATGTATCCCTAAGATATACAAAGACTCTATCTTCAAACAAAGTAAACAAAAAACAAAACCTCAAAACCAAACCCAAACAGAAACATTCTCAGAACCTAGCCATCTGCTTATGTTAAGAACTAGAAAATGCATTACATTTTAGCAAAACAATTTCCATTATTTGAGAGTCAACTCAGTAAGTTCTTGAGATTTTATTCTCTGTGTGCCAAGCACTGTGAAAAAAAAAAAAAATCCTATGTAAAATCTCAGTCACACCATTACATAGTTAAAGAGAGAAGAGTGGAGAAGATTGAACCTTTACAGGTGGAGCTGGAAGTATGTGCATACCCACCATTTTCAAAAGGACAGCAGACTCCTGATTAGTCATTTCTTGGTTATCCAATCTTCTGGATTTCCCTAGGTGATATCACAGCAAGAGAGAAGGAAAAAGGTACATGTGACACACTTACATTTGAGGCTCTTAATGTATGCTAATGACACAGGAAGATAGTATTTTAGTATGATTTAAATACCACGGATTTCAGGCTTAATGCTCAGCAAAGGAATTCCTCTATTAAGCAAAGTTTTAGGATGAAAATGTTGTTACCAAGAGTTGGAAACTCTCTTCTAAGAACAAAAATAGCACTAACAGGTTTGAATATGGAGGTAAAATGGACAACACATTTGCAATAGCATACTCTACTGGAAGATTTGTTAAAACAAAAACAAAAACAAAAAAACACAAAAAAAGACAGGGTCTCACTTGTCCAAGCTTGCTTTAAACTCCTGGGGATCCTCTGGCCTCAGCCTTCTTCTGCTCTGGAACTGCAGGTGTGAGCCACTATGCTTGACTTTGCAAAGATATTTTATCAATACTTCCTCTACACAAAGGGTGAAGCCTGTGAGAAAAGTGTGTTGACTGTGCCAAATTCATATAGGAATTAAAATAAAAGAAACATAATATACAAAGGTATTTTCCTTTAAAAATTTTTCAAACATACTTGTTCACCCACTGTGTCTCATCAGTGTCGCCCATACATGTATACGCACGGGGTTGTCAACTGGAGTGTGGGAATCTACCTGTGATTAAGTGCATAAAGAAAAGGGATCTCCTCCAACAGCCTTCTTCCACTGTCAATAGCTCCTCAGCTAGAGGTGAGGCTGAGGGAGCCCTTCCACCTCTGTACTAAATTTTCTTATGTTAAACTCTTCCTTCTTGGGTAAATCTGTGTTGTGTTTGCACTTAGCAAACGATTTGGGACAATGCCAGTATATGTTATGTGTTTGTCAAATGAAATGAGCATTTTTAGGAGGCTGCTGGGTGAAGCTTATATTCATTAAAACAAAGAAAATATCTCTATCATTATTCTGGTTTTGTCTTGTAGTATAGATCGTATAAAAAAATGACTAATTTTTTTTTTCCCCAAAATGACTCTGCTTTTACTTTACTCCAGGTAAATAAACATTTAAGGATCAAAAACTCTGTTTTAGAAGAGCCACTTAGGGCTGGTGGTAGAGCTCAGTAGTAGAAACTTGCCTAGAGTGCAGTCATGGACTTGATCTTCAGCTCAACAAACTCATAAACAAATACATAGTAAGAAAAAAGTCAGTGGGGGCTGAAGAGATACCTCGGCCACTAAGCATGTGCACTGCTCTTGGCAGAGGACCCAGGTTTCTTTCCAGCACCCACAACTGACTATAAATTTAGTTCCAGGGGATCCTATATGCCCTTCTAGGGCACCTACACACACTTAAAAATAATAAAAATATGTATTATTTTTAAAGAAAAATGTCATAAGATGGTCCTATGGCTCTTCAAAAACTGATGCTTCTTGAACTCTCACAAACAAAACAAGGATCAATAAAAGATTTGACAACGGTCTGCTTTCTTCCTCCACCCCCCTCCTCTGACAGGGTTTTGATATATAGTGCTGGTGTCTCCAAATTAATGGCAATCCTTCCACCTTATCGTTGTAATTACTGGGATTCTAGGCAAACAACAATCACGCCCTGCAGCTGCTGGCTTTCAGTAAGTCACGTGCGCTCTGCTAATGTCAACCCGAGAGCTTTCCTTCTTCCCAGTGCTCACTAATCTGTCCGAATCTAACTTCCACTCATCAAAGTGAACCTATGTGAACATGAAACTGCAGTCCCAAACCTCACTTTCAGACCTGTATGCTTACAAAGTGTGGACACACACAGGCATAGATGCCAGCATTCTGGGACTATCTGAAAGAAGATACTGAACATCAGAGCAGAGTATTTTTAACCAACGATCTGTAAACCTATACCCGGTGCATACAAAGTTCTAGCTCGTTCTGCCAATGTCATCTGTGGCAGATGTGGCTTCAAGATGAGAGCTGTTGGAAAAAACAAATCAAGTACAGAAGACACATTCAAAAATAGAAAGCTCTACCCTTGAACTATCTTCGATGGAAGTTTTAAGGCCTTTAAATCTGTAAGCTTGAAACATGAACTAGAAAATTATGAAAACTAGAGAACAATTACTTCGTGTACTTTCAGTATGAGCTTAAGGTTTCTAATGGTGTTAACACAAGAATGTGTAGAACAAAGATAAAGAATGAAGCAAGAGGTAAGAACTTCAGTTAAATTTGTTCCATAAGGATTTTAGTTACTGTATGTCATTCTGAGGCTGTAGTTTTATCAACAAAATGGGTATGTCTACATAAGCAATTTACTCTCTTTAAAACAAAGCTTAAAGCATCTGAGTATAAACTGAATACTTGTAAAGGCTGTTTCACTCTGCTTTATAGGAAAGTAGACAATATAAATTAATTAACATAGCATTTAAGTTATGACTGTGCTTTAATTTTGATGCTTGCAGAAACATGAAAATTACACTGATAAGGTAATAAAATTGTATGTAGTGAACTGTGTATTTCACATGAGGAAAGCTACATCTCACACTCACTATAATATGGAAAGGGCTCTGGCAACAGTATTAACTGTCCCCGTTAAATTCATTGTTATTTATTGGACCTTTCTCAACTAACCAATACTATTTGTCTTAAGTTTGGTGTATTAAAATGTTAAATTTCTTAGGGTGATTATCAAATGGAAATAAAACTATAAATTCACTTTCAATACAGGATTGTAATAATTTCCTTATTGCACGTAAATAATTCTCCCCAGACAGAAATAAATATACACAAGGTGCAAAGTGAAACATTCTCGGGACAGACAATAAACAAAACTGAAACTGAACAGCTGAAGGTGTAGGAGGAAACAGGCAGAAACTACAGAAACTCAAAGGCTGTCTACTTCAGAATGGGCACTTTATGCTAATTTTCTAAAGTGGGAAAACAAAAGTAGGATTTTATGAATAATTGTAAAAACAAATAGTTAGTAAGCTTAGAATGTAGTCCTACAGCATTCCACCTATATCGGTTCGAACCAAAAGCACTTTCAAGACCAATAAGCTAAGGCACATGGAAATTATGTTGCTGGCCCTGAACATACTCTTCAGTTCTTCCTGTCCTATTCCTTCCTTAGAACAACAGCACAGGTAACAACAGTATCCACTAAACCTAAGTAAGCTGCTTATACAACAGTCTGTTGCATGGTCGAATTTTAAAAATAACCTATATTAAACTTGAAAAATGCAATTATTTAAATCTGATGCTGAGCCAGGCACAATGTACGAAGCAATCAGGAGGTTAGAGGCCAGCACAGACTAAATTATAAGACCCTGTCTCAAAAAGAAATCTGACATAGCCACAGTATTCTAGATTTTACTACAATATATATGTTCTGTGTTTTAAGAATGTGTTTTTGGAGGTTCTGGGTATCCAACCTAGTATCTATATATGGCAGGCAAATGGTCTACCACTGAACTACATCTCAGTCCTTACATGTCTGAATGTTAATTTTTAGTGTGCTAATTGTTACATTAGAGACCTAGTTTTCATCAATTCATAAAATATATCGGTATAACCTCAGTCTAGAAGATCCTGTATGACTCAAAGGCATGAAAATTAATCTTTATTACCAGCAATAATAGACTCATGTGGCTTTCTGCAAAATTAAGTCACATAGCAACTGGTAGTTGCTACCCCCTTCTGAGAGTACTTCGTTTTTGCCTAACATCTGCATGTCTAAAATAAGAAATCTTTAAAATCTGACTATATAAAATGTAGATGGTGGGTCTAAGATATCTCAAAGTTTTACATATTTATACCTTTGCAAACTACAAAGAATTTTACACTCTACTACATTAGACTAATCTACTTTTATTTTCTACTCTGTATTTTTAAATGGCCAAAGTTTCAGTAAGATAAAAGAACCAAACAAGAACCACAGCAAGTTAAATACAAGAAACTCATGTCTTCCAGAACAGTGAGTACTTACTCTGAAGGTAACTGGACCAGCTACGGAAGCACCAGCAAAAGAAAATTCTTCCTGTCTGAGAAGCCCTAATATAGCACAAGGTGCAAGGAGGGCGGCTCCCAAAGCCTTGACTAAGCCTTACGCAAACAGTCCTGTGACGCACACGGAACAGTGCTGCTGTATTATGCTATGGGTGACAGCCTTGCTGGCTCTCAGCTCGATACCATTTAGTTTACAGAACTTAACCAGCTGGGGAAACATGATGGCTAAGAGCAAGCAGCTCACGCTACGAGCAACTGCTCTGCAACCTAAGAAGGAACTGTTAGGCCTAACTCTTAAACTACTCCTTTCCTGTTTCCTACTGCACTGCACTGTGAAGTGTGCAGACTTCTGGTAGGTGCTATATTTCAAGACAAATGAAGTTTGGTTGCTGGATCCGGAAGGCAGATAGGGGGCTGTTGTTCAATTTGACACAGAGTTCTAGTTTTTTTTTCTTTTTCATTTATTACACTTTATTCATTTTGTTTGCAGCTGTTTTTAAATGAAAACAGTTCTAAGAGTGGTGTGTGGTAGTGTGGGTGTGCAACAGTGTATCTGTATCCAGCGTCACCAAATTGTATGCTTAAACATGACTAAAATGGTACCTCTTGTATTATGCATATATTATTCCAGTGCGACTTAAAGTGGCTTTCACATTTTCTTCGTATTTTCAGCAGCTTTTCTTAAATTTTAATAAAACTATGCCAAAAAAAAAAAGGGAAGACTATTCTAAAACTGGAAAATGCAGGTATAACGGTGTCCACTTGTAGTCTCAGCTATTCAGGAAGTGAGACAGGAAAATCACTGGATCTATGCGGGCCAGCCTGGGTAACACCAAATGAAGGTTTTATTGATGTTATTAAAAAAAAGAAGAGAATGAGATAAAATGTTTTTCTTTGAAAACAGAAACAGTCTGAGCAGCTGGATGGCAAAATGCTAGTACTGCACCAGGACCTGCTAGATAAGGTAGAACACGGCCTCTGGGCAGCTTTATCACCAGGAACACAGTTAAGCTGTACACACGTAAATACATTTTTCTTTTGTCTCTCTACTGTGTTCAGAGAAATCTAATGCCATGCTATATTTTAGCAATTAAACTTTCTGAAGTAGCAAGCTTTTTTCTTTTTTTTTTTTTCATTTTTCCAGAGAAAGGATCTCAATATATTGCTCAAGCTAGGCCCAGGTGATCTCCATGTCTCCTCAGCCTCTCCAGGAGCAAGAATTGTCAACTACAAGGCCACATTGCCATAAGAGCTTTTGGGCTGCCTTTTTTTTTTTTTGGTGTGTGTGTGTGTGTGTGTGTGTGTGTGTGTGTGTGTGTGTGAGGGTGGCAGATGGGGAATACAAGGTCTCACTACATAGCACTGTCTGTCCTGAAATGTTCTACGTTTGTCCTCAGATTCAGTGACATCCCACCACCACCCTGTGCTGGCTGGGTGTGCAAATCTGTACATTGAGTTGTCTGGGTGGTGGCTTGTGTAGGCCAGAGGTCATCTTCCGGTGTCTTCCTCAATTTCTCTCCTCCTTAAACAGAGACTGTCACTTGAACCCAGAGTTTGCTTATTCAGACAGGCTCGCCAGCCAGCTTGACTTGGCATCCCTGCCATCGGCCTCCTTGGTACTGGGATTACAGGTGTGCTACCACACCTACTTGGCGTTTATGTGGGTGCTGGGATTCCTAATTCCAGTCTTGTGTGGCAAATGCTTTACCCACTGAGCCATCTCTCCAGCCCAAGGTACTACTATCTTATTATAATAAGATTTAATAAGGCTCATTAACAAAACATTTCTCCATGAGGAAGACCTATTATATGTAATTACTGATGGGAGTTTAAAGACAGCAAACAAAAAATGCTAACTAATCTGCCCTAAATTACCTTCTTTAACAAAGAAGTTTTGGAGTTATACTTCCACACCTTCTTAGAGAAATATTTAGAAGTATTACTAAAATCTGTAGATATAAACATTCCTTTGACATACCATTTAGTGTCTAATAACTTTTCCTAAGGAAATACAGTTGTACACCAAGATATAGGTTGTAGATTTGCTTGTAGTATTTAAGAAACTTCAAGCATTCATAACAGCAAAACCTAGTTCATTCTTAACATAGAAGAGAGGTGGGTGTAGTGATAAATGTATGTAATCCAGCACTTGGGAGGTAGAGGCAGGGAGATGAGGAATTCGAGGTCATTTTCCTCTGAAGAGTTGGAGGCCAGCCTAGGCTACAGGAGATAGTCTCAAAAACAAAACAAGGAACAGTAAAAAAAAAAAAATGTAAAACAGAGGATAGGTATGAGGTGGGGCTGAAGCTGAGAGGCAGAGTCTGTTTAGCATGAACAGAGCCCTGGACCTAGCCCCAAAACTACGAACACAACAAAACTGAACACACTGTGGCACACACATGAAATACAGAAGTATGAAGCTTTTAGAAATGATCATTGCTGGATGTGATGGTTCAAGCTGGCAGTCCCAGTACTTGGGAGGAAGGAGCAGGTGGGTTACTGTCCCAGGCCAGGAGATGCTACAGTAAAGCCCTGTCTTAGAAACAAGAAAACAAAAGATTGTAAGTGGCTAAAATTTACTAGCTTCTGCTGTGGGTGTGGCTCAGTACACAGGGTGACTGCACAGAATATATGAGGCCTTGGTTTGAGTCCAAGCAGTGAAAAAATAAGTAACTAAAGAACATGAGTAAATTAGTAAACGTTACTGAATTCTAAGTATGTGGACATTCCTCACCTTATATCCCTGTCACCCTGCATATCACATGTCACTATTCTTGTATTTCCTAAGTGAGTTAAGGTGTACAGCTGCCAAGGAGCAGCAATAGATCCAGGATAGGAAGCACAGGAAATCTAAAATAGGACATGCGATTGGATCCATGTCAGCACTAACAGCCCGCTTTTATACAGAGTTTTAGAAAATAACTGATTTCCTTGAGAAATAAATGGTATGTTTAAATGTGAGAGTCAGCAGCAAGTAGCATTAATCTTGTCCATAATCAGAAAAACTGAAGAGTATCCTGGCCAATAATGCATCAAGACCTGTATCGGGAGCCAGATACTTCACAGCACACCCGATCTTCAAAGTAGAGGCAGAAGAACCACAAGGTCCAGACCACAAAGGTTTCTGTATTGTCAGTCCTGAAACATCAAATGCCCTTGACAGGAGGTCTAATCCAAGGAAGTTAGATTGAGAGAAGTTGATACACCTCCCCTTCTTTACAGTAGAGCAGTATGGAATCTGGGGAAACGAAGCCACTTACAGCCTTTATGTGTAATAAGACTTATGTACAGAAGCTCCAAGGTTTTTGTTTTTAGTCATTTTGTGCCAGTGTGGGCAATTATGTACACACGCTTACATGAAAGTGCTTGAGAAATACACTCCTAAGAATGTTTGGCTTGTACGATGGCTCAGCAGATAAAAAGCCTGACAACTTAAGTTCATCCCGAGACCCACAGTAGAAGGGAAAAACAAACAAATAACAAACAACCCTCCCCAACCAACTCAACAGAGATACTCACACATACACGCATACACATACATACACACACACACACACACACACACACACACACACACACACACACAAACACTAATTATAAATTAAAAACTGTATGCCACACAAAGTAGTGATTTAATGACTCCAACTTCTAGACACTTCCAACAGGACTGATGCTCACAGGACCATACAGAGACTAGTAGCACACACAAGACCTGCCCAGGTTTCAGCCAGAAGGGTCTTACCCCTAATCAAAAAGCTATTTGAAACCGACTCCCTTTGGCAAAGGAAAAAGCAATTTTCTCCAGTGATGTGCCACTGGGTATATCATGACACTTCAGAGAAGGGTTCGAGCTCAGGAGTAGCTGGCCAATACAAAACAAACTCAGTGGTATTTTTGTGGACCTTTTGTTTCATTTAATTTTGTCTTACTGGTCTTTTGTTTTTTTACTTTGATTTGTGTGTGTGTTTTGTTTAGAGATAGAAAGGAAAAGGGAGAGAGAATATGAATGAGAATGGACAAGAACAAAGTAGAGAGGGTAGGGAAGTACAGGATCTGGAGGAGAGAAGTGATCAAAAGCTATTGTATGTAAAAATTATTTAAAAACAAATAAACAATTTTAGGGGCTGGGGATGTAACTGAGTGGCTAGCATTCATGAAGCCCTAAATTTAAACTCCAGAACCACAAAACAAGCAACACAAGTTCAGTTTTGTTTTAAATAGCTTCTCCACTGTTTTCTGAGAAGAGCTAGAAAGAAGCTGGAAGTCACAAATGTGGTTCTTGAGCAGTGGAGTGAACTTTCATCTCTGCCCTGTGACTGGCCTGGCTGAAACCACCCACTTCCCTCCTCATAGCAAGCACTAGATGAGGAATTCCCATGCCAAAGGACAGGACTAAAATATCTGCTGCGTTATTTTCTCCCACTCTGACACTGTAACTAGGCATTTGTTTATTTTACTAGTAAGTCTGGTTATCTTTATCAATAAAGAAAGTGATATCCACTTGCGTATTTGAGTAACTACTCAGAACTTTTTATGGTTTGCCACTAAAAAGTTTCTTACTGCTGGTCAGCCCTGAAAATACAAGGAGGACCAGAGTTCAGTTCCTAGAACTCCCATTTTAAAAGCTGGTGGTACACATTCTTGTAATCCTCGTAGCTCAGTGGCCAGCCAGCTGAGCCTACTTGGTAAACTGGCTGGTGGGTTATAAGGAGCCTATGAATTCATCTCAACAGGTATTAAAACTTTTCCCAAAACCTCAACTAAGTGACTTGAGATTTAATTTCCTTTGAGAAAGTCAAACACATTCTTTAACAGTCTTTCTTTTCTTTTAGTTAAAATCCTTTGCATGCTTCATGCTAAATGCACCATGCCCTGGTATATCTAGATTTATATCACTCCAATTGTTTTTTTTTTTTTCATCTAATTGTAGTTGAATCTCTGTGCGTAAAACAGAACAACTTGGACTTTCCACAACACACAGTTCGTACTCTGCTCAAAAGAAACACTACAGCTACAAATTGATATTTTGTATAGGGCATATTAAATAAAAATGCTAAGGTTTTCCTATTTGTGCATCCTACCTGATACACCTAAAAGGAGAACACAAGAGACACTCACACACAGCAAGATTTTCATGGCTCCCAGCAGCAACAACAGAGAGCAAGCATGGCTTAGTGTAAAAACATGTGTTTTAGTATGCAGGAAGCCCTGGGAAGACTGCTAGCACTAAGACATACAGTTTTTAATTTATAATTAGTGTTTGTGTGTGTGTGTGTGTGTATGTATGTGTATGCGTGTATGTGTGAGTATCTCTGTTGAGTTAGTTGGGGAGGGTTGTTTGTTATTTGTTTGTTTTTCCCTTCTACTGTGGGTCTCGGGATGAACTTAAGTTGTCAGGCTTTTTATCTGCTGAGCCATCGTACAAGCCAAACATTCTTTGCTAGCACTAAGACAATTCACACCTATAGTGGCAGGCCGAGACAGAGATCACTGATTTTACAGGCTAGCTTGGGCTACATAGTGAGACTATAACAACATAAAAACAGAAAACGGACAAGAAGACAGAACAGGACTAATTCCATTTATAGATTCTAGAGTCTTAAACACAAGAGTGACAAACTAGAATGAGTGCTGTAATAGCCAATAGCCAATACAAGCAAGTCAGAATCAATAAGAGATTAGAGATGAAGGACAGGCTCTCAGGTGACTTTCTCCCATTGTTTTCTGTAGTGACTGTCACTAGCATTACCTGGAAGCAGAAACGACCTACGTTTCAGACAGCTAGAATCAGCTGAAGTTAACAGACAGTTGTGCTAATAATTAGAGACAGTTTTACAAGTTAGGTAAATAATGCCTAATGTACTTGGTCCTAAGTCCATGCCCTCCACCCAAAGAGATTTAGTTTCCACATCTAGGGCTTTCCAGTTTCAGTTCCACTGCTGTCTTTCTTTTCTTTCCCTTGCTTTTTATCTTTCTTCTTCCTCCCCCCCCTTTTTTAAAAGATTTATTTATTTACCATGTATACAGTGTTCTGTACTGCATGTACACCTGCACACCAGAACTCATTATAGATGGTTGTGAGCCACCATGTGGTTGCTGGGAATTGAACTCAGGACCTCTGGAAGAACAGCCAGTGCTCTTAACCTCTGAGCCATCTCTCCAGCCCCAAAAGATTGACAGGTCTCTTTTTTTTAAAGACAGGATTTCACTATGTAGCCCAGGGCAGCCTTGAATTTACTACCTTCCTTCCTTAGCTTTCCAAGAGCTGAGATTATGGTGCACCCTATACCATACCTAATTCTAGTCTTTTTATTTTTTTCTTTCTTTTTTACACTAACTACTGTCAGGGAGTTTCAGTTTTACATTTCAGCATGCTACAAGGCTTAGGAGTTCTCAAGTAGTTCCTATCTGTTTCTATAAGAACCCATTTAGTAACTCATTTGTTCTTTTAGAATTCTAACAGTTTGACAAGACAGACCTTGACAGATATACTAACTAATCATTGTTTTCCAGAAAGCTGAATATAAGAATATGGTGGCTTGAGGGCTGGGGCAATGGCTCAGTGGGAAAGAACACTGCTGCTGTAGCAGAGGACTGGGTTCTGTTCCCAGTACCCACAACAATCTGTTACTCTGGTTTTGGTCTTATGTACACACATGCAGGCAAAACACTCATATGTATAAATAATACTCATATATATAAATAAACCTTTTAAAATGTATTTAAAAAAACTATGACATTTATTGTTTTCTCAACAGGCTCAAGTAATTCTGTATCTTAAGCTCCAAGTAACATGCCACAATTGCTTAGATTTTGATATTCTTTTTTTAATTAACTAATTAATTTATTTATTTATTATGTATACAGTATTCTGCCTGCATGCCAGAAGAAGGCACTAGATCCCATTATAGATGGCTGTGAGTCATTATGTGGTTGCTGGGAATTGAACTCAGGACCTTTGGAAGAGCAGCCAGTGCTCTTAACCTCTGAGCCATCCCTCCAGCCCAGATTATGATATTCTTAATGGTGTCTCCAACATAAATTCTCAAATAGAAGGGCATATGGAGCAATATAAATGAGATGGTGTGATGTGCAAGGCAGAGACAACTAGGAGCACAGAGGTCCTTTCAGGCCTCGCTATCTATTTCCACTTACTTACAAGGAACTTGCCAAACAAATTAAGCAACCCCTCATCAACTGCAAGAAAATTTTGTATCTTTAGTATTTTAGTAGATTTTTAAAAACGAAAGGTAGAGAAGGCAAACAGGATATATAAAACAAAATGACAAAAAGGCAACTAAGTCTGTCATAATTGGGTGTTGTCATACTTGTTTAAAATTTATATCTTAATGGTTAAAGTAACTCTGAGGGTTTACATAAGAGTACACACAACCTTCCAGGCATGGCGGCTCATACCTTCAGCCCCAACACTCAGGAGGCTCAAGCAGGCAGGTCTTTGTAAGTATAAGGCCACGGCTACATACATAGTGAAAAGAGATAGTGAATGAAAGAAATACATAACCCTCAGACAATGAATGAACACAAAGAAAAAAAAAATTAAAATACTTATCACTAGGGTCAGAGGTAGCTAGCTCAGTGTACAGCTCTTGCCTTGATGCATGCCTCAGCTTCTGAGTTCCTTCTCCAGCAACACAGAAACAGCGCAGAAACACTGAAAAGCAGCATCCACTGTGGGAGAAGCCCGCCACCTGCTGACAGAACACTGCACTATGTAGCTGTTCCTGATGGCTGGGGGTTTTGTTTGCTTACTTGTATTTAATGACTTTGTTTATTTAATTAAATTGCTAACTTATTTGTTTTTTTATTTTATTTATTTTTTAATTTATATATTTTTAATACTAATCACAGGTTATTTACTTTGTATCCTAGCTGTAGCCCGATCCCTCATTCCCTCCTAATCCCACCCTCCCTCCCTCATCTCTTCCCTGTCCCTTTCCAAGTCCACTGCTAGGGGAGGTCCTCCTCCCCTTCCACCTGACCCTAGCTTATCAGGTATCTTCAGGACTGACTGCAATGTCCTCCTCTGTGGCCTAGCAAGGCTGTTCCTCCCTTGGGGGGCATGGGAGGAGAAGGTAAAGGAGCCAGTCATTGAGTTCATGTCAGAAATAGTTCCTGTTCCCCTTACTAGGAAAACCCACTTGGATACTGAGTTACCATGGGCTACATCCAAGCAGGAGTTCTAGGTTATATCCATACATGGTCCTTGGTTGGAGAAACAGTCTCATAGAGGCCCCCCATGCCCGGATATATTTGGTCCTTGTGGAGCTCCTGTCCTCTCCAGGTCATACTAACTCCCCCTTTTATCATATGATTCTCTGCATTCTGCCTAAGGTTTGGTTATGAGTCCCAGCATCTGCTTTGATAAGCTGCTACATAGAGTCTTTCAGAGGCCCTCTGTGGTAGGCTCCTGTCCTGTTTCTTGTTTTCTCCTACTTCCCATGTCCATCCCATTTGTCTTTCTAAGTGAGGTTTGATCATCTTACCCAGGGGCCACTTTCTTGTTTATCTTCTTTAGGTGTACATATTTTAGTATATTTATCCTATCTTATAAGAATTATATAAGTGAGTATATACCATGTGTGTCTTTCTGCTCTTGGGATACCTCACTCAGGATGATCTTTTCTAGACCCCACCATTTGCCTGCAAATTTCATGATTTCCTTGTTTTTAATGGCCGACTAGTATTCCATTGTGTAAAAGTACCACAATTTCTGTATCCATTCCTCCATTGAGAGACATTTGGGTTGTTTTCAGGTTCTGGCTATTAGGAATAAAGCTGCTACAAACATGGTTGAGCAAATGTCCTTGTTGTGTATTTGAGCATCTTTTGTTTGTTTAATTAAATTGTTAACTTATTTGTTTTAGAGACAGAATCTCACTATGTAATCCTGGCTGGCCTGGAACTCACAGAGCTCCATTTGCCTCAGCCTCCCAAATGTCACCTGCCAGAGCATGGCTGATGCTTTAATGGGAGCAAAACAATGCCTCAGGTAAGATTCTCATACTACATTTACAGAACTGGTGAAAATGCCAGTGTTAGCCTGAGGCATGATATATAGTTTGGAGCTACAGGGAAAGAAAAGAAAAAAGAAACGAAACGAGAAAAGAAAGGGCCACCTCACTCTCTTGGGTTCTGGTTTAAATATTTTGCTGGCTGACGCCCATGAACTTCAACATAATAGACTAGGCCACCTGGGAAAGGACAGTAATCATCTTTTTGAGAAGCATCACAAACTGTTAAATGGCTAATGAACCACAGTCCAGCTCCCTCTCACCTATGCATAGGTAGGGTTCCTTTCATCAATGACTTTTCCTGATGCTTTGGTTTTACTGTTTTGGCTCTTGTTCTTCTTCCTCTTCTTTCTCTTTGTTATGCTGAGACAGTATCTCATGCAGGAGCTGATGTTAGCCTGGAAGTCATATGTAGTCTAGAGTAGCCTAGAATTTGTAGAAATCATCCTGCTTCAGCCTAAGTACTAGGATTATAGTCATGAGACAGCAACCTAGCCTTGATAAATGTTTCTTGTTGAACCACAAGCTTGCGCAATGTACCCAGTAAGTCTCCTTTTCAAGAACAGAATTCTTTAGATGAGAAACATAACTATAAAAGCATGTCCCCCCTGTCTCTCCCTCACCCTGTCCAATTTAAACTTAGTTGAAGGTTAACTAGCTTTAGAGAACCTAAATCAATCCCAGTTCTTGGGAGTCTTAACAGGATTGCAAGTTTGAGGTCAGCCCTGACTATACAGTGAGTTTAAAAATAGTCTGGACTACATAGCAAGAACCTGTCAAGAAAAACAAAAACAAAAACAAAAAACAAAACAAAAAAAACCCCCCAAAACCACGAAATCACAATGTACAGTTATTGCTGGGGCACGTTCGGCACCAGCAGAGGCCTTTGGGCTCTGAAGGGAATCCCTTCTAAGTTGCACAGTGGGCAACAAAACCAGTCCTCAGCAGGCTTAGGCCGGATGACTACAAATTTGAGAGCATATATGGCTGTATAGACCTTCTCTCAAACTAAAATAATGACTAAATAACTAAATAAAAATTAAGATCAGATAATTATGGGCACTAGTACTCAATAGCAGAAAGTACTTGCTTAGCACACACCAGTCCCTGAGTTCCATTCCAAGCACAGCCAAATTTTAAAATAAATGTTCTCTTATGTATATTAATTATCTCTAAATGATTTCAATGCTTACAGCACTTTTAAAGCAAGAAAAGGCAAATAAGAAAAGGATTTTTCGTTAAATCATACAGGGAACATTTCAGCTACTATAAAATTAAGGCTAAGTAAAAAACCTTTGTGAAGACTTTTTACAGTTCTACAAGTTGAAACTCTGTTCTTTCTCTCTCCCTCTTTCCCTCCCGTTTTCTGAGATAGAGTTTCATATAGTTGGTGATGGTCTTGAACCTGTAATGGTGATGGCAATACGAGTATGTGGCATAACACCTGGTTTATATGGTGATGCGGATCGAAACCAGGGCTTCCTGTATTCCAGGTAATGCTCTGCAACAGAGCTACAGTCCCAGACTCCAGGATTATTTTAATTTCTGCTCCCCACCTCTAGATTTTAGTATATACTCAGAGAAAAACATGTTTAATCATACTAAAATCCATCCTAGATCTTTATTATTTATGTTATTTTAAAACACACACACACCCTTCAGCAAGTTTACTACCACACTTACCATCAGAGAATGCAAAATAAAACTATATTGAGATTCCATCTTACCCCAGTCAGAATGGCAGTCATTAACAAAAATAGCAACAAACGCTGCTGTGGACA
Organism: Psammomys obesus; assembly: GCF_907164565.1. Lineage (NCBI taxonomy): Eukaryota > Metazoa > Chordata > Mammalia > Rodentia > Muridae > Psammomys > Psammomys obesus. Next base: position 7,856,902 of record NW_026591711.1, read on the forward strand.
AAGAACTGTTGTCCATTCTGCTGGAAATGTAACCTAGCCCAGCACTAAGAAAATTAGTTTGAAGAGTTAAAAAAAAAAAAAAAAAACCCAAAAAACAAAAAAAACCCAACAGCCCAAAAAACTACAACCCAATTACAACCTAGTCCCTTTTGAACAGTGCAAATTATTTCCAATGAAGAATGCAGCAATACAGGAAAGGAAAGAAAAGAAAGGAAGAAAGAAAGGAAGGAAGGAAGAAAGAAAGGAAGAAAGAAGGAAGGAAGGAAAGAAAGAAGGGAGGGAGGGAGGGAGGGAGGGAGGAAAGGAAGGAAAGAAGGAAGGAAGGAAGGAAGGAAGGAAGGAAGGAAGGAAGGAAGGGAGAAGAAGGAAATCCGACTAATGCCTGAACCCCAGGTGTACAAGTTCCAATACAAAACCTAAGAAAAATGAAAACAAGGTAGCATAACTCTTTAAAAGTTACTAACCACAAATTAACATCCTCCAACAGGTATAAATTAGGTATAATCTTAAAGAAGGAATTCAAAAGGATGATTATCATCCTATCCTGAGGCAGAGACTAAGAACAGAACAAATATTTCTCAGCATAATAAAGGCTAAATACAACACATTTAGGACCAACCTTATACCAAAGGGAGGAAAAACAATGCATTTCCACTAAAATTAGAACTAAGACAAAAGTTTGTACTTTCTCTACACTTAATATATACAGCACTTTAAGTCTTAGCTTAGACAAAAGAAGGAAATAAAAGAGACATAAATAGGAAAGGAAGAAGCCAAAGTATCCTTATTTTCAGGGAATATGATTCTATGTATAAAGATTACAAAGGCCCCATCAGAAAACTCTTAGCATTAATAAGCACTTTCAGTAAAATATGGGTATACAAGATTAACACACAAAATCAGTAGCTCATCTATATACCAATAACAAACAGGCTAATAAAGAAATCAGAGAAACAATCCCATTCACTGTTGTATCAAAAGGTAAAATACTGAGACACTTGTCGCTGAAGAGATGGTTCAGCAGTTTAAGAGCACTGTGCTGCTCTTCCAGAGGACCTGAGTTCAGTTCCCAGAACCCATACCCAGGCAGCTCACAAAGCCTGTAACTCCATCTCCAGAGGATCTGATGCCTTCTTCTGGCCTCTGAAAGCATCCTGCACATGCAGCCACGCAGCCACGCAGCCACCAGCCACCAGCCACGCGCGCGCGCGCACACACACACACACACACACACACACACACACTTAAAAATGAAATATTTTTAAAGTAAATATCTTGTAATAAATCTAAAGAATAAAGTAAAAGTTCTGACACCTTTAAAACCCAAGCAATTCTTTAAGCAGAGGGTTGGCTGAGCATGCTTATCTGTATGTACTGTAAAGAGACTAGGACAGGCAGATCAAGTGAGCCCAGCTCAGACTACAGTCATAAGACTCTTCAAAAAATAAATAAAACCCAAGAAACAAAAACTTCAGACTGCTGGTTTTCTGCTTCAGATTTTATAAATGAGACAGGGCTACATAATTTACATTCCTTAAGTCACCAGCAAATGGGAGAAGTGCATTTAAAAATAATGCTACCTGATCTCTGGTTGCCATGAGTTGTGTAAGCAGCTTGTGTGAGCCTTAGCCAGGTGGTAAACACTGCTCTGCTAAGGAAAGACATGTCTACCTTTCAACCCCCAATCAATGGTTATGCTGTTAATACAAATATGAAAAGGGGAAGGATGTAAAGAGTGTTTGAACGAATTAAAAATATTAAGAATTAGCTTGAAACTGGTATTCACACAGATGAATACACAAGAAAAAAAACAATTGTTTCAGGAAGTAATTCTAAACTCACTAGATAAGAGATGAAACTCAGCGTTAGTGCTGGAAATGTGGTTAGCTGGGCCATGAAGATAATGCAAAGGAAGCATGACAAATGTGACTTCTGAAAAATTTGCTAATTTGGGGGTTCAAGATCATCTTAGAGGCTGGGGATGTATGTGGCTCAGTGGTAGAGTACTTGCTACAATAAGAGAGTGGATACAAAGACAGGGTCAATGTCAAGAGTTTAACATGCTTACATCTCTTACCTTTCTTAAATTTTACATTTTCTTCAAACTTGACTAGTTATGGTTGTTACCCCTCATTTATTCTGCCACCAGAGCCATGTCCTACTTCCTTAAGACAGGTTTCTCACAAATTGTATTTGTTTGCTCTTTTTAATGTCCGTGACCTTTGGGTTTACTTTTATCAGTACTTCCCTCTTCCTCAAACTTGAAAAATGTACCCTATAAACCACATTTCAATTTCAAAAGAAAACTCTTTATGATAAGAGGAAAAAGGAAACATAGTTCTTAATTTTTAAACTTTGTTTCACCTTTGAACTCAGTTCTAAGCTGTAGTCTCTGAAAAAACATCATTACAAAATCACACACACACACACACAGCTATTGTTAAAACACTTAAACCTCTCTCAATTTCTCTCCTCTCCTCTTTCCACTCCTACTTAAGTCTAAAGCATGTTCTATCTTTTTCTTAATAAATCCAACACTTAGTTCCTGCTGACTCACCCTAAAGCTATTTTCCTTGATGTAAGATCCTGGCTTCTTCACACGAATCTCAGTGAGTTCCTCTATCCAATCTGAAGTGAACCATAGTAAACACACACACAGTGTAAAATCCTGGTTCTTGAGAAGTCAACCATCTTAATTACTTTTCTGCTGGTGTGACAAAACAACATAACCAAGACAATTTAGAAACAGAAAGAACTTAATTTAGGGCTCATGGGTCCAGAGGGTCAGAGCCCATGACCATCGTGTGGAAGAATACAGCAGAAGAGAGGCAGGCTGGCTGGCTGGCAAGACTTGCTGGAGCAGTAGCTGAGAGCTTACATCCGATGGACATGTGCAAGAAAGAGCTAACAGAAATGGTGTGGGTCTTTGAAACATCAAAGCCCATCCCTAGTGAAACACTTGCTCCAACAAGGCTATACCTCCTAATCCTTCCTAAATAGTTCCACCAACTGGGGACCAAATATTCAAACATATGAGCCTATGGGTGCCATGCTCATTCAAACCACCACATAGGTTGACATGGATTTCTTTGTGAGGTACCCTTGTATCACTCAGTGTCTCTATTCCTGACTAGGCGTTTACCCTACAGTTGGGGGTCCTGGTGGTTCCTCAGGCTTTCCCAGGATCCTGGTAGTCCCTTATGGTTTTTGTTTTACTGCCAGAGCCCATCTGGACTCTTGTCTTAGTACTTCAGTCCTTGCCCTTTCTTCCTGGGACCTTGCATCATAAGCAGCTAGAAGAATTAAAGACTTGAAAGCAGGAGAGATCATGGTGACAGCTTTTGGTGTATCCTTATGACTGAACTTCCTACACCTTTATCAGGTGTCAAGTTACCCAGACAGAAGACAGGGTCTATTTAAAAATGCTTATCTCTAAACCTCAGTTTCTAGGACACTACCTGGTCCTTCTCACCATCCCTGCTTATGCTAAACTATCAGATCACAGTTCATTTTCCAGAGTAAAACCAAATCATAGCACAAGGAACTAGAAGTGAAGCATGTTTCTGTAAATCATAAATTTTTACTCTGCAGTTATTTGTAAAACACATGCCTATTAAATTTATAGACTACAGCAATAAATTTCACACTAATTCCTATACAGAGAAGAGTTTTTACAGAGTTCATATGTGTCAAGGCAGGCAAAAAATAAAAAAACAAAAACAAAAACAAAAAAACAAAACAAAACCCAAGTGAGATATGAAATAACCAATCGTGGGATAAAGCAAACAAAAAAAAAATGAGGCTTGTGTACACAGAATGGGACTGTAACCCTTTAACCAGTTGGATCAGACACAGAAAGCATGTATGTATACATTCATTGTTCTCCATTATCTCCTGCTTTTATGTATGTACCCCATATGAATGCCTGGAGCCTGTAGGAATTGGAGTTACAGGCAGTACTGAGCTGCCATGTGGGAGCTGGGAATAGAATACAGGTCCAGTGCTCTTAACTACTAAGCCATCTCTCCACTCCCCTTAAAACTGTTTTAAATTGTAATGCCAGGGATTGAACTCAGCTTCATGCATGCTTACCAAACTATACCCCGTGTTCTTTTCTTCTGAATTACTGTAATGGTTAGACTGGGCTTATTATTCTTCACATTTCATATGGCATGACAAGAAGTCAACTTAAATTTTTTTTTTCTTTATTAGTATTATTTACTACAATGTATCATTCACTTTGTATCCCAGATGTAGCTCCATTCCTCATCAACTCCCTGTTCCACCCTCCCTCCTTCTTTCTCCACTAGATTCCTCCCCTAGTCCTCCTTCCCTACTGTCTGACCCTAGCCTATCAGGTCTCATCAAGATTGTCTGGGTGCTCTTTCTCTGTGGCCTAGTTAGGCTACCTTGCCAGGGGGAGGTGATCTCAGAGCCCGCCACTGAGTCCATGACAGAGACTGCATTTGTTCCACTTACTAGGGAACCCACATGGAGACCGAGCTGCCCATGGACTACATCTGTGCAGGGGGTGTGGGTCCTTTCCACGCACGGACCTTGGTTGATTCATCGATCTTTGCAGGAACCCCTGAGCCCAGATATTTTGACTCTCTTGGTCTCCTTGTGGAGCTCCTGTCCCCTCCAGGTCTTTCTGTCTCCCTCCTTTTCCATAAGATTCCCTGTACTCTGCCCAAAGTTTGGAGATGATCTGGAAACAACCTAGATGTCCTCAACTGAAGAACGGATACAGAAATTGTGGTACATTACATAACGGAATACTACTCAACAATTAAAAACAAGTAAACCATGAAATTTCTAGGCAAATGGAAGGGACTAGGAGTGAGGTAACCCAGAAGCAGAAAGACATACATGGGATATACTCACTTATAAGCGGATATTAGCCACATAATATAGAATAAATATTCTAAAATCTATACTCCTAAAGAAGCTAAATAAGGAGGATCCTAGGGAATAGGCTTAATCCTCATTCAGAACGGCAAACAGGATAGACATCAGAAGTAGAAGAAAGGGAACAGTACAGGAGCCTTCCACAGGGACCTCTGAAACATTTCACCCAGCAGGGTATCGAAGCAGATGCGGAGACTCATAGAGTCAACTTCTTATAAGCCACTCAATATACTATATAATCTAGCAGGTGTTGCACTGTGCTGTAAGAGAACTTGGCAGGAATATTTTAAAACAAGCTTCTAAAATGATTTCACACTTGTTTTGAGATTTGCTGATAAAGGATTTTCCAGAGCTGAGTGATTAGCACACAACCTCATTTCCACCACTGTGGAGGCTGAGGTAGGAGTACCTTAAGTTCAAAGGCAGCCTGAGTTATACAGTGAGACACTGTCTCAAATATGAATAAACAAACAAGTAGGTAACCGCCAGTAAAGCTCCCAGTTAGATGACATAGGAAAAAGGTTAATGGGGGGGAGGGTGGATATAGGGAGATTGATGAGGAGGGGAGGAGGTTTTGGGGGAACTTAATGTTCAGTCAGTCTAGTTAAGACCACAGCTCTAAGTTCAGTGAGAGAGCCTGTCTCAAAAAAATAATGGAGTGGACAGCAACAGAGGAAAACTCCCAGTGTCAGTGCCTGGCCTGTATGGCATCTGCAAACACGACATACACACAATGTAAAAAAAGCATAAAAAAACCCTAATCTATAAGTCTTTTCATTTAATTAAAAAAAAAAAAGATAAAGGACAGAAGGTTACAAGGGTGTAGAGACAGTAGGAGGGGCTTCCTTAGAGGTCACTTCCTTTCTCTTGGGAAAAACTGTTAGAGAAGGCTGCTCAAGGACAAACATTTGGGCACAAAGATAAGAAAATGGGAGGACTCAGGCCTCTCCACCTCACCGCCAGGAAACTCCCAGCCTGAAGGGAGCTGTAGCCTGCCTCATAAAGCTTTTTTGTTTGGCTCTCTGCAAGAGCATTTCAATCTTTTGTTTTTCCTGCATTTCAGTTGGTTGCCTTTCCCAACAGATAAAACAGGAGGCACTGGCTGATAGGTTCAATCCAAGGATCACGAAAATGACAAGTCTGACCCACTGGTCCAGAGCCTCATTACATCCTTGCTACAATGATTACCACAGGGAAGTGCCTATGGGGAGCTGCAGGGGAGGCAGGGACACACTACAGGCACATCCTGAGCCAAGTGTAAAGTGGTGCAGGTGAACTTTGAAGGTCTGGAAAAGGCGAGCGGAGGACGGTTAGATATACCTACATTTGGGGCTACTCTGCCTCTAGTACAGCCTCTCTGTACCTCTTTCTCTAGATGGTCATGTAGCTTTTGCTTCAGACACAGAACTTCATTTAGGCTGCATTGGATTTCTATTCTAACACCACAAAGGACTTACTCAGCCTGTAACAGTACCCTTCTTTTAATGATTTGGACAACAATCCCCAGATTAGAGAAGAGACAGATTTTACAAGTTATGGTTTTCTCAGATGTAGTGAAGACAGGTAACCTGTACCAGGCCACACCACTTATGAGTTGAAAAGTGAGGAGTTTGGCTCTGACCTGCTTCACCCAGTGTTCCCATTCTTTCTGGGCCCCACAAGGGAATCCAATAGTAATGCCTAATCTACTAACAAACTATCTATCTACCTACCTTTTTCTTTTTTTTTTTAATTCTACTGAATTTTTATTTGATATTCTATAAAGCAACTAAGAATCCATGCTGCTGAAATGCATCCATCTTTGAAACCCACTGGATCACTTTCCCCTCCTTTCTTTCTTCTCTTCCAAACTAGAAAAAACACTATTTCAAAGTTGAGATGAGTCTTGGCTATACTATTACGCTGTCAGTTTTTAGATGCATAGTAACATTTTAAAAACACATGTGCATATACATTTACATGTGCATACACAAATATATACATACACAGTAATATATATGTGTTTCTCAACTTACCTCTCCCCCCTACCTTTTTCTTAAGTCTTAAAAACTATAAAGACATATATAGTTTAATAACTGAACAAATATTAAAGCTAAAGCAGGAGACCAAGAAAATATGTATGTGGTAACAGGATGCTTTTGGCCAACCATATTCAGTCTTCTCTGCCACTGGAGCAGAGTCTCTGGATCAGCTGATTCTGAGCAGCTCTAGTCCAAGGATGGCCACCTAGAACCAGAGACACAGGACCCAGTTCTGGAGGACTGACAAGATCTCTCAGTGTTTTCAAAGTGGTCATCATGAAGCCTGGCTGCCTGAGTTCCATCTCCAGGTCACTTGTAAAGGTAGGAGAGAATGGCTTTCCACAAAGTTATCCTCTTACCTCAACACATGGGTTATGGCGTATGTGTATGAACACACATGCACATACTATTAAAAAAAAGATTTACTCTTATTAAGCAGAATCTGTTAGATAATATTTAACCAACATCTCTACCAGAAAGATGTTGACTCTAAAGTCATATTGTCCTTACAGAAGTTCTGCAGTCCATGGCCCTGTGCCAATGTGACTCTATCAGCAGCAATCTTTTTGTTTTGAGACTGCCAAGTTCCTGGATCCTGGTAAAGAGTGTTTGGGACAAGACACAACAAGTATGAGCATTATCAATTTAAAATATGGCATTCTGCCCCATGCTTGGGAGGCGGAGGCAGGACAATTCTGTAATCCATGCTTGTATTCCAGTCTTGGCCACACAGCAAGACCCTATCTTAAAAAGCAACACAAGGGCTGACAAGATGGCTCAGGGAGTAAAAGTACTCACACAGCACAGACTTGGTGAGCTGAGCCTGGTCTCCAGAGGCCGTGTAAAGGTGAGGGACATAACAGAACCTCAAGTTGTTCTCTGATTTCCAGAAGCATGTGTGTGTCCCTTTGCATATCACGCACACACATACAATAATAATTTTAAAAATTAAAAAGCAAGACCCCAATGTCTTTGACCTTGTTGAAATCCAAACATCCTAAGGAGGAGTTTTTAGATACAGCTTCTACTGATGAGAGGCACCAACAAACCTTGTTTTGGAGATTTTTGTTGCTGTTGTTTGGTTTGTTTTTGTTTTGGCATTTTTTTTCTCTTTTGGCTAACATTTCACTTAGTTGTGATTCAAATCAGCATATTACTTTAAAAATACTTTGGGTTTATTTGTTGTATGCATACGGTGTTTTGCTTGCACATATGTCTGTCCACCATGTGTGTGTCTGTTGCCTGGAGAGGTCAGCAGAGGACACTGAATACTCTGGAACCCAAGTTACAGATGGTGTGAGCCACCTTGTGGCTGCTGGGAGCCAAACCTGGGTCCTCTGTAAGAGCAACAACTGCTGTTGTCCACTGAGCCATCTCACCATTTATCACCAAAATCTACCGTCGCAGGCTTAGCGGTTCTACCCTCTGATCCCCTCTAATCCAGGGAGGAGGCAAAAGGCAGCCAGGACAATTTACTGAGACTCTGTTTCCAAACACAAATGGAAATGGTCTTGTAAAGGGTTCCCTAGCATGCAACAGTTCAACCTCTAGCATAGAAAAAATTAAAAAAATCTATTGTAAATGTTCATTTGTCATGTTAACATATATTACTATTTTTACACACTTCTTTGAAAATGTTTTTTTTTCACAGAGATTCGATGTGGTGGCACCCGAACTGCTGTCAAATTGTGTGACAAGCAACAGGAAATAACTCAATGCTGCTGTAGGAAACAAGCTGACAGTGTAGAAATTAACGAACACGGAAATCTGGCCTCGACAGAGCAATTTTTTACTCCAACATTTTGGAGGCTGAGGCTGGAGGATTATCAAGTTCCTGTCTAACCTGAGACACAACCAGAAAGACCCTACTTCAATAAGTCAACAAATCTAAGCACCACTGAAATGGATATAATTTTCAATTGCCTCAAAATTGTATCATTAAAATTTTTAATTAGCTGGGATACAGAGTTAATAAAATGTAACTAATAATAAAAATAAAAAAGAGGAAAAACATTTTAATTACACCTATTTTTTTTTTGGGGGGGGGGTTAACCAGGGCTAACCAGGTGGAGATCACAGGGTAATCTGTAACTTGGTGTTCTTTCCATCATCTCATGTGTTCTGGGTATCAAATCATGTTGTCAGGCCTGGCACCAAGTACCTCTTCTCACTGAGATATCTTGTTGACTTTTTGTTTAATCTTTTTTTTTTTTTATCAGCTTGTACTTTTTTACTAATTTATCTTTTTTTATTAATTACAGTTTATTCGCTTTGTTTAATCTTTTAAAATCAAGTTGAGAGAGAGAGCCTGACCAACTCCATGATAGGCATTTTCTTGGTAGGCAAAACAGGCCTAAGAGTTACAGGAAAAAAAAAAAACACAGAAAAAGGGCAATCAATCAGAAACAGCCAAGACATCTGGCCTGGGGAAGACAAGGTTGCTTAACTACAGGTTTGAAAAGCACCTAAGACCTGACCTAAGTCGGGAGCCTCCATGGGCACCAGCCAACTGAGGTTACAAAGCCAAAATAGGAATTCCCCTTTCTGGCTTTAAAAGGGGCCTTTGAGCTCCCCTGAAGGTTGCTGCCCTGTTGTAAAGGTGATGATCCCAGCATGCTGGACTTCGGCAGAATAAACGCCCTTTGTTGCTTGCATGCCACTCAAATCATTCTTTCAACGTATTCCAGACCCTAACAAAGTAACCCCTCAACTCAGGAGCCCCCTCCCAAAAAAAACCCACAAAAACCTCAAACCGTTTTAGATCACTAGATGTACAATGCTAAAGGTGACTTCTGGTGGGGTGTGGCACATGGGCTGTAAAGCCTCCACCCTAAAGGCCAGGTGACATCACACACTCCCTAGATAAATAAGAAGATAGGGTTGGAGGACCAGTTCAGTCCAGGGGCCTGAGAATGGTATAGGCAATATAGCAAGACTCTGTTTCAAAACAAAACAACCCAAACACCTTTCTCACTCTTGCCATATCGTTTACTGGGCAGTGAGTATTTAATTTTCAGCAGGAAAACATTTATTGACTTAATGGGAATGTGACAAAGAAATAAGACTCAACTAATAGAGCTCTTGGTGGTCAAACGGGAACAATATTAGCAACAAATAAAGTAGTACTGAACTACAACTCCAATATAAGGTAAATATCTATGAACCTGTATTGGTACACAGACATGTTTCCAGTACAGAATAATCCCAAGTAGTTAATGTACTTTACTAGCAAGGATGTGAATTGTAACTCTGTTCTGTAAAGGCAAACTTAATGTACTAACTTTTCCTTCCAAAGGGCACAGCACAGAGGAGATGAAAAATAACTGAGCGTGGAGAATGCTGACAAGTGTTACCTCAAAGACAGGTCAAGTTAGAAGTTAGGATGTCAGCATGCACCCTGCTATGTGACAAAAGTAACACTTTACTAGACACCCTCTGAGAAACTCACAACCCTGGTAAATCATGAGAAAAACTCCCGATGAAATCCGGCCAAGGCCATTCTACAAAATATCTAACCACAACTTAAAACTGTATGGGATGTAACAATTGAAGTCTGAGAAAGTGCCCAGTGAAGAAGAGATAAGGAGGTTGCGGGTGTAGGTCAGGGGTAGAACATGTGTGCAAGAGGCCCTGGGTTTAATTTCAGGAGCAGAGTGGTGAAAGATAAGGGGTCATGATGAGTAGGTGTGATGTGGTACTCAAGGGTGACTCCTGGGAGGACATTAGTAAAAGTGAAGGAAATCTGAAGAGGGATGGGCATTTAGTAATGTGTCAATATTTGCTTATTAACTGTATTAAATGAGTCATACAAGACGTTAATAACAAGGGAAACTGGTATGTGATATATGGAAACACTTGTTCACACTACTGTAAATCTGTATTGTTCTAAAATAAAATGTCTCGAGAAAGCGTTTGATTATGGCAAATTAATCAGTAACCTTAAAAGATTGCAGGTGTGATGAGGAGAAATACGGAGCTGGTCTGGTGCATGCCAGAAGGAGGCAGAACTGCAAATCCAAGGCATGGATAAACAATTTAGAAAGACCCTGTCTGGAAAGGGGGGTGTGGAGAGGAGGGCACTAATGAAGTGGGTATGCTTGTCTAGCAGGTGTAAGGCCCTGGGACTATACACAGCACAGAGGGTGTGTGTATACCGAAATCTCCCACATTAAATAGGGGGAGATGTTACTATAGACTCAGGGAGCACACACAAGGATAATTAAATTGGAAAGCAACAGTCAACTTTGCTAAATGGCTTGCCCTGTCTCTCTGAATACTTCTAGCATGGCTTCTGACTAGTTTCCTCTGGATATCTAGGTTGCTATGTTACTGGACATTTCCACTAAGGCATGCATAGCTCACCAGCAACTCCTTGATGTCTTTCAATTAAAAATGCCCTGGCAGGCAGGGCATGAATGTAATCATGCACTCAGGTGACGGAGGCAAGAGGATCACCCCGGGTTCAGCAGACCACAACCCGATCATTTTTTTCCCCCCTAGCCTACCTTGATTAGGTAGTTATGGATTATCTGTGACCAAAACAGCGATGTTCAGTGGACATCCTTGGGTTGGTACAAATTCTATGAAAGGAGGAGGTAGGCAGAGCAGACCCCTAAAATATGACTATTATAAAGAGAAAGAACCAGGGCCGGAATACATTATTTCTGGTCATCCATATACTTCTCCCATATAAAAGATCAATCAACTAAAATTACAAAAGTAAAAAAATCTAATTCTTTTAATGTTTTCTATTGAAAAGCTACTGGCAGGCCTGACACATGTTACAGCTAATTTAAAACAATGCACTATACGCACACGCAAAGGTGGACTGATTTGCACAGTACAAACAAACAAGGCTGGCCATTCCTGATGGGCCTACATTACTTTTTTACAATGAAAGCAAACTTTTCCTTAAGATTTTGTGAAAAAAATCAGTCCACAGTTTAAGTACAGACATAAAGATAGGAAAATCAGCTTTTTTCCCCCCACTGATGGTTTGTAAATTTTGAGTATGGAACAAAATACAACCACTAAACAGGGCGGCAAAACTTCTGACACAAAATGTTTGCAACCAGAGGCATACAAAGAAAATAAGCTCTAATACTCAGGAACAAATGAATTAACCTAAAAATATTATTCGGAATAGTAATGGATGCTCAATTTTATATTTTAGTTACGGATGTTCACTTATACTCTAGTAAATAAATCATACTCAAGTCAGATCTAACAACAGAAACCATGAAAACAAAAACCCTCAGCAAAACACATCCAACCTGGGAACAACAAATCACTTTAAAATACACCTCAGGTGTAATTCCTGAGACAAACGATTTTAAATAACTCTTAAAAGACCATTTCGAGGATTCACGCAGCAGTTTTGGAGGACGGACACCAGAACACTTCTTGGAGCGCGAGACGAGGAAGAGCATTCCAATATCCGACTGGTGGGTTGGCATTTCTAAAATCACTAAAATAACGTAACTCAAGGCAGCCCCGATATCGCAAAAACGACTCCAGGACAGGAGACTGAATCGGATTAGCTGTACCTCTTCGAGGCGGTTGCCAGCCTGAGATTAGCTCTGGAGAAACGGGTTTTGCAGCAAAAGGGTAGTTATGTCCGAGCATCTATTCACCCTACTCTTTCAAGCTGACACTGTCAAGCATCAGCACGCGTGCGGCCGGCCCACGCCGCCTCGGCAGCCCGCGCGCGAGAGGCTGCGCCTGCACTCACCATCTCGATGATCTTGGTCTTGCGGCCCGTCTTTCTCTTCAAGGTGAATATGTACTGGGCCAGCACCACGCCCGCCACCACCGCGCACACACTGGCGCTCGCCACCGCGCCCACCCGCGCCACGGCCGCACGGTCCATCGACAGGTCCGCGAGCTCCCGGCGCCAAAGCCCAAAAACCGCGGGTACGAGCCCCGGGGCGCGGCCGCACGCCGCACGCCGCACACCAGCCTGCAGCTCCGCCCCCCTCGGGGGAAAAGCAAGGAGGCCCCGCCCAGAAGAGGGAGGGGCGGAACAACGGGGCAGGGTCAACCGGGTCCGGAGCCCCGCCCCTGTTCCGGGGGCGGGACTTTCTCTAACCTTGACTCCAGGAAACACCACAAGGACCCGGAAGAAAACCACGGTAGAGCATCTGTAACCCTGAATCCTAGCATTCCAGACGTTAGGCTTGCCTGTAGTACACTATAAGGCCGTCCCAGGAACACACGGGACAACAACCAAAGCTCTGCCCCAGTGAAAGAGGATTCAACCACAGCCCTCTCAGAAACTCCCCCTCCTCAGCCACCATGGACTACGACGCCCAGCAGCCTTAGTGGCTCCGCGTCTGACTTGCGCAGTAGCATTCCTGGTTTGGAAGGACTGGATTTAGGCTCCTTGGGGACTTCTGTGTGCTTTAGATCTTCTCTTCTCAGTCCCCCTACTCACCAGCTTAGAATACTTTTCTCAGCATTGTGAGCAGTTGTTCTCATTTGCCCAGTTTCTTTCAAAGGATCGATACCATTTCCCCTGCTCTCGGAGTAGGTGGGGCGTGATGGGGTGCAAAATAGATTCTTAGGGTAGTGGCTCCAATTTTGCTGCTTGACGAGACCCACTCTGCTTGATGTGTGCAACTGAAGGAAGTAAAGAATGAGTAGCTGTGGAGGAGGAGAATTTCTTTTTAGGTTTCATTAACTGGTCTGAAAGCATATTGATATAAGACACATAATCCAGAGTAAAACAGTTTGAGTTCTGCAAATATAAATCCCACAAAAATATGAGATATAAGCTGGTCATGGTGCAGCATGCTTGTAGTACCTGCACGTAGGATCTAAGGCAGGAGGACTGCTGTGAGTACAAAGGCCGATAAAACCAGGACCATGGACCAAGACCCTGCCTCACAAACAACGTCGAAGAAGTGGCCAAGAGATTGAGGCTGACTTATATCATCTTGGGTTACTGAAAGAAAAATGTATTATATTTGACAGTTCTAGGGTGAGGTGAAATCAATAGGAGAGGAAACGTGTGGTGACTAGAAGTTGACTTGTGCAGATGAAAATCTTTCTAGGCGCTGCAGGTGTGAGCTCAATTATAGGGTGTATATCAAGCCCTGAGTTCAAAAGTTCTGGTTGAGGAGGCTCTTGTCCTGACAAATTGTCTGTCTATCTATCTATCTATCTATCTATCTATCTATCTATCTATCTATCTATCTCCTGTTGTTAATTTCTTCTACACAGAGAATGTTTAAAATTTTTAAGGAATGTGTGTTAATTACTTTTCTGTTGCTGTGATAAAACACCATGACCAAAGCAACTTATAGAAGAGTTTACTTTGTCGAATGGTTCCAGAGGACTGGAAACTGTAATAGTGGGGACAGCGTGGTAGCAGGTGGCAGCAGGATGCTGGCATGGCAGCATGGGAGAACGCTGAGTGCGCATATCTCACCTTTCAACTTCAAGCACAAAGCAAAAGGGGCGAGCTGGAATGGTGCAGTCTTTAAACTCTCAAAGCAAGCCTCCAGAGACATGGTTTCTCCTACAAAGATGCACCTCTAAACCTCCCCAAACAGCACCACCAGCTGGGGATCACACATTCAAACATCTGAGCCTGAGGGGGAAACATCCTCATTCAAACAACTACAGAATTTAAAAGACATTAAAGAGCTTTTCCCAGTTTTCAGTATCTTTCAGATCAAAAAATAATTACTGTAGTAAAGTAACACATTTTTCTTAAGGCATAGTCTGACTCCCTTTAATCATATTTTGTAGTGATGTGGCTTGAATTTCAACATAATTAGAGCTAGGATTGCTTTTCTGTGTTATAGGGTTTTCTCTGCCCCATTCCTGGGACGCTTGCAAAGCATTCTTAAAGGGCAGTATATAGAAAGAGAATTTCCAGAAGGTGGTTCAGAACCTGGCATCTAATGAAAACTTACATCTGTAATTCAACGCTGACTGCGTGCATGCCTGTATTATTTACTTTTCTGTTGCTATGATAAAATACCAAGACCAAGGCAACCTATATGAGAAAGCATTTAATCTGGCTTGTGTTTTCAGAGTGTTAGTGTTCATGATGGCAGAGGGAAGGAACAACTAAAAGGTCACAACCAGAGGCAGAGAGAGCATTGGGTATCAAAGAGTCTTTTGACACCTCAAAACCCACTCCTTCTGACACACATCTTCCAACAAGGTCACGTGTCCTAATCCCTCCCAAACAGTTGCACTCACTGGACACCTGGTATTCAAATATATGCACTTTTGAGGACAATCTCTTTCAAATCACCACTATGCTCTTTCTACTTTTGTTCTGTGAGCATACTACTCTGATGTCATATAATGCTTTTAAGGAAATACAAGTATAATTTATGTTAAATTATCTAAAATTCCAAATTCATCAAATCAAAGCAACCCCAAAGTCCAACAGTTTAAAATTCTCAGTGCCAGACAATCTGGATTTAGTCATGATTTGTTAGGCTACAAAGAACTCGCCATGGCACGCCCAGTACATCTAGGCTCAGGCCAGCTCCCCTCCATGGCTGCTGATATCTTTGGTGGCCATCTCATGGTACTAACATCTCCAAAATGATTGGGCCTACACAGCAACACGGTCACACATTCCTCTATATTCTCTCCTTGGCTCTCTTCAGGGGCTCTAAGCATGTCTCCTGGTGCCAAGCCTTGGCTTCTCTTAATAACCCCTTCAATCCTGAGTCTTCTACTGCAACTGAGGCTGTGTTTTCACTGGAGATCTTCCTGGCTTTTCTTCAGGGACTTCATCCCTGCCACACAGAACCAAGCCTCAGTGCTCTCCATGACCTGCTCTGACCTACAAATCTAGCACCATCTCTTACACATCACCAAATTTGGCTGGTAGTAAAAGATACAGCCTCAGTTCCCTCTGGACAACAGCTTCTGGATGCTAACCCTGAAGAAATACTCCCAGATTTCACCTCTTCTTAATCATAGCTGATTCTTCAACCCCAGCTGACTAGTATCAATTGTCCCAGCAAAGCAAATGTTTCCTGTTAGTAGTTCTTGGTTCAAAGCACCACACAAACAGCCCTGATAAAGTCTTTGAGGGACTCTCAAAATTCCACTTGAAACTTCACAAGCCAGACCTCCAAATATCTGCATTGCTCTATGAACATGCCATGGCTTCCTTATCCCCAAGTTCCAAAGTCCTTCCACAATCGTCCCCAAAACAACATGATCAGATCTGTCATAGCAATGTCCCCCACACTGGGTATTGTTGGAAACAGGCTAAAGAACTTATCTTAAGTGCTGACATTTTGACTTCAGACTTTATTTTACCAAAGCTGACCAACTCCCTCTCTAAGCAACAATAGTTCCCCAAAACACAATACCTGTTCCTAATAATAGAACAAATGAATTTAATTAGTTGGGCAAAACCACATCCAATGTTTGTTGACAGTGATGGAACACTTTAGAAAGTCACTAATCCCTGAGTTCTGATTGGTAAAAAATTATAACTGTCACTGAGTTTATGACTCTTTGATCACCTCCCCTGAGGTGGAGCATCCTTACCAGGCCACAGAGGAAGGTAACGCAGCCACTCCTGATGAGACCTGATAGGCTAGAGTCAGATAGGATCTCCTCTATCAGTGGACTGGAAGAGGGGTCTGGGAGAAGAGGGAAGGAAGGTGGGGCTGGGGGAGGATGAGAGAGAGGGAAACAAAGTGAAAAAATTGTTATAAAAATAAATTAATTAAAAAATATAACTGTAAGTTAGTCCATGTGTTTGCTGTTTTTATGCTTATAAACCCTGCTTCAACCCCAAATTGGGGATGACAGAAGAAACAAGGCTCCAAGTCCTTGTCTGGTGGCCCTCTGATCAGTGACTCCACTTATGTGGTGTGGATAATAAAAGATTTTGCTGTTTCACAAGCCCACTGGTGTATTCTCTCCCTTTCCTTGTGACACATAGGGACACGATGTAACAATATCAGTTTCTGCTGGACTTAGAATGTGTTGAAATTGCCATTTTTCCAGATGGCCATCCATTTGTCTAAAGTAATGAGAGAGGCCTCAAACCAATCATTGCAACTTTGCAATAGTTGTTCTGGTTTTGTTCTTTATTTTAAAAGAATTTTAAATTAATTAATTAATTCACTTTACATCCCAATCATAGCCCCCCCCTCCATTTCTCCTGGTGTCATACTCCCTTTTTCTTCCTCTCCCTCCCCTATTCCTCAGAAAAGATTAGGCCCCCTCCACCAACCCACCCCAGCTCATCAAGTCGCACCAGGACTGAGTATGTCCACTTCCTGTGGCCTGGTGAGGTAACCCCGCCATGGGGAACTGATAAAAGAGCAGGCAATAGAATCCATGTCGAGACAGCCCCTGCTCCCTTTACTAGGACACCCACATGATGGCCAGGCTGCCCATTGGCTACATCTGTGTAGGGAGCCTAGGTCCAGTCCATGCATGATCCTTGGTTGGCGTTTCAGTCTCCAAAAGCCCCTCTCGGCCCTGGTTAGTTGGCTCTGTTGGTCTTCTTGTGGAGCTCCTGTCACCTCCAGGTCCTTCTATCCTTCCCCCACCTTTCCACAAGACTCCCTATGCTTTGTCCAATGTTTGGCTGTAAGTCTTAGCATATGTTTGGGTATGCTGCTGTGTGGAGAATCTCAGAGGACAGCTATGCTCGGCACCTGTGTGCAAGCATAGCAGAGTTTTGTTAATAGTGTCAGGGGTTAGCTTTCTCCCGTGGGGTGGGACTCAGGCTGGGCCAGGCATTGGTTGCCTATTCCCTCAGTTTCTTCTCTTATCTTTTCCCCTGCACATCTTGTAGGCAGAGTAATTTTTGAGTCAAAGTTTTTGTGGGTAGGTTGGTGTTTCCTTCCCTCCACTAGGAGTCTTGTCTAGTTAGAAGGTGTCTTCAATATCCAAGACCCCATTACTAGGATTCTCAGCTAAAGTCACCATCGTATCCTCCCAGAAGCCTACCCTGTCTTAGGTCTTCAACTTGTCACAGAGATACCTTTGCTCACCTTGGAGAGCTGCTCATTAAGCTGCATTGCTATGCTTTCACATTGGACTTTACCTTGACAGAGAAAAGAGGAAGTGTCGCCAAATTCCTTAAAAGCTTGTATGTGTGACCTTGGGCCATAAACGCTTTAGGGAATTAGTTTATAAAAGGACTATATCCGCTGTAGGGAAGTAGTTTTTGAAAATAAGTTAGGCGTTTCCACGAACCTTTTCCTTTTGTACTGATGTGATTTTTTTTTTTTTGCTTTGCCTATAAAAAATGAACCCTGGAATAAACCCAAACTGCTTCAGTCATTACTGACAACCTTCTCAAGCCATCCCGTGT
This sequence comes from Psammomys obesus, assembly GCF_907164565.1. Classification (NCBI taxonomy): domain Eukaryota; kingdom Metazoa; phylum Chordata; class Mammalia; order Rodentia; family Muridae; genus Psammomys; species Psammomys obesus. The sequence goes on from NW_026591711.1 coordinate 7,875,145, forward strand.
GTAGTGTGATTTGTTTTAATTATTTTAAATCCTCACTCCCCACTCAGGTACTGTTCCACTCTGGGGGGAGGGCCCTGGCACCCATGGTTTTTCTTTCTCAATCCCTCTGTCCTCTCTCCCCTGCTCTCCCTAGAAGATTGAGAATAATGCTGCCTCAAGACCCAGCTACAGCACTTCTGGGCATGTACCCAAAAGATGCTCTGCCATACAACAAGGATACTTGCTCGATTATGTTCATATTGTAATGCAGGTTCACAGGACCCTCAAAGACCACCAGGAGATGACTTGATGCAAAAGCAAGAAAGCTTTATTATGAGAGAGAGAGAGAGAGAGAGCGTGCGATCGAACTCAGGACCCAAGTCTCACTGACACAGCAGTAGAGAAGTGGGACCTCGAGCTCTGAGTGAACAGAATTTTTAAAGGGAAAGTCTGTGAGCAGGGGATTTCCATGGCAGCAAGTGGGGGGGGGCACAAACCTTATTGTTACAGGATTGGGTAAAAATTAGAGGGGTGAGGTGACCTTCTCTGAGGCACATAATCACAATTGCTAAGACATATACTCACAATGGCTATTCTTCTAAAGTATATCTGAAACATTGGGGAGAATTTTCCCACCCAATTCCCAATTGATTCTCATTGATTATTGCCAGGGAGATTATCTCTATTTTTTTGAAGCATTTATTCTATATTATTTCCTGCAGGCTGTTGCTAGGAGAGTTAACTTTGTTTTCTGCCAAGTGTACATTCTGTGATATTTCCTGGTACCTGAATTCAGCTCCCAGTCAAGATGGCTCTTTATTTCAAAATGGAGTTATACTCAGGCTAACTTAAACTCTTCATCCCCCCCCCTTTTTGTTCATAAAGAGGCCAATCTTGGGCTCTTACAGTCCATGGTCAGCCTCAAACTGGCGGTACTGGGTTCTCATTATCATCAACTGTATAGTCCCTAGTATTTGCCTAATATATCCTAACAGCTTATTAAGTAAGCATCATCCAAAAATGACCAAAAGCAAAAGATTCTGCCTTTGAGCTGTTATAATTCTGGCTTTGTACATCCAGTATTGCAATACTAATTTCTGCTCCAGCTAAGCAGCTCCCTAAAATAATAGGTAATGTCAGGGAGCTCCCTTTTGACCTAGCATTTCAGCCTGTTAGGTGGGATTTAGGGCCTAGGGTCTCGTCTTCTGAAACTGCTTCATAGCTAATAATAGGACCTGAGGGCATCAGGGGCTAGGAAGGCTGAAATGCCTCAAAGGCTGGGTAATGGGGCAGTCCTAAGAAGCATCTGGTTAGTTGATCCACATGAAGAGGCAGGGAGCAATCATGTCGGCTTCCAGCAAGTTCAGATCTCAGCTTGCAGTCTCAACCAGGTGAAAATCTGCTGAGACAAATTCAAACTAGAAATAGAAGTTAAAATTTGTATAGTAAATGGGAAAAATTAGAACTCCCCAAACCAAGGATATAACTCATCTGGGGTCCATTTGAATTATGTCACATTCAGGTCTCATGACTTTTTGATTTCCTGAAACTCATATAAATTTTTAGTTTACTTAAGGAAATATGTAAAAAATTCAGAAAAGTAACAAATCAGCAAATCGAATATAACAACATTCTGAAAGTAACATGTAAAACTACATTTAAAATAGAACGAGCATCAGTTCTCTTAGCTGTTTTACCTTTATAAACAACTTTTTTTATAATAATTTTTATTTTTTTATATTAATCACAGGTTATTTACTTTGTATCCCAGCCGTAGACCCCTCCCTCATTCTCTCGAAATCCCACCATCCCTCCCTCATCTCCTCCCTGCCTCTTTCCAAGTCCACTGATAGGGGAAAACCTCCTCCCCGTCCATCTGACCCTAGCTTATCAGGTCTCTTCAGGACTGGCTGCAATGACCTCTTCTGTGGACTGGTAATGCTGCTCCTCCCTCGGGTGTGTGTGTGTGTGTGTGTGTGTGTGTGTGTGTGTGTGTGTGTGTCGAAGAGCCAGCCATTGAGTTCATATCAGAAATAGTTCCTGTTCCCCTTACTAGGGTACACACTTGGATACTGAGCTACCATGGGCTATATCGGAGCAGGGTTCTAGGTTATATCCATACATGGTCCTTGGTTGGAGAAACAGGCTCATAAAAGACCCCTGTGCCCTGATATATTTAGTCCTTGTGGAGCTCCTGTTCTCTCCAGGTCATACTAACTCCCCCTTCTTTCATATGATTCTCTGCACTCTGCCAAAGGTTTGGTTATGAGTCTTAATATCTGCTTTGATACACTGCTAGGTAAAGTCTTTCAGAGGCCCTCTGTGGTAGGCTCCTGTCCTGTTACTTGTTTTTCCTACATCCAATGTCCATTCCATTTGTCTTTCTAAGTGAGGATTGATCATTTTACCCTGGTCCTTTTTCTTGTTTATCTTCTTTAGGTGTATAGATTTCAGTATGTTTATCGTATCTTATAGGTCTATATAAGTGAGTATATGTGTGCCTTTCTGCTTTTGGGATACCTCACTCAGGATGATTGTTTCTAGGTCCCACCATTTGCTTGCAAATTTCATGGCTTCCTTGTTTTTAATTGCTGAGTAGTATTCCATTGTGTAAAAATTGCACAATTTCTGTATCCATTCCTCAACTGAGGGACATGTGGGTCATTTCCAGGTTCTGGCTATTACAAATAAAGTTGTTACAAACATGGTTGAGCAGATGTCCTTGTTGTGTACTTGAGCATTTTTTGGATATATACCTAGGAGTGGTATAGCTGGATCTTGAGGAAGCGCTATTCCTAATTGTCTGAGAAAGTGCCAGATTGGTTTCCAAAGTGGTTGTATAAGTTTGCATTCCCACCAGCAGTGGAGGAGGGTTCCCCTTTCTCCACAATCTCTCCAGCATGTGTTGCCACTTGAGTTTTTGATCATAGACATTTTGATGGGTGTAAGGTGAAATCTCAGGGTTGTTTTGATTTACATCACCCAGAAGGCTAAGGATGTTGAGCATTTTTTAAGTGTTTCTCTGCCATTCTACAATCCTTTACAGAGAGTTCTCTGTTTAGCTCCATACCCCATTTTTAAATTGGATTATTTGGTTTGTTGCTTTTTAACTTCTTTAGTTCTTTATATATACTGGATATTAGCCCTCTGTCAGATGTAGGGTTGGTGAAAATCCTTTCCCAGTCTGTAGGCTGTTGTTTTGTTTTAATGACAGTATCTTTTGCTTTACAGAAGCTTTTCAGTTTCATGAAATCCTATTTATTTATTGTTGATCTTAGAGCCTGTGCTGTTGGTGTTCTGTTCAGGAAGTTGTCTCCTG
>NW_026591711.1:7878452-7961043 GCF_907164565.1 Psammomys obesus
TTTCATGAGGTCCCATTTATCGATTGTTGCTCTCAGAGCCTGTGCTGTTGGTGTTCTGTTCAGGAAGTTGTCTCCTGTGCCAATGAGTTCTAGGCTGTTTCCCACTTTTTTTTCCAACTGATTTAGAGTATCTGGTTTAATGTTGAGGTCCTTGATCCACTTGGACTTTAGTTTTGTGCAGGGTGATAAATATGGATCTATTTTCATTTTTCTGCATGTAGACATCCAGTTGGTCCAGCACCATTTGTTGAAGATGCTGTCTTTTTTCCATTGAATGGATTTGGCTTCTTTGTCAAATATTGAGTATTCATAGGTGTGTGGGTTTATTTCTGGGTCTTCTATGCAATTCCATTGATCCTCCTTTCTGTTTCTATGCCAATACCATGCAGTTTTTATTACTGTTGCCCTGTAGTACAGCTTGAGATCGGGAATGGAGATACCTCCAGATGATCTGTTGTTGTAGAGGATCGTTTTGGAGATTCTGGGTGTTTTGTTTCTCCATATGAAGCTGAGAATCTTTTTTTCAAGGTCTGTAAAGAATTGAGTTGGTATTTTGATGGGAATTGCATTGAATCTGTAGATTGCTTTTGGCAGGATGGCCATTTTCACAATGTTAATCCTACCAATCCATGAGCACGGGAGATCTTTCCATCTTCTGAGATCTTCTTCAATTTCTTTCTTCAAAGACTTGAAGTTTTTCTCAAACAGGTCTTTCACTTGCTTGGTTAGAGTCACACCAAGGTACTTTATGTTATTAGTGGCTATTGTGAAGGGTGTTGTTTCCCTAATTTCTTTCTCAGCCTTTTTGTCTTTGGTATACAAGAGGGCTTCTGATTTTTTTGAGTTGATTTTGTATCCTGCCACTTTGCTGAAGGTGTTTATCAGCTGAAGAAGTTCTCTGGTTGAATCTTTGGGGTCGCTCATGTATACTATCATATCATCTGCAAATAGTGACACTTTGACCTCTTCCTTTCCGATTTGTATCCCCTTGATCTCCTTTAGTTGTCTTATTGCTCTGGCTAGGACTTCAAGTACAATGTTAAAGAGATATGGAGAGAAACTTAAATCAATCCCACTGAAATCAGGGACAAGACAAGGCTGCCCACTCTCTCCATTGAGTTTGATGTTGGCTATAGGCTTGCTGTATATTGCCTTTACTATCTTTAGGTATGTGCCTTGTATCCCTGATCTCTCCAAGACTTTAAACATAAATGGGTGCTGGACTTTGTCAAATGCTTTTTCAGCATCTAAGGAGATGATCATGTGGTTTTTCTCCTTCATTTTGTTTATGTGGTGAATTACATTGATGGATTTCCGTATGTTGAACCACCCTTGCATTCCTGGGATGAAGCCTACTTGGTCATGGTGGATGATATCTTTGATGTGTTCTTGGATTCGGTTTGCAAGTATTTTATTGAGTATTTTTGCATCAATGTTCATAAGAGAGATAGGTCTGAAGTTCTCTTTTTTTGTTGGATCTTTGTGTGGTTTAGGTATCGAAGTGACTATGGCTTCATAGAATGAGTTTGGTAGTGTTCCTTCTATTTCTATTTTGTGGAATAGTTTGAGGAGAATTGGTGTTAGTACTTCTTTGAAGGTCTTGTAGAATTCTGCGCTGAAGCCATCTGGTCCAGGGCTTTTTTTGGAGGGGAGACTGTTAATGACTGCTTCAATTTCCTTGGGAGATATAGGACTATTCAGTCTTTCTACCTGATCTTGACTTAATTTTGGTAGATGGAATCTGTCAAGAAAGTTATCCATTTCATTTAGATTTTCAAATTTTGTGCCATATAGGCTTTTGTAGTATGACCTAATAATCGTTTGGATTTCCTCATTGTCTGTAGTTATGTCCCCATTTTCCTTTCTGATTTTGCTGATTTGTATGGTTTCTCTCTGCTTTTTAGTTAGTTTGGCTAAGGGTTTGTCTATCTTGTTGATTTTCTCAAAGAACCAGCTTTTTGTTTCATTGATTCTTTGGATAATTTTATTTGTTTCTAATTGATTGATTTCTGCCCTTACTTTGATTATTTCCAGCTGTCTGCTCCTCTTGGGTGTATCTGCTTCTTTTTTTTCTAGGTTTTTCAGTTGGGCCATTAAGTTGTTTGTATGTGATGTTATGGATTTCTTCTTGTAGGCACTTAGTGCTATAAATTTTCCTCTGAGTACTGCTTTCAATGTGTCCCATAAATTTGGGTATGTTGTGCCTTCATTTTCATTGAATTCTAGAAAGTCTTTAATTTCTTTCTTTATTTCTTCCTTGACCCAGCTGTCATTGAGTAGTAAGTTGTTCAGTTTCCATGTGCGTGTCGGCTTTTTGTTGTTTCTGTTGTTGTTGATGTCCAGCTTTAGTCCATGGTGGTCAGATAGTATACAAGGGATTATTTCAATCCTTTTGTATCTGTTGAGGCTTGCTTTGTGACCAACTATATGGTCTATTTTGGAGAAGGTTCCATGTGGTGTTGAAAAGAAGGTGTACTCTTTTGAGTTTGGGTGAAAAGATCTGTAGACGTCTATTAGGTCCATTTGATTTAGGGATTCTGTGAGTGCTTTTATTTCCCTATTTGGTGTCTGTCTGGTTGATCTGTCCCTTGATGAGAGTGGGGTGTTGAAGTCTCCCACTATTAAGGTATTAGGATCAATGTATGATTTAAGCTTTAATATTGTTTCATTTACGAATGTAGGTGCTCTTGTATTTGGGGCATAGATATTCAAAATTGTGATGTCCTCTTGTTGGATTTTTCCTTTGATGAGAATATAGTGGCCCTCCTTATCTTTTTTGATTAACTTCGGATGAAAGTCTATTTTATTAGATATTAGGATGGCTACTCCAGCTTGTTTTCTGGAACCATTTGCTTGAAAAACATTTTTCCAGCCCTTTACTCTGAGGTAGTGTTTATCTTTGTTGCATAGGTGTGTTTCTTGGATGCAACAGAATGTTGGGTCCTGTTTCTGTAACCATTCTGTTAGCCTGTGTCTTTTTATTGGTGAGTTGAGTCCATTAATATTGATAGATAATATTGACCAATGCATGTTAGCTCCTTTTGTAATGGAGTCGATGATCTTACCTTGTTTCATTGCTTGTTTTCTTTTCATTTTTGTTGGGATATTATCTGTATGCCCTGTTTTCTTGGGTGAATTCGTTTTCGTTGGATTGGAGTTTTCCTTCTAGTATCTTCTGTAGGGTTGGTTTGCTGTATAGATATTGCGTAAATTTAGTTTTGTCATGGAATATTTTGTTTTCTCCATCTATGTTGATTGAAAGCTTTGCAGGGTATAGTAGTCTGGGTTGACATTTGTGATCTCTTAGAGTCTCCATGATGCTTGCCCAGGCCCTTCTGGCTTTCATAGTTTCTGATGAGAAGTCTGGTGTGATTCTGATAGGTCTACCTTCATATGTTACTTGGCCTTTTTCCCTTGCTGCTTTTAATATCTTTTCTTTGTTCTGTAGATTTAGTGTTTTGACTATGATGTGACGTGATGTGTTTCTTTTCTGGTCTAGTCTATTTGGTGTTCTGTAGGCCTCTTGTATATTTATGGACATCTCTTTCTTTAAGTTGGGAAAATTTTCTTCTATGATTTTTTTGAAAATATTTTCTGGACCTTGGAGCCTGGAGTCTTCTTTTTCATCAATTCCTATTATTCTTAGATTTTGTCTTTTCATAGCATCCTTGATTTCTTGGATATTTTGTGATTGGAATTTTTCTGATTTTACTTTTTCTTTGAGAGAAGTATCAATTTCTGCAAGTGTGTCTTCAGCTCCAGAGATTCTCTCTTCCATCTCTTGTATTCTGTTGGTGATGCTTACTTTTGTGGTTCCTGATCTTTTCTCCAAGTTCTCCAGCTCAAGAGTTTTCTCATTTTGTGTTTTCTTTATTGATTCTAATTCTGTTTTCATGCCTTGCACCATTTCTTTTATGTGTTTGAATTTGATTTCCTGTCTCTCTACGATGGACTCTATTTCTTTGTTCATTTCCTTTTTGTATGCCACTAATTTTTTCCTCTACTTGTGCCTCTATTTGTTTGGCTATGTTTGCCTGTGTTTCTTTAAGGGTTTTGTCTATTTCTTCTTTCTTTATCTCCAATTGACTGGCCAACTCTTTGAAAGATTTGTTCATTTCCTCCTTATGAGCCTCAAATAATTGAGCAAGCATGGCTTTAAGGTCATTTTCCTGTGCTTCTGGTGAATTGGAGTATCCATCGATTTCGGGGTTTGCTGGTGAAGTCATGATGTCCTGATTTATGTTGGAAGTGTTCTTTCGCCTACCCCTGGCCATTGGCTTATCTGAGACCTTCCCTGTTTGTTTTTGGATTCTGCAGATCAGACTGGTACTGTCTCTCTCTCGAGTCTGGAGAATTCTTCAGGAGGTTGAGAGAGGTCCCGTGTCCTTAGCGTGTGCTGAGGACTAGTTGTACCTGTGGGAGGAAAGTACGCAGGCGCAAACAGAGGCAAATGCAAGCGTGCGTGCGTGTGTATATGTGTGTGTGTGTGTGTGTGTATATGTGTGTGTAAGTGGGCTTGGGCGTGTGTCTCAAGGGACAGAGTGATGGCTAATGTTGAACCCTTGAGTGTGTGGGAGGGGCTCTGCAATGTATATGTCGCAGGCGCTAGTGATGATCGCAGCGCAATTTCTGGCATTAACTGCCTTAACTCCTCAATTAGACCCACAGAGCAGGAGCTTCAATGTTCCAAGTGCCCCTCTGTTTTCCAAAGTGGGTATATGGGTGGGAGGGGGTTCGATGCCTGGCTTCTGTTTTAGAAGAAGCCAGGATCAGTGGCGCTGCAGATTCTCAAGGGTGCACTCACTTACAGGCAGGACACTTGGTAGAGATCGGCGTATCTGGGCTGTCTGCTCTCTGGTTTGGCCCTGCTTCTTTGATGTGCTCTGCCAGTTCCGTGCTGCTGTCACTGCCAGGTTATGAGGTCTTGCTGCAGCTGGAGATTTCAGGGTGGTCACGTTAGTGGGAATCGGGGTAACCAGCCTTTCTGTTCTCTGGTTTGGCCCTGGTTAGTCTTAAACTGGAGGGCTGATGTGCCCCGCCAGCTCAGTGCTGCTCTGCCGCCAGGTTAGAAAGTCCCGCTGTAACTGGAGACTGGGTTGCTAGTCCAGATGCTTTCTGGGAAGTCCTGGGGTCTCTTCACTGTGCTCTCCAAGCTTCGGAGGCCCAGCGCCTGGTGTGTCTAGCTTGTATGGCATTTCTGTCTGGTTTTGGTGAGTATATAGCGTATTCTCTGTCACTGTGGGATTGGGTGGGCCGTACCGTCAGTGATCGCGATCCTGTGGAGCTAGTATGGCGTCTAGCAGACTCGGGCCCTGGGAGGATGGTGCAGCCGCCCCGCGCGAATCTGGGGCTCCAAGACACAGTACTGCTGGCCTTTGCCGATAAAGGTTTTGGGGCTCCGCCTCAGTGGCTGCAGGCCCCAGGCAGTTAGGTCTGCGCTGAGAAAGGGGACTCTGAGAGAGCGTATTCATAGTTCTATCCACAGTTTAAGCTGGGCTCTAGCAGTGGGCCAGTTGGAGCAGTCTTGCCCAGTGGTTAGCATACCATAATCCAGAGTTGCACTGTGCCCAAATCTTTTTGGAGACCTTTGGGGAGCTACTGCCAGTATTTTGGGACTCTGTCATAATAAGCTTACACATATTAAAATGCCATATTCATCAGATCTCTGACAAGCATACCTGAATTATTCTTTATCTCTCTTTTAATTTTTTTTATTCTAAATTGCATCCTATGAAATAGAATGTCATAATATCTGGCATATTCCTTAAATAAATATTTTAAAACCATATTTATCTTAAGTAAATCTACATAGGCCAACTTCATAATTACCCATCGTAGGCTTAACTTTAAAAACATAAACAAAAGACTAGATAAAGTTCACTCTTATAACTAACTGCAGTCATCAGCATAACTTCAAATATCTTTCTAAAATCAAAACAAAATTTTCAATCTGATACAATACATAGAAGGGCTAGCAAATTTTTCTCATCCTATCATATTGCATTGAGACTGAACAGCAAAAGAAAAAAAAAAGCATAAAGGACAAAAGTTTCATTTAGCACTAAACGGAGAACTAAACACAACTGGCAACTTTAGCAGAGATGGACAATTCTGGCCATTTCAAACTTATTGGCCAGAAAGAAACAGCATTAAATCATTTATATAGGAGCTGGCAACCAGGCATATATTTTTATAATAATTAACAATGACTTGAATATAACCCTGTATAAACCTGGGCTAAAGAGCATAAGAAAACATTTTGCATTGAAGAAAGACCAGCCTTTTAAATGAAGAGCAACATATTTTACAGTTCTTTCTCAAATCGTACTTGCAGGTGTAAAAAACAAAGCAAATAGTTTATATCTTTTATAACATTCTATATACCTTCTGGTTAGGCTTTTCCCAGCTCCGTTTTTCTTTTTTCTTTTACCAGACATTTTTCTTGATTTTCAAACCATGTAAAAGTTTTCATCAGAACCCTTTTCATTATTTTGTCATTCTGACATAAAACATTATAAAAACTGCAATTTTTTAAATTGGTTCAAACAGTATAGCTTGGTTTCATTTGATAAAATTAACAAAATAAATACCAAAGTCTTTTGTCTTCCCCAAAGGATTGAGAAACTGTTCCAAGTTCCCTGTTAGCATGCCCAACGTCATTGTCTAAAATACCTGATAAACTTTAAAATATTTCATAGCCTTAAACATAATTTTTTAAACCTGTTTTTTCAATATCAAAATAAGGTACCCTTGTAAGGAATGAAATCACAAAGTATAAAAGTCAAAACTAAATTTTATCAATGCAAACAATTCAGTATTTTTAAAATTGATATCAAGTGTATTATTTTGATGTTGGCTGACAGCAAGAAAAGTTCTTGTATACAAACACATGGAGGTGCAGTTTCAATATTTTATATAAACGGAGTTTCAAACCTTATTATTTTTTATAAACCTGGTTTTTAAGACAGGACAGAAACTATCTAAAGTCTTAATACATTTAATAATTATTAATTATTGATACATTTAATAATCAATAATCAGACATCAAGATATATAGAACATAATAAACTTATGTATTCAAAACAAACAGACAAAAGTATAAAACTCATTTTTACTTCCTTTAGCTGTAATTTCAAGGGAGGAACGTCTTGCTACCTGTTGAATCCAATTTTTATGATCATAGATGCTTGCAGCTTTCCTACCTGAGAAGCTGCTGTTGCCCCTTTAAGAGCTTTCTGCTTGCACAGAAGCCTTAAACATTTCTCAAAACCTGTTTTATCCACTTCAGCAGTAGCATCAGTCTTAAGGTTGGGTACTATAGGGGCTGACATCCCATATATAATCTCAAAGGGAGTTAAACCTAGCTGGTAAGAGGAATTCCTAACCCTATAAAGGGAAAAGGAGAGGAGCATCACCCAGTCAGCGCCAGTCTCCAAGGCCAATTTATTTTAGTTAAGGTCTCTTTTAATGCTTTATTTATTTTCTCTATCTGTCCTGAACTTTGGGGCCTATATCTCCAATCTGCACCAATAAGCTTAACTACATTCTGACTTACCTTTGACACAAATGCTGGCCTATTCTTTCCTGTTTCTGTACACCTTGGCCAAATTAGTGAGCCGTCTTGTGGCTGCCTTGAGACCTGGTGGTAGAGTAGGAGACGCTCCTTACTTGAAGCGGTGTTGTAATCCTAATTGGCCTCTTATAGGGAAAGTAATCATCAATATGGGCTTGATCTGTGGTTGGGACTCCTGTAGTGTCTGGGACATTTTTTGCGCGCCTCTGAAATAATATGTCTCTGCTCCTCTGTGGTAAACAAGACCTGTGGAAGCTGCTGGCAATCGTCCCAGGTGAGCTGGTGGGTAAAAAGAACAGTTTCAAAGAGATCAATCAAATCCTTAGAATTGTCAGAGAACTTGGCATTCTGAGGTCTCCAGTTATAAACCTGTGATGTGGCAAAAGGCTTGGGTAAAAGTTAGAGGGGCGAGGTGACTTTCTTTGAAGCACATAATCACAATTGCTAAGGCATATACTCACAATGGCTATTCTTCTAAACTATATCTGAAACATTATGGAGAATTCTCCGACCCGATTCCCAACTGATTCCCATTGATTATTGTCAGGGAGATTGTCTATTTTCTATGAATCATTTATTCTGGATTATTTCCTGGAGGCTGTTGCTAGGAGAGTTAACTTTGTTTTCTGCCAAGTGTAAGTGTACATTTTATGATATTTCCTGGTAACTGAATTCAGCTCCTAGTTAAGATGGCTCTTTATTTCAAAATGGAGTTATACTCAGGCTATCTTAAACTCCTCAGTATGAGCTTTATTATTAATATCAAGATTTTGTAAACAACCTAGATGTCCCTCAATTGAGGAATGGATAAAGAAGCTGTGGTATGATTACATAATGGAATACTACTTAGCTATTAAAAACAAGGAAATCATGAAATTTGCAGGTAAAGGGACATAACTAGAAAAGATTATCCTGAGTGGGGTAACCCAGACCCAGAAAGATACACATGATATGTGCTTACTTATAAGTAGATTTTAGCCTTATAGTACAGGATAAATATACTACAATTCACAGACTCAAAGAAAATAAGTAACAAAGAGGACCTAAGGGAGGATGCTTAAATCTGGTTTTGTTCTTTTTTAAGTACTAGCTCATAAGAGCATCCTAGAAGTTCTTCCATTAAGAAAATACTGCATCAAAGCAGATACTGAGACTCATATCCAAACCTTTGGCAGAGTACAGGGAATCATATGAAAGAAGGGGGAGTTAGTATGACCTGGAGAGGACAGGAGCTCCACAAGGACCAAATATATCTGGGCACAGGGGTCTTCTGTGAGGCTGTGTCTCCAACCAAGGACCATGTATGGATATAACCTAGAACCCCTGCTCCGATATAGCCCATGGTAGCTCAGTATCCAAGTGTGTACCCTAGTAAGGGGAACAGGAATTATTTCTGACATGAACTCAATGGCGAGCTCTTCGACTTCCCTCCCCGAGAGAGGGGCGGCCCTGCTAGGCCACAGAGGAGTGTGCAGCCAGTCCTGAAGATACCTGATAAGCCAGGGTCAGATGAAAGGGGAGGAGGTCCTCCTAGGGAGGAGATGAGGTAGGGAAGGTGGGATTGGGAGGGAATGAGGGAGCAGGATACAGCTGGGATACAAAGTTAATAAACTGTAACTAATATTAAAAAGTAAAAATTTGATTGAAAAAAGAAAATATGTAAACCCTTCAATTAGATCATATTTTTAAGAGTCTTTTCTCATTCAAAGATTAGAGTAATGCAGCTCACAAAGTACTTCAGAAGCACATTTTTAAAAACCAGGATCAAGTATGTATATGTGCGAGGATAGAAAGATTAAATTGTATTGCATGGATAGTACCAAAGAATAGAAAGTCGATTGGTTCTTTAAAATTTTAGATCCGAACCTTGCTCTTATTTTTCTATCATTCTAAAATAACTCAAAGTGGCTTTAATTAGAACTTGCCTTGCAATGCACATGCACATTTTTTTTTTTTTTTTCTTAAAGAGAGGGTTTAATTTTAAATGTAAACTGGCTTCTGGTTGAATATTTACTATGGTAAAACTTGTATAAAACCTTTTGAAATTTACAGTTTAAAATATTTTAAACCCATTGAGTGAGAGAAAAGCTAAGTTTTAACAAGCTTATATTAAAAAGAAATATTAGTATTAAAAGAGCAAATTTTCAGTCTCACTCTAATTCCTGTGTAGCTGTGTTCTTCAAAATATATTTTTTAAAGTTTTTTTCTAATACTGTATACATGTATATATTATATGTTGAACACGTTATATTCCTTCTATGTCCTTACCCTCCTATTGAAATCTTTAATCAACCTAGACAGTATTACACACACACACCAACATTATATGCTTATATAGAATCTTGAAAACAAAAATGAAAGAAAACATACATCATCTTTCTGCAGTTGGTGTAATTCATTTAATATAATTTGTTACATTCAATTTCTTACAAATGGTATAACTTCATTCTTATTTTTGGCTGAATGAAATGACACCATGTAATTTCATAATTTTTAACTCAGCCTCTTGATAAATAACCTTTGGACACCTAGGTTGGTTATGTAATTTAGCTATTTAAATAGTGCAGCATAAATATGGGCAGGCACATAGGTGTTCTTATATATTTAATTGGAGTCCTTTGAATGAATACACAGGAGTGGTATATCCAGGTTATATGGAAGATGTATTATTAAATTATTTTCGTTGTTGTTTGACAAATATCATACTGACTCCCATAAGGCTGGACTAGATTGTCTTCCCATCAAGATGAACAAGAATTCCCTTTTGTTAACAATCTCATTAGCATTTGTTGTGATTTGTTTTCTTTTTTTAATTTTTAGGTATTTTATTTTATTATATATGAATGTTTTGTTTGCATGTTTATAAGTACATTAAAATGTGCTAACCCCTCTTGAATAAATGGTTGTAATTCACCATGTGGGTGCTGGGAATCAACCTTGAATCCTGTGAAAAAGCAAGAAGTGTTTTTAACCACTGAGCCACTCTGCAGCAAAGCTCCCACGTGCTTTTTTAAAAAATTGCTGTTCTGACTAGAGTAAGAGAATTTCAACGTAGTTTTAATTTGCATTTCTCTGATGGCTAGCTAGGGTGAACACTTTTTCTTGCATTTATTTGACCATTTATAGTTCATCTTTTGAGAATCTTGTCCTTTCACTTTACTAGATTACATATTGATTGCATTTAGGGTATTGTTTGCTGTTGGTTTCTCACCTACACCTTTTATTCTGTGTGTGTGTTCTCTCCACTCCTGTATTTTCTAGGACTTTTTTAAAATTCATTTTTTTATTTTTTTAATTCTTTATTAATTACACTTTATTCACTTTGTATCCCCATGTGGTTCTTTCCCTCCACCCATCCTAATCCTTCACTTCCTCCACCCTCTGCATGCATGCCCCCTCCCAAATCCACTGAGGGGGGAGGTCTTCTTTTCCTTCCTTCTGATCCTAGTCAATTAGGTCTCATCAGGAGTGGCTGCATTGTCTTCTTCCATGGCCTGGTAATGCTGCTTCCCCCTTAGGGGGAAGTAATTAAAGAGTAGGCCAATCAGTTCATGTCAGTCCCTGTTCATATTACAATGGAACACACTTGGATACTGAACTGCCATGGGCTACATCTGTGCAGGGGTCTTAGGTTAACGCAAAGGACACTGTCCTCAGAACAAAACGACAGCCTATAGATTGGGAAAGGATCTTCACCAACCCTATATCTGACAGAGGACTAATATCCAGCATATATAAAGAACTAAAGAAGTTAAACAGCAAAAACATCAAGCAATCCAATTAAAAAAATGGAGTACAGAGCTAAACAGAGAATTCTCAATAGAGGAATATCGAATGGCAGAGAAACACTTAAAAAATGCTCAACCTCATTAGCCATCAGAGAAATGCAAATCAAAACGACCCTAAGATTTCACTTTACACCCATCAGAATGGCTAAGATCAAAAACTCAAGAAACAACACATGTTGGAGAGGTTGTGGAGAAAGGGGAACCCTCCTCCACTGCTTGTGGGAATATAAACTTGTACAACTACTCTGGAAAGCAATCTGGTGCTTTCTCAGACAACTAGGAATAGCTCTTCCTCAAGATCCAGCTTTACCACTCCTAGGCATATACCCAAAAGAGTCTCAAGTACACAATAAGGACATTTTCTAGGACTTTTATCATAAATGCATATTATATTTTTCAAATCTTTTTTCTGCATTTATTGAGATGATTCATGGTTTTTGTCTTTAAGTCCATTTATTTGGTTTATTATATTTATTAACTTGTATATGTTGATCCATGCCTTCATTTCAGAGATAAAGCCAACTTGTTCATGGTGTACACTTATTTTTTTGATACATGTCTGTACTCTCTTTGCAAATATTTTATTATTTTTGAGTCTATTATCATTGAGGATATTGGCCAGTAATTTTTCTTTTTTTGTTGAGTCATTATTTGGTTTGGGTGATACAGTTACACTTGCTATGGAGAAGTATTTTGGGGGAGTTTCTTACATTGATTTTCTTTTTAAAACAATGTGAGAAGGACTGGCTCTAGATCTTCTTTGAATGTCTGGTAGAATGCTGTTGTGCAGCCACTGAGTTCATGTCAGAGACAGATCCTGTTCCCCTTACTAGGGAATACACTTGGAGACAGAGCTGCCATGGGTTACATATGAACAGGGGTTCTAGGTTATCTCCATTCATGGTCCTTGATTGGACTGTCAGTGTCAGAAAAGCTCTCTGTGCCCAGATTCTTTGATTCTGTTCCTCTACTTGTGGAGCTCCTGTCCTCTCCAGGTCTTACTATCTCCCCCTTCTTTCATAAGATTTCCTGCATTCTGCCCAAAGTTTGGTTATGAGTCTCAGCATCTGCTTTGACACATTGCTGGATAGAGTCTTTCAGACACCCTCTATGGTAGACTCCTGTCCTGTTTTCTCCTTCTTCCAATGTCCATCCTGCTTGCCTTTCTGAGTGAGGATTGATCATCTTAACCAGGATCCTCCTTCTTGCTTAGCTTCTTTAGGTATACAGATTTTGGTATGTTTATCCTATATTGTATGTCTAATATCCACTTATAAGTGAGTATATTCCCTGTGTGTCTTTCTGCTTCTATGATACCTCACTCAGGATGATCTTTTCTAGTTCCCACTTTTTGCCTGCAAATTTCATGATTTCCTTGTTTTTAATTGCTGAGTAGTATTCCATTGTGTAAATGTACCACAATTTCTGTATCCATTCCTCAACTGAGGGACATCTGGGTTGTTTCCGGTTTCTGGCTATTATGAATAAAGCTGCTATGAACATGGTTGAGCAAATATCTTTGTTGTATACTTGAGCATATTTTGGATATATGCCTAGGAGTGGCAGAGCTGGGTCTTGAGGAAGCGCTATTCATAATTGTCTGAGAAAGCACCACAGTGATTTCCAAAGTGGTTGTACAAGTTTACATTCCCACCAGCAATAGAGGAGGGTTTCCCTTTCTCCACATTCTCTCCAGCATGCATTGTCACTTGCGTTTTTGATCTTAGCCATTCTAATGGGTGTAAGGTTAAATCTTAGGGTCGTTTTGATTTGCATTTCCCTGATGGCTAAGAACTTTGAGAATTTCCTTAAGTGTTTCTCTGCCATTTGATATTCCTCTATAAGATAATTCTCTGTTTAGCTCTGTACCTCATTTTAAATTGGATTATTTGATTTGTTGTTTTTTAACTTCTTGAGTTCTTTATATATTCTCAATAATAGCCCTCTGTCAGTTATAGGGGTGAAGATCCTTTCCCAGTCTGTAGGCTGTCATTTTGTTCTGACAACAGTGTCCTTTGCTTTACAGAAGCTTTTCAGTTTCATGAGATCCCATTTATTGATTGTTGATCTTAGAGCCTGTGCTGTTGTTGTTCTGTTGAGGAGGTTGTCTCCTGTGCCAATGAGTTCTAGGGTCTTCCCCACTTTTTCTTCCAACAGATTTAGTGTGTCTGGTTTTATGTTGAGATCTTTGATCCACTTGGAATTTAGTTTTCTGCAGGGTGATAGATATGGGTCTATTTGCTTCCAGTTAGACCAGCACCATTTGTTGAAGATTCTATCTTTTTTCCATTGTATGGTTTTGGCTTGTTTGTCAAAAATCATGTATTTGTAGGTGTGCAGGTTCATTTCTGTGTCTTCTATACGATTCCATTGATCCACCATTCTGTTTCTATGCCAGTACCATGCGGTTTTTATTACAATTGCTCTATAGTACAGCTTTATATCAGGGATGGACATACCTCGAGATGATTTGTTGTTGTACAGGATTGTTTTGGCAATTCCTGGTTTTTTGTTTTTCCATATGAAGTTGAGAATTTTTCTTTCAAGGTCTGTAAAGAATTGTGTTAGTACTTTGACGGGAATTGCATTGAATCTGTAGATTGCCTTTGGCAAGATGGCCATTTTCACTATGTTAATCCTACTGATCTATGAGCATGGGAGATGTTTCTATCTTGTGATATATTCTTCAATTTCTTTCTTCAGAGATTTGAAGTTTTTTTGAACATGTCTTTAACTTGCTTAGTTAGAGTCACACTTGCTTGGTTAGGTTCTTTATGTCATTTGTGACTATTGTGAAGGGTGTTGTTTCTCTAATTTCTTTCTCGGCCATTTTGTCTTTGGTATACAAGAGGGCTTGTGATTTTTGGAATTGATTTTGTATCCAGCCACTTTGCTGAAGGTGTTTATCAGCTGAAGGAGTTTTCCAGTTGAATTTTTGGGGTCGCCCATGTATACTCTCATATCATTTGCAAATACTTTGACTTCTTCCTTTCTGATTTGTATACCCTTGATCTCCTTTATTTGCCTTATTGCTCTAGCTAGGACTTCAAGTACTATGTTGAAGAGATATGAAGAGAGTGGGCAGCCTTGCCTTGTCCCTGATTTCAGTGGGACTGATTTAAGTTTCTCTCCATTTAGTTTGATGTTAGCTATAGGTTTGCTGTATATTGTCTTTTCTATGTTGAGGTATGTGCCTTGTATCCCTGATCTCTCCAAGACTTCAAACATGAATGTGTGTTGGATTTTGTTTTTTGGCATCATGTGTTTTTTGTCCTTCAGTTTGTTTACATGGTGGATTACATTGATGGATTTCTATATGTTGAATCACCCCTGCATGCCTGGGATGATGCCTACTTGGTCAAGGTAGATGATATCTATTATGTGCTCTTGGATTCGGTTTGCAAGTATTTTATTAGGTATTTTTGCATTAATGTTCACAAGAGAGATAGGTTCAAAGTTCTCTTTTTTTTGTTGGGTCTTTGTGTGGTTTAGGCATCAAGGTGACTGTGGCTTCATAGAATGAGTTTGGTAAAGTTCCTTCTGTTTCTATTTTGTGGAACAGTTTGAAGGGAATTGAAGTTAGCTTTTCTTTGAAGGTCTGGTAGAATTCTGCGCTGAAACCATCTGGCCCTGGGCTTTTTTTGGAAGGGAGACATTTGATGACTGCTTCCATTTCCTTGGGGGATATAGGACTATTCAATCTCTCTACCTGATCGTGATTTAATTTTGGTAAATGGAATATATCAAGAAAATTGTCCATTTTGTCTAGATTTTCAAATTTTGTGGTATTTATGCTTTTGTAGTAATACCTAATGATTATTTGGATTTCCTCAGTGTCTGTTATTTTCTCCTTTTCATTTCTGATTTTGCTGATTGGGATACTTTCTGCCTTTTAGTTAGCTTGGCTAAGGGTTTGTCTATCTTGTTGATTTTCTCAAAGAACCTGCTCTTGGTTTCATTGATTCTTTGAACAGTTTTATTTAATTCTAATTTATTGATTTCAGCCCTGAGTATGATTATTTCCAGCCATCTGCTCCTTTCGGGAGTTCCTTCTTCTTCTTCTTCTTCTTCTTCTTCTTCTTCTTCTTCTTCTTCTTCTTCTTCTTCTTCTTCTTCTTCTTCTTCTTCTTCTTTTCTTCTCAGGTGGGCCATTAAGTTGCTTGAAGGCACTTAGTGCTATGAATTTTCCTCTTTGCACTGTTTTCATTGTAGCTCATAATTTTGGGTATATTGTGCCTTCATTTTTTCATTTACTTCTAGAAAGTCTTTAATTTCTTTTTTTCTTTCTTCCCTGACCCACCTATCATTGAGTGGTGAGTTGTTCAGTTTCCATGTGTGTGTAGGCTTTTTGCTATTTCTGTTGTTGTTGAGGCCCAGCTTTAGTCCATGGTGATCACATAGAACACAAGGGATTATTTCAATCTTCTTGTATCTGTTGAGACTTTTTTTGTGACCAACTATATGGTCAATTTTTGAGAAGGTCTGTCTAGATGATCTGTTCCTTGGTAAGGGTAGACTTTTGAAGCCTCCCTTTATAAAGGTGTTGGAATTGATGTACGATTTAAGCTTTAATAATGTTTCATTTACAGATACAGGTGTTTTTGTATTTGAGGCATAGATGTTCAGAATTGTGATGTCCTCCTGGTGGATTTTTCCTTTGATGAGAATGAAATGCCCCTCCTCATCTTTTTTGATTAATTTTGGTTGAAAGTCTATTTTTTTAGATATTAGGATAGCTATCCCAGCTTGTTTTCTGGGTCCATTTGCTTGAAAAACATGAATCCAGCCCATTATGCTTAGGTAGTGTTTGTCTTTGTTGCAGAGGTGTTTTTTTTTTTTTTTTTTGCACCCATTATTTTAGTCTGTGTCTTTTTATCAGAGAATTGAGTCCATTGATATTGAGAAATAATAGTGACCAATGAATGTTACTTTTTTTTTTATTGTGGAGTTGGTGGTGTTACTATGTTTCACTGCTTGTTTTCTTTTAATTTTTTGTTGTGAAGTTATCTATATCCTATGCGTTCTTGGGTGCAGTTGTTTTCAGTGATTGGAGTTTTCCTCCTAGTATCTTCTGTAGGGTTGGTTTGCTGTGTAGATATTGTTTAAGTTTAGTTTTGTCATGGAATATTTCGTTTTCTTCATCTATGTTGATTGAAAGCTTTGCTGCGTATAGTAGTCTGGGTTGGTATCTGTGGTCTCTTAAAGTCTGTATGACATCTGCCAAAGCCCTTCTGGCTTTCATAGTTTTTGTTGAGAAGTCTGGTGTGATTCTGATAGGTCTACTTTTATATGTTACTTGGCCTTTTTCCCTTGCTGTTTTTAATATTTTTTTCTTTGTTCTGCAGATTTAGTGTTTTGACTATGATGTGATGTGAGCAGTTTCTTTTGTGGTCTAGTCTATTTGGTGTTCTGTAGGCCTCTTGTATGTTTATGGACATCTCATTCTTTAAGTTGAGGAAAATTTTCTTCTATGATTTTCTTGAAAATATTTTCTGGACCTTGTAGCCTGAAATCTTATTTTTCATCTACTCCTATTATTCCTAGATTTCGCCTTTTCATGGCGTCCTTGATTTCTTGGATGTTTTGTATTTGTAACTTTTCCAATTTTACTTTTTGAAAGAAGTATCAATTTCTGCAAGTATATCTTCGTACCTGAGATTCTCTCTGCCATCTCTTGTATTCTATTGGTGATGCTTAACTTTGTGGTTTCTGCTCTTTTCTCTAAGTTCTCCAGCTCCAGGGTTTTCTTTGTTTGTATTTTATTTATTAACTCTAATTTTATTTTCATGCCTTGCACCATTTCCTTCATCTGTCTGAATGTGGATTCCTGTCTTTCTATGATGGCTTCTATTTTATTTTTCGTTAGTTTCCTCTCTATATGGCACTAATTGTGCCTCTACTTGTGCCTCTATTTGTTTGGCTGTATTTGCCTATATTTCTTTGAGAGCTTTGTTCATTTCTTCTTTGGTTGCCTTCACTTGTGTGGCTATTTCTTTGAGAGCTTTGTTCATTTCCTCTTTATGTGCCTCTATTTGTGTTGCTATTTCTCTGAGAGATTTGTTTGTTTCCTCTTTATGTGCCTCTAATAACTGGATAAGTATAGCTTTAAAATAATTTTCCCATGTTTCTGATGAATTGAAATATCCATTAATTTTGAAGGTTGCTGGTGAAGCCATGATGTGTTCTTATGCCGACCTCTGACCATCTGCTTATCTGCAATCTTCACTGTTTGTTCCTGGAGTCTGTGCTTCAGACTGGGTCTGTCTTTCTCTGGTGTCTGAAGTATTCTTCAAGATGAGAGAGGTCGATTGGTTTGAGAGTGTAAGTTGGTGTTTCAGCTGTACCTAAGGGCAGACGATTTGTAGGCGCAAATGCACAAAGGTGGGCAAGCAAATGTGCACGAGTGTGTGGGAGAGTGCCTTGAAGGACAGGGTGCTAGAGAGTGTAGATGCTTGGAATGTGGGGCAGGGGGGTGCAGGTGCAGGAGGGGGTGCGGAAGCTGTGCTATTTGTGGGTACTGATCACGGGCTCAATGTGCATGTGCAGATTTCCTGAATACCTCAGTGGCTTACAGGCCTGTCATACTGTCTTTCTAATATTCAGATCTGTGTGGGCTCCAGCTGTTGTTTGCCTGAACTTCACTGGTAGACCCGCAGAACAGGGGCTTCAATGTTGAGAACACTGTCCCAAGAAACCCTATGTTGCCCACAATGGGGCTGTAGGTGTTATGGATCCAATGTTTGGCTGCTAGCATAGAGGGACCCTGCATCTGGGGCTCTGCAAGTACTCACTTGAAGGCACACTCACTCTCTAGTAGGCCTAATCGGAAAGCACAAGGGTTCCCCCTGTTCTCTACTCTCAGATTTGATCCTGCCAGGGCAAATGCTTGTGTAGGTGATCCATCAGGTCAGTGGTGCTTGCATCCACAGAACTTGGGGGCTGGTGTAGTGGTCCACTGGTATTCCAGCCACTGTGGCAGAACTGTGAGGCCGGTACAGTGCCTTCTGGAAAGCCATGAAGAGCCACGGACCTGTTTGGCCTGTCCAGCTGACAGTCCACCACTGAGGGACTGGGAGGCCTGCTTTCTCTGTCTTAGATCCTGAGCAGGGAGTTCTGTGCTAGGAGTCATGGGCACTGTGGGCTGCCTCTGCTTTCTCCACCTAGGAGGGATTAGGGAGATGCGTCAAAGGGAAGTGCTGGGAGATTGAGTATTCTCTGTCTTAGATCCTGAGCAGGGAGTTCTGTGCTAGGAGCTGCTGACACTGAGCTTTGTGCTAAGAGGCACTGTGCTCTGTGCTACAAGTTGCAGGCACTGCAGCTGTCTCCGCTGAGGAGGGAGTAGGGAGGCTTGTCGAGGGGAAGTGCCTGGAGATTGAGTATTTGTCTCTTTCCTTCCCCGGAGAAGTCCGTGGGTGACCAGAATCCAAATGGTCTCAGCTCACATGTTGTCCCCTCTCTCCCAGGAAGCCTCAATGTTGACGTTCTGGGTTCAGCTGCTCCTCCACTCACCGATTTTAGAGTTTCATATCCTCTGCCTCTCAGAAATAGCACACGCTGGTTGCTGCCCTCTTGGATCCCCTTTTCCCAACTTTTTGAGTTGTATAATTATGATATTTATCTGTGCTGCTTGTTTCTGATTTTTAAATTTTTATTTATTTATTAAAACTTATTCACTTTGTATCTCTGCTGCAGCCCCCTTAATTTACCTCCTCTCAGTCCCGCCCTCCCTCCCTATTCTCCCACTTTGCCCTTTCCCCAGTCCACTGATAGGAGAGGACCGCCTCCCCTTCTATCTGACACTAGTTTATCAGGTCTCATCAAGGCTGGCTGCATCATCTTCCTCTGTAGCCTGGCAAGGCTGCGCCCCCCAGGGGGAGGTGACTTGTGATAACAGGCCTCCATTTGTTGCATTTGTGTGTCAGACATTTCCCACTCCCATTGTTATCTTTGCCTTGATCGGTTGGAGTAGTGGGGACCACGAGCCAAGAGGCACCAATTTTGTGTTTCTGATTTTTTTTCAATTTTTAATTTTCATTTTTTTCTTCACAGTTTATTCATTATATATCCTGACTGGAGTCCCCTCCCTCAACTTTCCCCAGTCCCATTCTCCTTCTTCCTTCTTTCCCCTTCCCCTAGTCCACTGAAAGGGGGAGTTCTCCACTATTGCCAACAGCTCAGCTTGTTAAGTCTCATCAGGGCTGCCTGGATCTTCTTGCTCCATGGCCTGACAAGGCCACATCACCAGGGGCAAGTGATCTAAGAGAAGTTCATGATAGACGAAGCCCCTGCTCCCCTCACTCAGAGATCCACATGGAGACTGAGCTGCCAATAGGCCACATCTGAGCAGGGGGTCTAGGTCCTCTCCATGCATGGTCCTTGGTTGGTGCATCAGTCTCTGCAGGACCCCCTGGGCTCATATCTTTTAGTTTTGTTGGTCTCCTTGTGGGGCTCTTGTCCCCTCCATGCCACTCTATTCTCACCCCTGTCTTCCACCATAAGATTCCCTGTGCTCTGCCCAAATTTTGACCCTGAGTCTCAGCATCTGGTTTGATTCCTTGTTGGGTGAATCCTTTCAGAGGACCCTCTATAGTAGGCTCCCGTCCTGTTTTCTTTTCTCTACCACTTCTGGTGTTTATCCTGTTTGCCATTCTGAATAATATCCTCCTAGGGTCCTCCCTAAGGAGTTTAGCTTCTTTAGGTCTATAGATGGTTATCCTATATTATAACGCTAATATTCACTTATAAGTGAGTGTACCAAAGCCTTTCTGTTTCTGGGATATTTCACTCAGGATGATCTCTTTTACTTCCATCCATTTGTGTGCAAATTTCATGATTTCCTTGTTTTTAATTGCTGAGTAGTATTCCATTGTGTAGATGTACCACAATTTTTGTATTCATTCTTCCATTGAGGAACATCTGGGTTGTTTCCATGAGTTCTAGGGTCTTCCCAACTTTTTCTTCTAACCGATTTAATGTGTCTGGTTTTATGTTGAGGTCTTTGATCCACTTGGACTTTAATTTTGTGCAGGGTGATAAATATGGATCTATTTGCATTTTTCTACATGTAGACATCCAGTTAGACCAGCACCATTTGCTGAAGATGCTGTGTTTTTTTGCATTGTATGCTTTTGGCATTTTTGTTAAAAATCATATGTCCATAGGTGTGTGGGTTTATTTCTGGGTCTTCCATTTGATTCCTTTAATCTCACAGCCTGTTTCTATGCCAGTACCATGTAGTTTTTATTACTGTTGCTCTATAGTACAGCTTGAGATCAGGGATGGAGATCCCTCCACAGGATCTTTTATTGTAGAAGTTTGTTTTAGCAATTCTGGACTTCTTGTTATTCCATATGAAGTTGAGAATTTTTCTTTAAAAGTCTGTAAAGAATTGTGTTTATTTGGTGGGAATTGCATTGAATCTGCAGCTTGTTTTTAGTAAAATGGTTAATTTTACTATGTTAATCCTACTGAACCATGAGCATGGGAGATCTTTCCATCTTCTGATATCATCTTCTATTTCTTTCTTCAGAGATTTGAAGTTTTTTTTTTTTTTCATATAAGTCTTTGACTTTCTTGGTGAGAGTTACACCAAGATACTTTATGTATTTTGTAGTTATATGAAGGGTGTTTCTCTAATTTCTTTCTCAGCCCATTTGTCTTTTGTATACAGGAGTGTTACTGATATTTTGAGTTAATTTTATATCCAGCCACTTTGCTGAAGGTGTTATCAGCTAAAGGAGTTCTCTGGTCGAATTTTTGGGGTTGGTCATGTGTACTATCATATCATCTGTAAATAGTGATACTTTGATTTCTTCCTTTCTGATTTGAATCCCCTGGATCTCTTTTAATTGTCTTATTGCTCTCGTAGTGACTGCCAGAATTATGTTGAAGAGATATGGAGAAAGTGGCAGCCTTGCCTTGTCCCTGATTTCAGTGGGATTGATTTAAGTTTCTCTTCGTTTAGTTTGATGTTGGCTATAGGCTTGCTGTATATTGCCTTTACTATGTTCAGGTAAGTGCTTTGTATCCCTGATCTCTCCATGACTTTAAACATTAGTGTTGGATTTTATCAAATGCATTTTCAGCATCTAGGAAGATGATCATGTAGGTTTTTTTCTTTCAGTTTGTATATATGGTAGATTATATTGATGGATTTCCATGTATTGAACCACCCCTGCATACCTGGGATAAAGCCTACTTGGTCATAGTGGATGATATCTTTGATTTGTTCCTGAATTTTGTTTTCAAGTATTTCATTGAGTATTTATTCATCGACATTCATAAGGGAGATTGGCCTGAAATTCTCTTTCTTTGTTGGATCTTTGTGAGTTTTAGGTATCAAGGTGACTGTGGCTTCATATAAGTAGTTTGTTAATGTTCCTTCTGTTTCTATTTTGTGGAATAGTTTGAAGAGTATTGGTGTTAGCTCTTCTTTGAAAGTCTTGTGGAATTCTGCACTGAAACTGTCTGGCCCTGGGTTTTTTTGGAAGGAAGACTTTTGATGACTGCTTTTATTTCCTTGTGGGATACAGGACTATTTACTTCATTTACTTGGTCTTGATTCAGCTTTGGTAAGTGGAATTGATCAAGAAAGTTGTCCATTTCATTTAGATTTTCAAATTTTGTGGTATATAGACTTTTTAAAGTAGGATCTAGTGATTGCTTGGATTTCCTCAGTGTCTGTTGTTATGTCCCACTTTTCATTTCTGATTTTGTTGATTTGAATAGTTTCTTTCTGCCTTTTAGTTAGTTTGGCTAAGGGTTTGTCTATCTTGTTGATTTCTCAGAGAACCTGCTCTTGGTTTTGTTGACTCTTTGAATTGTTCTTTTTGTTTTTAGTTTATGATTTTACCCTGAGTTTGATTATTTCCATCCATCTACTTTTCTTGGTTGTGTCTGCCTCTTTTTTTTCCCCGAGGGCTTTTAGGTGAGCCGTTAAGTTGCTTGTATGAGATGCCTCGAAGTTCTTTATAAAGGCAGTTAGTGCTATGAATTTTCCTCTTAGCACTGCTTTCATTGTGTCCCATAAGTTTGGGTATGTTTTGCCTTCATTTTCATTGAATTTTAGGAAGTCTTTAATTTTTTTCTTTCTTTTTCCCCTGTCCCAGCTGTCATTGAGTAGAGAGTTAGTCAGTTTCTATGTGTGTATAGGCTTTTTCCTATTTCTGTTGTTGTTGAAGTCCAGCTTTAATCCATGACAGCCTCTTGGCATAATGTTCTTGTAGAATGTGTTTAATTGATCCTTGTTCATTCAAATGCTGATTACTCCACCCCACTATCTGTTTTGAATCAGGACATTACATTGTGATATTTATTTTAAGCATCACCTGTCTCAAGTTTGTGTAATATGCCACCGTTTGTTCTCTGTATTGTCAATTAACAATGGAGAGAATAGGGTGGGACATCCTGGTCTAGAGGGGAAGAAAAAGTGAGTCAGGGGGAGTTGGAGAGGAGATATCAACCATGAGGAGAGATGAACTGGACCTAAGATATGACTAAAAGCAAGTATAATGTGAGAAGTCTGAATGGGAGGAATCTATGCGGGCTTGGAGGTTTAGGATGGAGTAACTATTTCCCAGAGTTGTGCTCTAGGTCAATTAAATAAATCCTAGTCTCTGTGTGGGATTTGTGTATTTAGCTGGTTCAGGAACAACTTCTGTTTAACTAAAAGATAATTCAATAGTAAATATTCAACAACAGTGGCCTGATAGGATACAAAGGATTATTTCAATCTTCTTATATCTGTTGTGGCTTGCTTTATGACCAACTGTATGGTCTATTTTGGAGAAAGTTTTGTGAGGTGCTGAGAAGAAGATAAATTCTTTTGTGTTTGGGTGAAAGGTTCTGTAGATGTCTGCCAGGTCCATTTGATTAATGATATCTGTTAGTGCCATTGTTTCTTTGTTTAATTTCTGTTTTGTAGACCTGTCCTTTGTTTGAGAGTTGTGTGTTGAAGTCTCCCACTATTAATCCATGGGGATCTATGTGTAGTTTAAGGTTTATTGATGTTTCTTTTACAAATATGGTTGCCTTTGTATTTGGGGCATAGATGTTGAGAATTGTGTTGCCTTCTTGGTGGAATTTTCCTTTGATGAGTATGAAGTGACCTTCCCCATTTCTTTTGATTAATTTTTGTTGAAAGTCTATTTTATTAGCTATTAGCATGGTTACTCCTGCTTGCTTCTTGGGTCCATTTGCTTAGAAAACTGTTTTCTAGCCTTTTACTCTCAGGTAGAATATTTTTATGACTTAGGTGTGTTTCTTGTATGCAACAGATTGTTGGGTCTTGTTTATGCATCAATTCTGTTAGTCTGTGTCTTTTTATTGGAGAGTTGAGTGCGTTGATGTTGAGAGACGTTAATGACCAGTGGCTGTTAGATCCTTTTATTTTGATGTTGGTTGTGGTTGTGTGTTTGTGTGCTTGGCTACTTGTAGTTTTGCTGTAGTGAGATTATTTATTTCCTGTGTTTTCCTGAATGAAGTGAGCTTTCTTGAGTTGTATTATTTCTTCTAATATCTTCTGTAAGGCTGGGTTTGTGGGTAGGTATTATTGCAATTTGTTTTTGTCGTTGAATATCTTGTTTTTTCCATCTATGGTGATTGAGAGTTTTGCTGGGTATAGTAGTCTGGGCTGATATCTATGTTCTCATAGGGTGTGCATGACAGTTGTCCAGGCTCTTCTGGTTTTCATACTCTCTGTTGAGAAGTCAGGTGTGATTCTGATGGGTTTGCCATTATATGTTACTTGCCCTTTTCCCTTTGCAGCTTTTAATATTTTTTCTTTGTTCTGTATACTTACTGTTTTGATTATTATGTGGCAGGAGATTTTTTTTTCTGGTCTAATTGAGGTATTCTGGAGGCCTCTTGTGTACTTATAGGCCTCTCCTTTAAATTGGGGAAATTTTCTTCTATAATTTTGTTGAAAATATTTTCTGGGCCTTGGAGACAGAAATCTTCTTTTTTTCTCTATTCCTATTTGTCTTAGGTTTTATCTTTTCATGTTGTCTTAGATTTCTTAGATGGTTTGTGTCAGGAATTTTTTAGATTTAACATTTTCTTTGATGGCTACATTGATTTCTTCCACACCTGAGATTCTTTCTTCCATCTCTTATAGTCTGTTGGTTATGCTTACCTTTGTAGTTCCTGTTTTCTTCGCTAAGTTCTACTCCATGATTTCCTTTGTTTGAGTTTTCTTTAAATTTTCCAATTCTATCTTCAGATCTTGATCTGTTTTGTTGATTTTCTTCACCTGTTTGACTGTATTTTCCTGCTTTCTCTTCAATTCTTTCACCTGTTTAAATTTTCCTCTATTTCATTTATTTCTTTCAGTGATTTTGTTATTTTCTTTCTAAAGGCCACAGACTGTTCGGCTGCGTATTCTGGTATTTCTTTACGGATGGCCATAATCCTGTTTGACTTTATCTTCTCCTATTTCTTTATGCATTTTATTTGTTTCTTCCATTATCCTCTTCATAAGCATAGATGTATGGTCATCTTCTTTAATTTTACTTACGTTAGGGCGTCCAGAGCTACTTGTCCCTGGATAACTGGGTTCTAGAGAGATGCTGTATTGCTTTAGCTTTTGTTGGTTGTGTTTTTTTGCTGGTCTCTACCCATTTGGCTGTCTCAGGTGTTGGTTGTTAGTTTCTGGTGCCTGCTGGAATTCTGGGGTGGGTTTGTGGGTAGGTATTATTGCAATTTGTTTTTGTCGTTGAATCCCCTACCAAGGGGATTCTTGGTAGGAAGATGGTTGTTCCTGAAGGAGGTATCCTCAGCTTTTTGGGTATGGTCACCAATGGTCGGTGCTTCTCAGGAATTGCAACAGGTGTATGGATGTGTGGTAACTGGGATCGTTGGTAGTCAGGAGGGCTCTCCTCTCACCAAGAGAAGTCCTGGAGACAGCTGCCCTGCCATTGTATTTCTTGCTCTGAATTTAGCTTGCTGCTGCTGCTGCTCTTGTACTGTGTTTGCTGGGCACAGCCCCTTTGGAGAACCAGTGAGCCCCAAGGTTTGTTCAGTTTAGCTAGTGAGACAGGTTGCTCTTTGGAGCAGTGTTTGGGGGTTGATCCTATGGGAACCAGATGTCTGTAGGTCTGAGATTGGAGCTCTGTGCCTCAGTACCCAAGTGGCAATCAGTGGCAGGTGAGTGCAACACTCAGTTGTGTGGCAGGAGGCTAGAGACAGTAGCCTGGGGGGACCCAGGAACTTTTTCACTTTTCTGGGGATTAACTGGGTGTCCAGAGGTCAGACCTGATGTTTTCCTCATTGTGTGGTTTTTGCCGACAGGGAGACACAGTCTGTGGTGTTTTGGGGTTCAATTGGGTTGGTGAGTAGAGCACTCAGGTGCAGACGAGTGGCTCCATGCCTGCAACTGAGCTCCTGTAGGAACCTGGGAACTTTTCCCAGGAACTTTTCTTTGGGGGAGGGGGTTGAGGGAGTTCTTCTGGGTGCCCTGAGGTCAGACATGATGTTTTCTTCACTGTGGGGTTTCATACCGACATGGAAACCCTGTGTCTGGTGTTTTGGAGCCCACAGTTCTGTCTGGGATGGTGAGTCTGGAATGTAGGCATGTGTCTCTGGGCTGAAAGCTTAGTGCCTGATGGAGCCTGGGATTTTTTTCCAGGGATTGTCTGGGTGACCTGACTCCCACACCATGGGGTTTCCTTTCACCTGGGAAACATAATCACTGGTGTTTTAGGGCCCATAGTTAGGTCTGTTGGTTGCTGTGCAGTCACTGCTGTTCTGCTCATTAGATACAGTGTCCTCTTGGTGACACCATCTTGGATTCCTGTTTCTGATTTTTTAATTTTTATTTTTATATTAATTACAGTTTATAGACTTTGTATCCCAGCTGTGGTTCCCTCCCTCATTCCTCCCACACCCATCTCCAAGTCCACTGATAGTGGAGGTCCTCCTCCCTTTCCATTTGATTATAGCATACCAGATCTCATCAGGACTGGCTGCATTGGTCTTCCTCTGTGGCCTGCTCCCCCCTCAGGGTGAGGTGATCAAAGAGAAAGCCACTGAGTTTATGTCAGAAACAGAGCCTGTTCCTCTTACTATGGAACCCACTTGGATACTGAGCTGCCATGTGTTACATATGAGCAGAGGTTCTAGGCTATATCCATGAATGGTCTTTGGCTGGAGTAAACACCCCTGGATCCAGATTTTTTGGTTCTTTTGCTTTCTTGTGGAGTTCCTGTCCCCTCCAGGTCTTTCTATCTCCCCCTTCTATCATAAGATTCCCTGTACTCTGCCCAAAGTTTGGTTATGATCATGCCTCAGCATCTGCTTTGATACACTGCTGGGTAGAGTCTTTCAGAGGCCCTCTGTGGTAGGCTCCTGTCCTGTTCCCTTTTTCTCCCTCTTCAGATATCCATCCTGTTTGCCTTTCTGTGTGAGGATTGATGATCTTACCCATGGTCCTCCTTCTTGCTTAGCTTCTTTAGGTATACAGATTTTTGTAGCTTTATCCTATATTATGCGGCTAATATCCACTTATAAGTGAGTATATACCATGTGTGTCTTTCTGCTTCTGGGATACCTCACTCAGGATGATCTTTTCTAGATTCCATCATTTGCCTGCAAATTTCATGATTTCCTTGTTTTTAATTGCTGAGTAGTATTCTATTGTGTAAATGTACCACAATTTCTGTATTTATTCCTCCACTGAGGGACATCTGGGTTATTTCCAGGTTCTGGTTATTATGAATAAAGCTGCTATGAACTTGGTTGAGCAAATGTCCTTGTTGTGTACTTGAGCATATTTGGATATATGCCTTGGAGTGGTAGAGCTGGATCATGACGTAGCCCTATTCCTAATTGTCTGAGAAAGCTCCATATTGATTTCTAAAGTGTTTGTACAAGTTTACATTCCCACCAGCAATGGAGGAGGGTTCCCCTTTCTCCACATCCTCTCCAGCATGCATTGTCACTTGAGTTTTTGATTTTAGCCATTCTGATGGGTGTAAGGTTAAATCTCAGGGTCGTTTTGATTTGCATTTCCCTGATGACTAAGGACTTTGAGCATTTCCTTAAGTGTTTCTCTGCCATTCGGTATTCCTCTATTGAGAATTCTGTTTAGCTCTGTACCACATTATTTGAATTTGTTGCTTTTTAACTTCTTGAGTTCTTTATATATGCTGGATATTAGTCCTCTGTCAGATATAGGGTTGGTGAAGATCCTTTCCCAGTCTGTAGGCTGTTGTTTTGTTCTGAGAACAGTGTCTTTTGCTTTACAGAAGCTTTTCAGTTTCATGAAGTCTCATTTACTGATTGTTGATCTTAGAGCCTGTGCTGTTGATGTTCTGTTCAGGAAGATGTCTCTTGTGCCAATGAGTTCAAGGCTCTTCCCCACTTTTTCTTCCAACAGATTTAGTGTGTCTGGTTTTACGTTGAGGTCTTTGATCCACTTGGAATTTAGTTTTGTGATGGGTGATAAATATGAACCTATTTGCAGTTTTCTACATGTAGACATCTAGTTAGATCAGCACCATTTGTTGAAGATGCTATCTTTTTTCCCATTGTATGGTTTTGGGTTCTTTGTCAAAAATTAAGTATCTGTAGGTGTGTGAGTTTATATCTGTGTCTTCTATGAGATTCCATTGATCCACCATTATGTTTCTATGCCAGTACCATGTAGTTTTTATTACTATTGCTCTGTAGTATAGCTTGAGATCAGGGATGGAGATACTTGTGACGATTTGTTGTTGAACAGGATTGATTTGTCAATTCTGGGTTTTTTTGTTTTTCCATATGGAGTTGAGAATTTTTCTTTCAAGGTCTGTAAAGAATTTGTTGGTATTTTGATGGGAATTGCATTGAATCTGTAGATTGCTTTTGGCAGGATGGCCTTTTTCATTATGTTAATCCTACTGATCCATGAGCATGGGTGATCTTTCCATCTTCTGATATCTTCTTCATTTTCTTTTTTCAGAGAGTTAAAGTTGTTTTCAAACAGGTCTTTCACTTGCTTGGTTAGAGTCACACCAAGGTACTTTATGTTATTTGTAGCTATTGTGAAGGCTATAGTTTTCCTAATTTCTTTCTCAACCCTTTTGTCTTTCGTATCTCCTTAGATGCTAAAATAGCAGTTGAGAAAATCCAACACCCATTCATGTTTAAAGTCTTGGAGAGATCAGGCATATAAGTCACATTCTTGAACATAGTAAAGACAACATACAGCAAGCCTATAGCCAACATCAAACTAAAGGGAGAGAAACTTAAATCAGTCCCACTGAAATCAGGAACAAGGCAAGACTGCCCACTCTCTCCATATCTCTTCAACATGGTAATTGAAGTCTTAGCTAGAGCAATAAGACAAGTAAAGGAGATCATGGGGATACAAATAGAAAAGGAAGAAGTCAAAGTATCACAATTTGCAGATGATCTGATAGTATACATGAGTGACCCCAAAAATTTAACCAGAGAATTCCTTCAGCTGATAAACACCTTCAGCAACATGGCTGGATACAAATTTAACTGTTTCTGATTTTTAAATGTAGGCACTTAGAGCTATAAATTACCCTCATAGTGTTGAGAAAAAAAATCCTAGAGATATTTTTCTTATTATTTTCATTTTCAAATAATTGCAGGAATTATTATTATTATTATTGATATTTCTTTTACCCCTCCTCATTCTTTAATGAACTGTCTAATTTCCATGAGATTTTATTTACTAAAGATTTGTTTGTTATAAGATTTATTGCAGTGTGGTTAAATTGCATATGAGGAGTGATTTCAAAGTATTTTATTTGTTATGATTTGTTTTGCATTTCAGTATATGGTCTATTTTAGAAAAAGTTTCTATGTGCTTCAGAATAAAATGTGTATTGGTTTTTTGGTTAGAATATTCCCTACGTATCTGTTAAGTCCATTTGATGTATGATGTCATATATTTATCTGATGTATCTGTTTATTTTTTTCTAGATGACCTATTTGTGAATGTTCGGTATTGAAATCACTTACTATTTATGACTTGATGATAATCGGTGCCTTTTAATCCAGGAGTAGATTTATTTTTATTTTTATTTTTATGAAATTGGGTTTCTAAACTTTGGTGAATATATGGTTAGGGTAGTAATGTGAATTGTTTCCTCTGTTAGAATGAAGTGTCCCTCTTTATCTCATATAATTAGTTTTAGTTCAAAGTCTTTTTTGTTAGATGTTTGGATAGTGGGTCCTGCTTTCTTCTTGATTTCAATTGATTGGATTACTTTTGCACATCCTTTTATTTACTGTAAGGTGGTACTTATCTCTAAAACTAAGATATGTTTCTTGTAGGTAGCAGACAGATTGGTTTTATTTCTTGATCCTTTCATTCACTGTTTGTTTTTTGATTGGAGAACTGAGGACATTCATGTTTAAATTATTATTGAAATGAATGTGTTAGTTCTGGCTACCATAGTGTTGATTTTTGGTGTTGTTTTCAATGGTGCTTTCTGTTTTAATAATTACTGCTTCATTTTTTTTTCACAGTATCTCTGCTGTGCTCATTTCTCTCTTCAGGCCAAAATAATGCTTTCTGTATTACCTTACGTTTGTTTGTTTGTTTGTTTTCATATAAAAAAGTTTTTTTAAGCTGTTTATTTTGTGGAAAATTGTTGCTCTTCCTTCAATCATAGCAGTATATTGCTGTGTATATTATTTTATATTGAATATCATTTAGGACTTGGGATGTATCACTGCAGGCTCTTTCTGCTCTGCAAGTATAGTTTGAGAAATCAGCTGTTCTTAATTAATAATTAATTAATTAACTATTTCTCTGGAATTAGTGACGTTCACTTTTCTATTTGAAAGGTTTTCTTTATGTGATTTTCAATTTTTCTCTTAGAGCTTTCAACTCAATTTTTGTTCTGTAAACTTAGTGTTTTACTTGTAAAATATATGAGAAATTTTGCTTTTGCTCTTTTTTTGTGTTCTATGTACTTCTTGTATTTGTATGGCTGTGACTTTTTTTAGTTTGGGCAATTTTCTTTTACTATCTTATTGAAAGTGTTGTATTTGCCATTGACTTTGGATTCTTCTCTATCAGATGTGCCTATAATTTAAAAGTTTGATGATTTTTCATGTGTCTCACATACACAATGCTTTCTCCGCATGTACTTTATCAACTGAGCTATATCCCTAGCCCCACAGCTCGATTTCTGCTGATAATATAGTTACATTACTTCACTTCTGTGTGCTCTGTAAGAATGATTACTTTCCCCAAGTGTGTTTGGAGCAGGAGAAAATACCTTAATTTTATCAAAAGAGCTGTTAATATTTAGATAAGACCTCGACGCCACTGTCAAGTAAGCATGGAGGCCACAACAAATGTTTTGGAAACAGGAAGGATATTTTGGTAGATGTTTTTCTATTTGTTTTAAATAGAATATTATTTTTGTTACTTTTGTTTTGTTCACAAGATTGGGATCAGTTAATCTGTACAGACAGGTGTGTCCTGGGGAGAATAGCTCATACATGGGAAACCCAGAGCTCAGCTGTTGCTGCATCACCATTCCCCTGGAATTAGGGAAGTTAACTTCTCCAATTGTTGGTACTTCTAACAACCTGAAAGACAGAACTGCCCTCTGCAGATGAGATGATAATTATAGGTCTAGAGGGAGATGAGCTGATGACATATCTTTCTTATAACTACATTTTAGGGCCTCATTCTACATGGATGTTTGTCAAAGGGCCAGCCTGGTAAGTGCTTCTTTTTCTCTTCATTAATGATGAGAGATGAGAATAGGTGGCAGAGTGAAGCAGGATTATCTGTAAGAAATGATTATAGAATTATCTGCTTGGAATATTACTTTTGAGGCTTACTGTATAATAAGCACCCAACAGATGCTGGTAGATGTAAAGACATCAGTATAATGATTAATAAAAGAACAGATTTCACTTAAAATGATCTATATATAATATATGTGACAGCAGAAGGGGGCTATTCAAAAGAGGCCAGGGTCTAGCAAAAGGGTAGATTGGATAGGCTAACAGAGTGAATGAAAATATAGACTGAATGAAAATATCACAAAACCCATCACTTTTTACAGTGAATGCACATTCATATATATAAATATTTATATATTTATAGCTCTAGATGCAATATTTTAAAGAGCATATGTGAAATAGGATTTTTCTGAGTGTGTACTGTAATAATTCTAAGAACATGATTCCATCTGTTGCCCACTGTGTAAGTCTTCCATCCCTTTAACAAAACACCTGAAATTCATTAGAGGGTTAAATACAAAGAACAGACATTTATTGGTTTGCAGTCATATATTTGTAATATTAAGGTATATTTAAATTATATTTTGTATTTTCTCATTTTAGTACTTTTCTAAAGTTAACTGATTGTATACATTTAATTATATGAAACTTAAGCTAGGAATATTCAACAAGTATTAGCTAAGTTAGTGTTTATCAGTAATTATCTAGCCTGTTAAGTCTGTATATATTTAGGAATTCTTAGGAAAGTTTCAACTCATGTCCTAGTAAAACATAAGATATTGCTAACATTATATATTACATTTTTTTTATAAATTTAGATTTGTTTATTTTATTGTAATGATTTCTAATAAGGTATTTCTTTTTGGAATATTCAAATGTGTCTATAAGTCTCACGTCACCTATTTATTAAATCCATGTAAAGTTATCCTTACAAAAATGTAAACTGGATAATTTTCAGAAGATATTTGAGTGTTTAAAATAAATACAGTTTTAATATTTCAAGGTTTTCTAAATTGACCCTTGTAACCCTGAAAATGATATAATATTGAGTATAATATTGATATAACATTGAGTGCTTTTCATTAAAACTGAGAAATATATTTTCAATCCTCAAATAGTATAAAAATATTTAAAGTCAAAATCCCCAAGGTTTTCTTCAATAGTTAGAAAATAAACTGCTCATTAAAATATGCATTCACAAAAAATGCCAAGTAGATTTAAGCTTAAGATTATCACAAGACTATGTTTTCATTTTGCTGGAATATCTTTTACTGATGTGTATAAGAGAATCAAATGAACAGCGAAGGCAGGTGTGGTGGCACTTTTAAGGCAGGAGCATCATCTGTTTGTTTGAAGCCACTCTGAAGTACAGGTTGAGGTCCTTATCTCTTTCTCTTAAACACACACACACACACACATACACACACACACACACACACACACACACTTTTCCATTGAACACTTTCTTATCTTTACTTAACTCATGCCATGTAACTTGTGATGAATCTCTGAGCTTGATGGCTTCCCCACAGTCTCTGCAGGGACACTCCTGCTGCTGCTGCTGCTTCATCTCTAGGTATCGTAAGTGTGAGACTGTAATATTCTAGTCAGCTTCTGTGTGCTTCCAGTGAGTCTTGTGCTTTTACCTGCACAAACCTCAATTTACAAAGAACAATTCATGCTTTTAAATTATTTAAGAGTAACAGGAAATATCTATGAATTAATACATTATTAATAAATGAGCAGTATTTATTTCTGCTCTCCTTACCTGTTTCATAAAGGTTTCAAGGAACTAGCTTGTGTGGCTAAGGTTTTTCACCTCTGGAGATTACTGTAGAGTTATCCTCATTGTTAAAGTGGATGGTATATCAGACAACATCAACTATCTTGTCACCTGAAAGCCACATACTCACTTTTTGTTCTCTCAGCAGTCATACTGCTTATAGGTCATTACTAACTAAATGTGTTAAAATGTAAAACAAAATTGATACTTTTCATTTACTATACTTGCATGTTTTTTAGATTATTAAATCTCCACAAAGCAGAAGGTAAATATCAGCATAGTTCAAAAGACAAGACTGTTCTAAAATCAAATACTGTGATAATGAAGCGATAAAGTGGCTTTACTTGGAAGAATGTAGAGCTATGCACAAAGCAGCTCTTGGCCTCTTTTGCTGCAGGTTTCTTCAGACAGCTGCCTGCACACTCTTTAGGTCTCTGTCAATCTAACAGTAATGGCCTCTCCACTATGATGAATGTTTATGGATATACTTTGGGTTTTAGTACTTACAACTAAAATTACAATTTAAACTAATGTGAAAACCCCCAGCACTGTAATTTGTTTTGTTCCAAATAAAATAAATGGATTTTCTCAGTGCATGCATTTGTCGACAACTCTGTAGTCATGGTAGCTGTGGTCTTTTCTCATCTAGTCTCAGCTCCAGTTAACCCCAGAGAAAGATGTCATTGAGAAGGTATGCCATTTTCTGCATGGAACAAACATTTAGAACTCAATGGATATGAAGCAGAAAGGTTGAAGAACATACCTTTGGGAAAAGAAAAGAAACAGTCTAGAATAGTAACTTTTACCTTATATTATCATTGTTTTATATTACTTAT
The DNA here is from genome assembly GCF_907164565.1 of Psammomys obesus. Lineage (NCBI taxonomy): Eukaryota > Metazoa > Chordata > Mammalia > Rodentia > Muridae > Psammomys > Psammomys obesus. Next base: position 7,912,146 of record NW_026591711.1, read on the forward strand.
ATTGCATGTGCTATAATAATAATTGTATATGAATAAGTTATAAAATAATACATATATGGTTTGTGCAATAGTAAATTTTAACAGCCACATACAACAGTGCATTCTCAATTTTAAAATCAGAATAAGGTTACTGTTTTATTAATTTAAAGATCAAGACTTGACTTAAATATTGAGGAGCTTTTTATCAACTATCTATCTATCTATCTATCTATCTATCTATCTATCTATCTATCTATCATCTATCATCTATCTATCTATCTATCTATCTATTATTTTTCATGTATGTGCATTTTGCTTGTATGTCAGCGTACCACTCGTATGCCATGTCAGAGAGAGCAATAGATTCCCCAGAACTGGAGTTACAGATAGTTCTGAGCCACCATGTCATTGCTGGAAACCTAACCCAGGTCCTCTGCAAGAGTTAAAAGTGATGTTAACTACTGGTTCATCTCTCCAGTCCATATCCTGGAGCTTCAAAGAAAAAAGAAGATTACTGTGCTCCTACTGTAAATGTATGTTGGTGAAAGAATCAGATGTTTGCTGTGGTGATTTGGATGAATTCATTCCTCCACTAGATTAAGCTCTTTAGGCATAAAAATATAAATATAGATAAAATCTGTGTCTCATGGTGTTATATTCATGGGGATGTTGTAGGATGGTCTCTTCTACTAACTTCTGTATTATTTTCATACATATGTTCATGCATCTATATATGTGAATTATACAACTGAACTTGAAAATATAATTGAGTGCTTTTTCCCCCTCACAATCTGAATCATTAGTCATTTTCTATTTCTCCATCACAAAGCTGATTTTAAAATACTGAATTAAATTAGTTCAATAATAAATTGATCTTATTAACCCGGCCAGATGAGTTACATAAGACCAAAGGTAAGATTGTTGTGTGAATCTGTAAAAATGTCTGGGAGCTAGTGATGTGTAACACTTGGGACCTTGTTTTCCACTGCATTAGAAGGAAGCTCTTTTAAACAGAAATTCCCAAAGAGCGCCAGTACATGGTCATCTTCAGCAAGTTCATTTTTGTCATAATGTGTGAAAAATAGTAATCATGATACTGTTACTTCTTCTCTCTTGTTGGAGGCTCCTAGCTCCACATCTGAGGATGTGACTGTGTAGCCTGTAGTAACTATGGAAACCAGAAAAGCAAAACGGGACCGTTGCCATGACAGGGGTGCCAGTGGGAGCAATAGAGAAAAGAATAGCAATGTTCAAGTATGTGATCAGGGAAATGGGAAAAAACAGGGCTCCTTAGCCGGGGAAGAGGGAGGGAAATACAGAAGGAGGTGTGAGGAAGTAAAGATGAGTAGTTGGATACAATTGATCAGATAGAGAAAAAGGGAAAATGAGAGAATCTGTGGATTCATAAGGGTGAGGAAGGTAAATACAGAAGTAGAAAGTTAGGCAAAATAACCATATGGATGGTTGGAAAAAAAACAAAAGGAATTATGCTGTTAATGATTTGCTTCTTTTTTTAATTTTTCATATTAATTACAGTTTATTCCCTTTGTATCCCAGCTGTAGCCTCCTCCCTCATTTCCTCCTAAACCTACCCTCCCTCCCTCATCTCCTCCCAAACCCCTCTCTAAGTCCACTACTAGCGGAGGTCCTCCTCCCTTTCCATCTGACCCTAGCTTATCAGGTCTCATCAGGACTGGCTGATTGCCTTTCTCTGTGGCCTGGTAAGGCTGTTCCACCCTCAGGGGGAGGTGGTCGAAGAGCCAGCCACTGAGTTTATTTCAGAGACAGTCCCTGTTCCCTAACTAGGGCACCCACTTGGAGACTGAGCTGCCATGGGCTACAACTGTGCAGTGGTTCTAGGCTATATCCATGAATGGTCCTTGGTTGGAGTATCAGTTCCAGAAAAGACACCTGTGCCCAGATATTTTGGCACTGTTGCTCTCCTTGTGGAGCTCCTGTCCTCTTGAGATCTTACTATCTCCCCCTTCTTTCATAAGATTCCCTGTACTCTGCCCAAAGTTTGGTTATGATCATGCCTCAGTATCTGCTTTGATACATTGCTGGGTAGAGTCTTTCAGAGGTCCTCTGTGTTAGGCTCCTGTCCTGTTTCCTGTTTTCTCCTTCTTCCAATGTCCATCTCAATTGTCTTTCTGAGTGAGGATTGATCATCTTACCCACAGTCCTCTTTCTTGCTTAGCTTCTTTAGGTGTACAGATTTTTATAGGTTTATTCTATGTTATATGTTTAATATTCGCTTATAAGTAAGTTTATACTGTATGTCTCTTTCTGCTTCTGGGATACTTCACTCAAGATGATCTTTTCTAGATTCCACCATTTTCCTGCAAACTTCATGATTTCCTTGTTTTTAATTGCTGAGTAGTATTCCATTGTGTAAATGTACCACAATTTTTGTATCCATTCCTCCATTGAGGGACATCTGGGTATCTTGAGGAAGCACTATTTCTAATTGTCTGAGAATGTGCCAGATTGATTTTCAAAGTGGTTATACAAGTTTACATTCCCCCCAGCAATGGAGGAGGGCTCCCCTTTCTCCACATGTCTCCAGCATGCATTGTCACTTGAGTTTTTTTTTTTTTTTTTTTTTTTTTTTATCTTAGCCATTCTAATGGCTGTAAGGTGAAATCTTAGGGTTAGTTTGATTTGCATCTCCCTGATGATTAAGGACTTTGAGCATTTCTTTAACTGTTTTTCTTCCCTTCTATTTCCTCTACAGAAGATTCTCTATTTAGCTCTGTACCCCATTTTTTAAATTGGGTTACTTGATTTGTTGTTTTTTAACTTCCTGACTTCTTTATATATTCTGGATGTTAGCCCTCTGTCAGATATAGGGTTGGTGAAGATCCTTTCCCAGTCCATAGGCTGTCATTTTGTTCTGATGACAGTGTCATTTGCTTTACAGAAGCTTTTTACTTTCATGAGGTCCGTTTTGATTGTTGATTTTAGAGCCTGTGCTGTTGGTGTTCTATTCAGGAAGATGTCTCCTGTGCCAATAAGTTCTAGGCTCTTCCCCACTTTTTTTTCCTAACTGATTTAGTGTGTCTGGTTTTATGTTGAGGTCTTTGATCCACTTGGATTTTAGTTTTGTGTAGGGTGATAAATATGGATCTATTTGCCTTTTCCTACATATAGACATCTATTTAGACTAGCACCATTTGTTGAAGATGCTGTCTTTTTTCCATTAAATGGTTTTGGCTTTGTCAAAAATCAAGTATACAAAGGTTTGTGCTTTGTTCCTCCAACCCCCCAAAAAGTAAAGAAAATAGTGTTTGTCTTGATAGCGGAGAGTTAGTTCTTTAATCCTGCATTGGAGTCCACACAGGGTTTAAATATGATAGAAACTGAAGTGGAAACCGTCTAGTTCCAATTGTAATCATAATGGTTCTACAATTAATAGGGTATAGAAGGTACACTAATGGTCTCTAAGTACATCTATGTCTTCAATTCTAGATTCTGAGAATATAAGATTTTCTGGAAAAATAAACAAAAATGATCAATTGAGATAGACTTTGGCTGATTAAAATAGAGAGATTATCATGAATTATGACTGTGATTCCATTAGAATTATGAATGAAAACATGGATAGTTGCAAAATAGAGAATAGTATAATTATAGAATATGAAACTGACTCACCTGCTTTTTTTGTATTCTTTTAGTGATATTTCTCTCTAGACGGACATAGTTTTGCTCAGTTTTAAAAATGTGTATAGTATTCTATGTTCTCTACTACTGTTTTAGGTGTTAATTATATAATGAGGCAATTTTTTTATATTGAGGCAAATTATATAATGAGGTAAATCAATAGGATTGGATTTCTAAGCTATGAAACTCAGCTGCAATACAGGCACACAATATATGCCTTATGTATAGATATGAATGTGAATGTATTTATTATCTATAATTTGCTATATACAAGAGAAGCATGGAGGATCTATAGAAATGTATGATGTACAGTTTGGAACATCAAAAGTTAAAGAGAGAGATTAATCAAGAATTAGTAGGGAAAATAGAAATTGATATAGATATACTATCCAGTAAATTACAAGTTTGATGTATAATTTTTTTCAGATATAAGAAGTATGATTCCACTATGCTCTTTTCACTGATGTCTTCATTCAGGAATGTCCTTTATTTTCAAGCTGGGCTTGGAGTCCTGTCCAACATGCTTCTTTTTTTCTATACTTTCATAATCTTAGGTCACAGATCTAAGCCCACAGACCTGATGTCTTGTCAACTGTCCTTTGTTCACATAATGATGATCCTCACAGGAGAGGACATTTGGCTTACAGACATATTTGAGTCACTGAACATTGAGAATTACATCAAATGTAAGGCGACTTTCTACATACACAGGGTGCTGAGAGGCCTCTCTATCTGCATCACCTGCCTCCTGAGTGTGTTCCAGGCTGTCACTATCAGTCCCAGTAACTCCTTGTTGGCAAAATTTAAACATAAACTAAAAGAACACATGATCCATTCTTTCTTCTGTATTTGGTCTTTCAATTTGTCCTTCAGTAGTACCCTAATATTCTATGTTGGTGCTTATATCAATATGAATGCAACCAACCAGATGAAGGTCACTAAATCCTGCTCCCTGTTCCCCATGAATTACATCATCAGGGGATTGGTTTTAGCAGTGACAACCTCCAGAGATGTGTTTCTTGTAGGAGTCATGCTGACCACAAGTGCATACATGGTGATAATCTTGTTCAGACATCAGAGGCAATGCAAGCATCTTCACAGCATCAGCCACCTGAGAGTGTCCCCTGAGAAAAGGGCCACCCAGACCATCTTGCTTCTGGTGGTTTTCTTTGTGATCATGTACTGGGTGGACTTCATCATCTCGATTACCTCATTCCAATTATGGAAGTATGACCCATTCATCCAGACTGTTCAGAAGTTTGTGATAAATGCCTATCCCACCATAACTCCTTTGGTACAAATCAGTTCTGATAAGAGACTAATCAATGTACTTAAAATCTTGAAGTCAAAGTGCCACTATGTTTTGTAAAGATTTTTTTCTCCTCCTTAAAAAATGATCCATTTGTTTTTATTTGAACGTACAAATGCTACGCCAGCATACATGCATATATGCATTCCTGGTACTCACAGTGGTCTGAAGTCATGTGATCCTCCGGAAGTGGAGTTTTAGATGGGTGTAGTTGCCATGCTGGTGTAGCAGCAGTAATTTTTTTTCTAAATTACAGGTTCTTCTTAAATTTCAATTGTTCAAGTAGCAAAGTGAGAATATTCATACGATTTTAAATAATTTCTGATATTACGGACATACATTCTTTTGACATTTCTGATGCCGAGTACTATAATGTTCTTAAGTTCATTGTGCAACATAAGTTGCTATTTTTACATAAATTCTCTTTTCTCATTTTTACTTTATATCATAAAAGTGTCCTTGATGCTGAAATTACTGAAAAGAAGCTTCTTGCTGATAGTGACTTTTTAAGCCTTCTGTTGAAAACATTATACTATACTCTCAGTCATAAAGAGTGGTTTAAATTATAGTTTTTTTTAATTTTTTATTAATTACACTTTATTCATTTTGTATCCCCCCATAAGCACCTCCCTCCTCCCCTGCCGATCCCACCGTCCCTCCCCTTTCTGCATGCATGCCACTCCCCAAGTCCACTGATAGGGGAGGTTCTCCTCTTCTTTCTGATCTTAGTCTATCAGTTCTCATCAAAAGTGGCTGCATTGTCCTCTACTGTGGCCTGGTAAGGCTGCTCCCCCCTCAGGGGGAGGTGATCAAAGAGCAGGCCAATCAGATTATGTCAGAGGCAGTCCCTCTTCCCATTACTATGTAACCCACTTGGACACTGAACTGCCATGGGCTACACCTGTGCAGGGGTTCCAGGTCATCTCCACAAATAGTCCTTGGTTGGAGTATGATTTTCTGGGAAGTTCCCTGTGTTCAAATTATCTTGTTCTGTTGCTCTCCTTGTGGAGTTCCCGTCCCCTCCAGCTCTTACTATTTCCCACTTCTTACATAAAATTCCATTCACTCTGCCCATCAGTTGGCCATCAGGCTCAGCATCTGCTTTGACAGTCTATACTGCAGAAGCTTTTAGAGGCCCTCTGTGGCAGGTTTCAAGGTTGTTTTCTGTTTTCTTCTGGCTTTCAGAGGCCCTCTGTAGCAGGTTCCGAGGTTGTTTCCTATTTTCTTTTTCTTCTGATGTCCACCCTCTTTGCCTTTCAGGATGGGGATTGAACATTTTAGTTAGGGTCCTCTCTTTTGCTTAGTTTGTTTAGATGTACAGATTTTAGTGGGTTTTAATTCTGCTTACTAATTAAAATTTCTCTGGATATAAAAATAATGCAAATTTAAATTTTTCATTTTTACCACATTTCCCCAATGATCCTTATATGAAAATTTCACATACTTGTTTATTTATTATTTATATAGACATACATGATCCACAATGTGTTTTTTGTGAATGTGAGTATGCGTTATGTATGTACACAGATGCAGGATATGTGTTCATGTATGTGTGGAAGCTTTGAGGCAGTGTCTCTCACTGTACCTGGGGCTTCCCACGTAAGCCAAGATGGTAGCTGTAGAAATTATCTGGGATTACTATCATACCCCACCACTTAAAATTTATGTTTTTCTTTTATTGAAAAAATTTTTTTTCATATAATATATTTTGATTAGGGTTTCCCCTTTTCTTAGTCCTATCAGTTCGTCCTCTTCTCCTCTCCCATCCAGATCCACATACTCTCTGTCTCTCCTTATAAAACAAACAGATCTCCAAGCAATAATAAAAAAAACCCAATAAGATAAAACAAAGCTAAAAAATATCAGAATAGGACAAAGCAGGAAAATAAAAAGCACAATGAACATCACTTTTAATAGCTGAGTAATGTTCTATTATGTAAATGTAGCACATTTTCTTTATTTGAAAATTGTTTTCATCTGAAGGTAGACATCTAGGTTGGTTCCAATTTCTGGATATCATGAATGATCAGTCTCTGTAGTAGGATGAAGTGTCCTCTGGGTGTATGTCCAATGCTGGTATAGCTGCATCTTGAACTAGATCTATTCCCTACTTCCCCAGGAACCATCACATTGATTTCCCTATTGGATGTACTGTTATGCCCCATTTGTGAGACCCCGAAAGACCACTAGGAATCAACTCTGCTGCAAATATATGAGGATCTTTTATTACCAGCTTGAGCCTGGGTAGTAGCATTCTCTCTGGTTGAAGAGGAGGAGTGCTTCCCCATGGTCTAGGGAAACAAGGTTTTTAAAGGGAAAAAAAACACAAGCAGGGAGTTACATGCCTTGGTGTTACATGACTGAGTAAGGGAAATTGACTTTTGAAATGATTGGTTTACTTTAGGCACCAAGATCATAAACAGTTCTGGCCTGGCCATCTGGGCTGCTTTCCTAGCAACTGTATCTCTAGTGAGCAGGGAAAGAATTCAGTAAGGCTAGTTCATTTCCTCAGGTGGCTGGACATGTCTACACCTGGTTGGCTTTCACCCAGGCCTGTGCTCCAAACCTCAAAATAATGCCCCCAAAACAATTTTCAATGTTTTGGTCTCTCATTCTCCTCTTCCCATGATCAGTCTTGGGTCTTCCAGATATAACACCTGGAGTCATATTTGTAAGATTTACCTTTCCACTATGGGATCTGAGTACCATTAGCTGTGTCACTCTCAAGCATTCCTTCATGAAAGCCATCAAGCAATTTAAAGGTCAAGGCCCAAAGCTAAAAATCAAAATGAGTAGGCATCCCATCAGTGTGGATATAAGGGTAGGAAGCCAAGTAGAACTATTATTTCAGGATTGAAATCATCCTCTGGAATCTTTTCTCTCTAAGGGTTTCTCCAGGCTGCCTTGCTAAGGATTTCCTAATCATTCCTGGCTGGTTTACATAAAAACAACATTTCTCTCTAAAGGCTGCACAGCCGGTCCTGCTGTAAAAATAACAGATATAAGCCTTTTCTGCTTTGCAACACTATTTCTACCAAGAATCAATACTCTTTTCTAAATGAGTGATTGAGTTCTCAAGGCATTGAATATCTTTATCAATATCTGCTTTTAAGCTGTTATAATTTTGACTTTGTACATCCAATGCTGCAATACCAGTTCCTACTCCAGCTAAGCAGATCCCCAAGATAATAGCTAATGTCAGGGAGTCCCTTTTGACTTAGAATTTCAGCCTGTTAGGTGAGATTTTGGGTGGAAGTCTCTTCTTTTGAAGTGGTTTCAGTGCTGACCATGAGGCCGTTGACATCAAGGGGCTAGGAAAGCTGAAATGGCAGCCAAAGGCTGGGCAATGGGGCAGTCCTCAGAAGCGCCAATTCTTTGGTTTCTCAGTACAAGTTTGTGCTCTCAAGAGCAATTGATGAGTGTTCTCCTTACTTCACATCCTTGCCAGCATGAAGTGTCATTTATATTATTCAACTTGGCCATTCTGACTGGTATAAGGTGAAATCTCAAAGTAGCTTTAATTTGCATTATACTGATGACTAGGGATGTTGACCAGTTCTTTAAATGTTTCTCAGCCATTTGAGTTTCCTCTTTTGATTATTCTCAGATTTGGTCTGGACACCACTTTTAAATTGTGTTGTTTTCTTGATATTAAGGTATTTAAAAACTTTTTAAAAATATATATTTAGGGTATTAAACCTGTGCTAGCTGGTTTTGTCAACATGACAGAAGTTGGAGTCATCACAGAATTAGGAGTCTTAATTAATGAATTGTCTCCATGAGATCCATCATAGTGAATAAGACATTTTCTCAGTTAGTGATCAAAGTTCATATCCCTTTGCGGGTGGTGCCATCCCTGGCTGGTGGTCCTGGGTTATATAAGAAAGCAGGTTGAGCAAGCCAGGGAAAGCAAGCCAGTACGCAGCACCCTTCCATGGCCTCTACCTCAGCTCCTGCCTCCAGGTTCTAACCCTGCTTGAGTTCCTGCTCTGAATTCTTCAGTGATGAACAGAATTGTGGAAGTGTAAGCCAAATAAACCCTTTCTAAAAGGCTTTTTCTCTGCCTTGGTGATGCAGATACAGGACAGATTAAATCAGAATAAAAGAAGATAAAGGCAGTTTATTAGGAGGCAGCTTTTGCTGGGGGCAGGGCTGGGGTCACCAGTTCCACAGGTGGAGGTCAGCTGCACACTCTGGCTAAAGCAAGTGGGTTTTATGAAGCTTAAGTGAGGAATGATGATGTGTCAGCTAGAAGATGGGCTTGTGCCCATATGTGGTTGAAATCTCAGCCCTGCCTTTGGGAGGAAGCTTGGGTGGGTTGCTGTAAATGCACTGACAAGGAGTTGTGACAGATCATCCAGGAGTTTTCTCCCTGCAGGTGAAGAGAGGAAAGAATAGCAGATGGGGTTCCTTGGCTTGTGCAGGGGTAAGCAGGGCTTCTTCCCAAATATCCTGACTTTTTTGGGTATAGGTGTACTTCAGATCTGGCTACTTCCTGCAGGCATGGGACAAGGTATGTGTGTGTCAGGGAGTCGGGAATTTGTGGGCTGGTGATCAGTGAGAGGTATTGGTGCAGAAGCATTTGGTTAACTGCCATCCTGGAGACTTTGCAAATCCATCCCCAGGGGAAAAGGATAAGGCAAAGGTTTGGAAAGAAACATAGACAAGTGAGAACAATTGGTCCCATAATAGGGGCAAGCCTGCCAAATGAGGCCTGCCATCAGAGAGGAAGTGGGTTGTTTGTGCCATCTGAGGTCCTTGTCCAGTTTCTGGAGTAACTATCTGGGTCTCTATCAGGGCTGACTTGGGACTGACTTCAGGACCACTTGGGACTAACCACTTTGAAGCTGTCCAGCATATAGATTTTGAGGAAACACTTGGACTTGGCACAGTATTGGAACAAATACATGCACAAACACATATTAGGAGAAGAAGATGAAGTTAAAGTTAGATAGTTTAAGGAGAAAAAATAAGAGAAAATGTTTCCTCACAGTGTGGACTAAGTTCTTTAAAGGCCTTTTCAAGATGAAAACCAAACTTTGCTGTGGAGATCTCTGAGGTTGTTGAATGAAGCATTGAGAAGGCCAGGAACTCCTGTGTCATTCCAGAAACAAGACTTGTTGAGAAATGACTCATATTCTCAACATGTGCCCTGGTAAGGAAAGAACAAATATTTATGTTCCACAAAGACTCAGGGTTCATTGAATACTGAGAAAAAGTGTGGTAGAACTTGACATGGCCTTCAGAGGTGAGAGCAGTGCTATGGAATCAGCTTCTTGCATGACATGGACAGTGTTTCCAAATGGGTGGTTGGGAGCTGCTCTCTGAGGCAAAGACTCCAGGATATTGTGAGTTTGTGTTTCCCCACAAGAACTCATACAAGCAGTCTATGCCCTTTTTTTTTTTATTAAAATAAAAATACATTTTTTTTCTGAATTAATGCTGGCGAAATGCTCTTTTTCTGTTGGCTCAGATTTAGCAGAAAATTGGCAAGCTCCTGTGAGCCCACATTTAACATGTTTTTGATATATTTGTTCCATCTCTCACCAGTGTCAACACAAGATAAATTTAAATAGGTTAGGAAGAATATTTTTTCTTAAGTATACATTTGTGACTTTTAGGCTGTGGTTTTGGTAGTTGAAGGAGGAAAGCTCCAAAACCAGGGAAAGTGGGGAATTCCACTCTGAAATAGGCAATCTTAGACTGTTGATTGGTAGGGTGGTTTTTTGGAGTTTCACCCATGAGAGTTCTTTTCAGGTCCATTTCCTGAAACTTACACTCTTTTTTAAGTTTAAAAAAGAGTTACATTTTAGATATGTTAGCGTCACTATTGTTTGTAATCTGTATTTATTTTTAAGTTCATTGACCTCAGAAGTGGAAACCAGTATAGATGTTCCTAAGCTTGGAAGCACATTTAGTCTGGATACCTCCATGGATATGAGTAGTAGCTGAAGAGAAGTTTCAGAGAGTGAGCACCCAAAAGTCAAGCCTTTTTTATATGCCTCTCGCTTACCCTCTTGCTACCTGGCCTCTTCCTATAACTAAATTGATACTTGTGCAGTAAGAAGAAAGGGCAGTAGATACAGAGTGTATCACTCTCACATCTAGGTCCATAGGAGTTCAGAAATCAGAGTCCAAATGGCCTTTAGAGATAACCCAGAGTTAAGAGCATGTGACTGTGACCTTCAGATTGACAGTTTGTACATACGAAGCAATGCATAACATTTAGTGTAATGGAAGTTTTGGTTTCTTTGTATGTTATGTAAACATCCTTTTATTTTAATCCCAATTGTGGGATTTAATTGGGCCATAGTTTGTCTACGCCTGTTAATTATTTCCTGTGAAGCATGGCTTTTGCCAGCTGGTAACAGCCTCCCACGTGTGGCATGGAAAGGAGCAATGTCTAGGACACAGAGAGTAAAAATATGAGGAGTGAGAAAGAGGTGGTGTGGTGTTTGGTGTGGTGTGATGAGGCATTTGGTGCTGGCATGTGTTGTGCAGCAGTTTGGAGTGGCCAGAGATGGTTGTCGTGGTTGGAGAAGATAGAAAGAGAAGAAACGCTTCTGGGAACAGCGGTGTGAAGACTATTAGCTGAACCTGTGGTTGACAAAGATTGGTATAGAGGCCTAAAAGATCCCATTGCCTCAACATAGCCGGGAGAAGTAAAGGGGTCTGGGCCTCCTTTCCCCACTAACCTTTTCCTCTCCTACTTAACGTTGCATGGGGTGGTTTGTAGAAGGGAGGTAAAGGTCTAAACACCCCAATGAAAGGAAAATTTTTCAAAAAGAGCACTACAATTTAGTCCTAGGTAGTATTTGTAATGGAAAACAGCACCTTTGGGAAGGGAATCTGGCTCCAGCCCACACCAGTCTTGTCCCGAAGGAATCAGAAAATGAGGATGATAGGTATGATGCACCTAAGCCACTTGTGCTAGCTGCACTGGCTGGGTGGACCTGTCTGACATCTCTGATGCCAGCTCCTTCTTTGGCTGGTTGTCTCTAGATGGTGATTTCCTAAACTTCAATGAGGGTTTCCAAGTTCCTGAGCACCCCACCCCCGATCATTTCCTCAGAGAATCAACTCTGAATGAAAAGCAAGTAGCTATCAGCAAGGTGTAGAAGCCACTGCTAACTCTTTTGCCATTGTCCCCTCAGGGCAGTTCTTAAGCGAGATTAATCACCTCATGAGTCAGGGCTATTCCCACTAGGACATTCAGAAAGCTCTGGTCATTGCCCACAACAATGAGATAGCCAAAAACACCTTCTGGTGTAGAGGTGATCTTCATTCACATTGCATTAAGATCTGTCTTTGTATATTCCTTGTTGATTGCAGAACCGAGCTAGGTGAGCTAAGCGCTAACAGATTCTGGTATTGCAATTACTATTGAAGAATCTCCTCTCTCAATGTTATGTACAATTTGTTCTCCATCATCTCTGAGTGGTCAATAAATTGCTGAACAGCCTACAGAGGGCAGGAGAGTTAAGGTGGGATCCAGGTCCCAAAAGGAGGGTCCCAGGTGGAGCAGGGAGAAAGAGACAGAGAGCAAGAGTGAGAGTGAGGAAGCCAGAGAGACATGAGGAGATCTGTTTTGGCGTACTTTAAAAACTCATTTATTTACATTTCTTATATCTCCTTCTCCTTACTGTTAGTATTTAGGCAGCCTGATTCTGTGTTGCCTAGCAATATATGATGTCATCATCTGTCACCTGCCAGGTAGCCACACCTGGCAGGAGTGGTTAAATTTCTCCTTAAAAGGATCAGCCTGCCACTTTGTTGTTCTCTTGCCCTCTTGCTCTCTTGTTCTCTCCCCTTTCTCTGTCGGGGCACTCCCTCCCTTCCCTCTATCATGTCTAGCTCTCTCCTTCTCTTTCTTCATCTCCATCTATAAAACTTTTCCATATAAAATCTGTTGTGCCCATCATCATTTCATTGGTCCTAACATTAGTGTGATGGCTGGGAAGGGCTCTCCTGCTAGCACCTGGTCTGGCCATACCAGAAACCTTACTTAAACCATGATGCCTGTAACCGATTTTTCTTCTGCTCTACCTATCCTTAACCACTACTCAACCATATATGCCTTAAAACCTACACTTTCTCTCAACTGTCTGGCCCTTATTGTGCACACCTGCCATGTGCTCAGAGCACCGGGTACAGGGTGCACATTCACGCTGTGCCATAACTGACTTGGGGAAACTAAACCACTCATGCCAGATGCTGAAACTGCCACTTCAGACACAGACACAGCCTGCTTCTAAAGTGCTGTTAGGTAAGCAATTGCTGGGGACCCTGTGCACACACAGATGTCTGTAGATTGCTCTGCTGCCTGAGGCCCAAGTCCCATGGGTGAGGTTTTAAATCTCCTGTGGAATGCCTGCCACGAGAGGCTGGCTTGCAGAGGAGGGTTTTCAGCTGTGCAGACATCTGATCAGCCATGCCACGTGCTCAAAGAGCACCAGGCCAGGACAGCCATCCCACCAGCAAGCACCTGGTCTCGGCATGCCATTATGGCCACACACTGCACACGGCTAGCTGCCATGTTGATTTTGGGATAAGGAGGGTGGAGCCATGGCTTCCCTGCCATCTCCACTAAGGGCAAGCACATGGTTTCACCGCCATGTTCACTTAGGGCAATCAAGGGCAGTCACATGATTGGCAGCCATCTTGGTTATAAAAACACAAAACAAAATAAAAAAAAAACGCCATGGTTTTCCCCACTCCCACCTGCTTTTACTACTTTGTTTCTCTCCCACTGTTTTCAGAGCTACAAAACTGAAGTCTTGTAGACCCTAAAAGGCCACTGTGCCCCTTCTTACCTCCATTCTAAAGCTGATTATCTGCCCTTATCCTTTCCCATAGATGAAGTTCGTGCTAGGAAAACTTGGCCTTACTGCTGATAAAACCCTGATACCAGGCACCGAGGTTCTTGGGCTTAGCCGGGCTATTTGGTTGATGAACCACTAGCTGCACGGTCCATTTCCATTTCCCCTTTCTCATTTGAAGGAACTGCTTCCTCATAGTCTCTCCTCCTAGGGAAATCTCTGGTGTCTACACCTATATTTGCCCTACTCAAATGTTAACTATCCAGTAATATCCAATAACACTAAGAGCGATCTGTGAAGTAAAAAACAATCCCCTAATTCTCTTTTCTCAAAGTCTTGTCTGTTTCTCTCTGCCTGCTATCTCACTAAATATATTCTCTGGTTTCATTTTATACTCTCAAAAAATAATCTTAAAATTAAACTGTAAACCTTAAGGTTATCATGTGGTACGAACAATTTTAATCATAATTAATTCTCTGTTTATTTTATCTCCTTTTAGACTAGGACAGCAACAAGTCTCCTTTTAAATTGGTATGGATTTTTATAAAAATTCAAAGTTATATTTTACAATATATATGATTCAACCCTGCTTCAAAATAATTTTATATAATGCTAAAATTTCAAAGTTATAAAGGTCCATTCAAACTAAACTAATTTGAAATGTATATCTAACTGCCTATGTCTTTATGAATTCCTAAATTAATAAATGCTGTTTCTCCCGCCATGAGCTGCCTATGATCCAGATTCACCACTAGGCTTTCTGGCTAATAGGTTTGTTATAATAAATTCAAATATAATTTTAAAATTGCTTTATACTGTTCTACTATATTGTTGGTTTTAAAACTCATAACTCAGGGTTACTACATACAAGTTTTTACCAATACTCTAAATTAAGATCTATTACTTTTAGAGACATTTATTTAAGGTTTGATCATTGTGCTATATCTTCACTATCAAAAGGTTAAAATATGCTTGGTCTTGTTTACTAAAAATGGTAATATTATTAATCTATAGTATAGCCTTAGACTTTTATAAGCTATGAATTGTTTATATATAAACCATACATAAAACTGTTATGTTTTCACTCTAATGGACTATATTTATGACTTTTAAGGCTCCAACTTAACAGAGACAAAACCTAAAGTCCTAATATTTGATAGTTAATGAATGCAAGTTAATAGTCAGTCATCTCATAGATGTTCAAGTCCTCTAACATGTCCAAAAATATATTTATAGTCCTATAGATGCAAACGTGGTCTCACTGCCATCTTTAATAAACAGCTGAGGATGGTCCTTGAGTTACCATATAGGAGTTTGTAAAAATAATAAGGGACGAGCCTTCCTGACAGGCTCATCTACAACAAAAACTATGCTCCAGACCTTGGCTGCTGTTCTGAGGCTGTTGGCATTCCCATACAGAAAACAAGAGGTCTGCAATGCCCTGTCCCACAAGGGTATAGCCAAAAGTCAGTTCTGCCAGGTGTTTGCTTCAAATGTAGTCAAAGGGGATGCTGGTCCTGCAGCTCTCTCAAAAAGTCATGGCTGCCTGCTGGCAGACTGGTTTCTGGAAGTCAAAATGCTCCCATGCAGGCTTGTCCTCTATGCCCAGCCATGGAGGCTCAACCAGCACAAAAGCCACAGACAATTCCAGCCTTTGAGCTCCTTGACCTGGCAGAGGACAAATGGCTCCTAGAATCATCATCTTCCACTACTCTTACCAGCCTAGGGTAACATTGCAGCTCTATTTTGGCCTCACACTGGGTCATATTGCCAACTTCTATCTTGGGAGACTTCAGCTGCCTTCTCAATTCTCTTCATATGCAGGAGAACAGGCCTTATGCCTTCTAGAACTGTTACTGTCAGGTCTGGATACAATATGCCTTGTTGCCAGACTCAAGAAACAGGCCTCATGTCACCATTTACCATCCCTTCAGGTAAAAAACAATAAATGTGCATAGCAGTCTCAGAAAACAGACTAAGAAAAATGTTGATTGAGGGTCTAAGAAAGTATTTTAAGATTGGTAAATGCAAATTATAAAGGTTGCAAGGTCTAAGGTGATTTAAGGTATCCTAAATAGATAAAAATACTTAATATTTCCTCCTGTTGTTATGCTACTGTTATATTAACTGTCTAGGGCTTTGACCTTTATCAATAGAGCTCTGATATATTAATTAACTCTAATACAAAAACATTCTGCTATACCACCCTCTATCATGGTTCCAAGCTCCAGATTTTAAATCTCCTTTAAATCTCCATAATGCGCAATCATACTAAAGGTTAAGATCAAGTGAGCTTTTGTCCCTTCTACCTCACAAAAAGCTTCTCCTTTTTCAGAGCTCACCTTAAAGAATGCTTATGCTGTTAACATAAATGTTTATATCCACTGACTTTTCTACAATATATATTTCAGTGCAGATTACAATTGTGATGCTAACATGTCTAAAATTTTATCTTCTTTGTAAAACTTAAAAATAATTCTTGTAAGCTGCAGGAAATCCAGCTGAATTCACCTCTCAGGTCAATGGGCTCCAGATAAGTATTGCACCTATTTTCTATCTCAGAGGGTAGGATTCCTCCCCTTTCCCTGGTTTTGGAGCTTCCCTTTCCTGGTTACTTGATTGCTACATGCCTATATCCAACACCAGCTAATTGGTGATCTTCCCTTCTGGTTAGTATAAGTTCTTTGCTATAGATTGCTACATTCCTATATCCAACACCAGCCAATTGGTGAGTCTTCACTTCTGTTTGGTGCAAACACTTCCCACTGCTCTCGCCAACCTACATCCAAACCCTTCATCTAGGACTGTCTTCTACCTTGGGTAAGATTTTCCCTCTACTGGCATGGTTTCTCTCCCTCCCCCTCTCGGTCATCTAGGAAAATCCTAGGGCTAGGTAAACCATATCTGCTATGGGCAACTGTGCCATTAGTCTCTGGCCAATGCTGATGAGCCATTGGAACAGATTGTACCAATCTACTGAGTCGAACCTTGCTCTTGGGATGCCTTGAGAGGTCACTGACTCCTACCTTCCCAAAGGGAATAGTCCGTTCCTCCATATTCTCCTAAGGGATGTCTTGTGGAGAGTTTCTGATTTCTACACCTAATACCCACTTTAAGGGCCTCTATTCTTATATGCCTCTGTAGCCAAACTTGGCCTCAAATTCCTTAGATGGCAGATCCAACGCAAAGCCTTTTTAATTATTGCCAGTGATTGGGTAAATGGAGGTTCTCATGTTCAAGTCTCTTTGATCCAAACCTTCCACTTCTGTTTGCTGTCCCAAAAGTTTTAAATGTACACCTAAAGAAATGTTCTCTATAACCTACTTAACTTTGTCTTCTGCCTATATATGTTTCAGTATCCTGCCAGACCCAGGTGTTTCCTACATCTACCATAGATGTTCCAGCCTGACCTCACAGACTTCTGTCAAGTTGGGACCTGCACTTTCCCTCCAAGCCATCGATGTCCTCATAGACCCTAGACAGCATCAAAACAGCCTGTTCTTCCTGGACTTGGTCAGCACTTCAGCCTTTTGACCTTCCTACAGTGCTTCCAGTATCAGCAAGAAGTAGCCAGAAGAGAATTTACACCCATTATTCACTTATTATTAACAAAAGGCTGAAATGGCGTGTTTCAGATCCAGGACAAGTAACTCCAGGTCCTCCCAGCATTCCTCAGCCCCTTCCTGGTGCCTTGCATGGCTGGCAACTCTCTACTGGCAACCCTCTACCCTGAACTTTCCAGGGCAGGGGCTTCCTCTCCTCTTCTTTAAAGTGAAATATGGACATTTGGTTGCTATTTTTTTTTCTCTGTCTCTCTTATCCACTTGCATGCAAACCAAGAGCTGCTTCCAATGAACCTAAAGTTATATAATTTAACTTGCCTTACATGAGAAGCAGCCCAAACTCCTCATTTTTTAGTTATAGAAGAAGGGAGGAATGTTAGTATTTAGGCAGCCTGCTTCTGGGTTGCCTACAACCTATGATGTCATCATTTGTTGCCTGGAAGGTAGCCACAATTGACAGGAGTGGTTAAGTTTCGCCTTAGAAGGATCAACCTGCCACTTTGCTGGTCTCTTGCCCTCTTACTCTCTTGCTTTCTCCCCTTTCTCTGTCTGGGTGTCCCCTTCCTTCCCCCTATCATGTCTTGCTCTCTCCTCTCTCTCTTCATCTCCATCTAATAAACCTCTTTTATATAAAATCTGTTGTGTGCATCATCATTTCATTGGTCCTAACACCTACTTCACCTGAATCGCTTCCAACACCCAAACACCAGGTAGGAGAAAGGGTTAGTGGGAGAGGGAGCACAGTTCTTTTATGGCTCCTATTTGTTCCACAGTCTCTGCTGTTCTCATTCCTCTCTCAGCCCAAAATAATGATTCCTGCGTTATCTTTTCTTGGGTTTGTTGAAAATATGTTTTTAGGTCGTTTATGATATGAGAAATTGTTCCTCTTCCTTCAGTCATGTCAGTAACTTTACTGGGTATATTATTTTAGATTGGCTGTCATTTAGGTCTTGGCATGTATTGCTGCAGCTCTTCTGCGTTTGACAGTTTACTTTATGAAATCACCTGTTCTTAGTCCACTGTTTGCCCAGAATTTGTGATGTTCACTCTTTGTATTGATGAGGTTTTTTCTTTTTTTTTTTTTTGTGATTTCCAGTTTTTCTCTTAGAGCTTTCAACCCAATTTTGTTCTATATACTTGGTGTTATAACTGTAAGATGCATGGGTGCATGGGAAGCTTTTTTTTTTTTTTTTTTCTGTGTGCTTCTTGAATTTGTATGGGTGTGTCTTTTCTTATTCTGGGTCAATTTTCTTTCATTATCTTATTGAAAGTGTTGTGTTTGCCATTGACTTCGAACCCAAAGTCTGTATTACCTGTGCCCGTAATCTGAAGGTTTTTTTTCTCATGTTATTTCATATACACGATACTTTCTAGGCATGCATGCTACATTCCCAGCCCCACAGCCTGATTTCTGCTGGTAATGCAACTACATTATTTTAGTTTGTTTGCTCTACAAGTAAGATTGTTTACCCCAAGTGTGTTTTGAAGAGGTGACATTTTTTAAATTTTAGCCAAAGAGCTGTTAATTTATAGGTGACACCCTGAAGCCACTCTCAAGTCAGTATGGAGGCCACCACAAATGTTTTGGGGTCAGGAAGTATACCTTAGAGAATCTGAAATACTTTCTCCTTTAAAAAAAAAGTGATATGATTATTGTTGCTTTTGTTTTGTTGACAAGGTTGGGATCAATTAATTCACACAGACAGGTATGACTTGGAGGGGATAGCTCACACAGGAGAAAACCAGAGCTCAGCTCAGCTGTTGCTACTAACTGTTTTCCTGGAATTAGGGAAGTTCACTTTTCCATTTGTTGGTACCACTTTCTAGCACCCTCAAGGGCAGAACTGCCTCCTTCAAATGACATAATAATTATGGGACTAGAGGGAGAGGAGCTGATGATATTTCTTCCTTATAACTATTTCTTAGGGCCTCGTTCTACATAGGTATTTTCAGAGGCCCAGCCAGGTGAGTGTTTCTTTTTCTCTTCATTCATAGTGAGAGCTGTAAGTAGGTGTCAGAAAGAAGCAAGATTCTCTGTAATAAGTGATTTGAGAAATGTCTGCTTAGAATATTTCTTTTGAGCTGCACAGAGTACTAAGCATACAACAGATGCTTGTAGACATAAAGATATCAGTGTTACGATTAACAAAAGAACATAGATTTCACTTAACATGATCTTTGATTATATATGTTATACTAGAAGGGACATTACTGGAAAGAGGACAGGGTCCTTGTGAAAAGATGGATAGAGAGACAGGACAGGCTAATAGGGTGAAGATGATTAATGGGTATTATATATTAAATAAAAATATCATGAAACATGTCACTTTTTACAATTAATATACACTCATATATATCTGAGTGTATATTAATATGAGTATAATTAATATGAATATATATATAGTAGCTCTTTTTTTCAATATTTTAAAGAGCATATCTGAAATAGGATTCTCCTGAATGTGTAATCCAAGAATTTTAATAATATGGTTCCACGTAGGTATTGCCAATTGTGTTAATTTTTCCATTCCTGGAACAAACATGAAATAACTTAGAATGTGAAAAACCAAGAACAGATATCAGTTTAAAGAAGTGCACTGATAACATTAAGAAACATTTAAATTGTATTTTGTATTTAATCACTTTACTGCTTTTCTCAAGTTAACTGGCTGTATCCATTTAATTATATAAAACTTAAGCCAGGAATATATAAGTATTAAATAATTTATAATTTAGCAGTGATTTTTTATTCTGATAACTTTGCATATACTTAATAACTCTTAGGAAAGTAAAATATAACATTGGCTTAGCATTAAATAATAACTTTAAAAACTTTTAGATAGGTTTGGTTATTCTATTGCAATAACTTCTAAAAACATAAAATTTTGGAGGGATTTCAAAAGCATTTGGAAATCCTCATCATTTATTAAACCTTTTAAAAATTACCTTTCCACAAAAGGTACACAGGATAGTTTTTAGTAGGTATTTGAGTGTTTCATTTAAATTTTAGTTTTAGTATTTCAGGTTTCTAAATTGAATTTTGTAACATTCTACCAATATAATATTGAGCGTGCTTTTCATTAGCTGTGTGAAAAATATTTCTATTTCTCAAATAGTATAAAATTACTTAAATCAAAATCCTAAAGTTTTCTTCCAATAATTACAAAATACAATTGTTCATTATAAAATATGCATTCACAAAAAATGTCAAGTAAATTTAAATTTAGGTGATGAATGTCACATGTCCAGTTTTATTTTGCTGGAATATAATTTACTAGTGTGTTTGAAATTAAAATGGAAAATGAAGGCAGGTATGGTAGCACACACCTACGATCCCAGCATTTTCAAGGCTAAGTTTGATTGAAGTCACTCTGAGCTATAGGTTGAGATCCCATCTCTCTTTCCCTTACACACACACACACACACACACACACACACACACACACACACATACACACATATCAAAATTAAACTGTAAAAGCCATAATGTAGAGTTTTATCATTTTAAGCAAATGGAACAACATGATTCCAGTTAATGTCATTAAAGTACTGGGCACAGAGTATCAGCACCATAAACAGCAAATGATAAAAACTTGAGTTTATGCTTGCAAGCATTACAGAATTTTCAGTTTATTTTGAGTAATTAACATGAAATGTCCATACCAGTGCACTAGGCAAGGCCTACAGATCTGATCATATCAACTGGAAAACAGAGGACACATTCTGCATTTTCCTAAACGTTCATTTTATTACAAAACATTTTATATAATCTTAGTTTTTCACTCAAATGATTTACAGGTATTCATGTTAAGAGCCCTGGCACACTATGCTATTGCTCTATTCTTAGTCTCAGTAGTCCAATAATCGCTCTCTCTCTTTCTCTCTCTCACACACACAATGAAAAACAAACAAACAAATAAACTTTTCTAGGAAACAGTTTTATATCTTCCCCAAATGCACGCCCTGAGACGTGCACGCCATGTCCTGAGACAAAGCTCTGGACATGATTGCTTCCCCACAGTCTCACAGTGACACTCTGCTACCGCCTCTGCTTTATCTCAGGGGAACTGGCTTGCAAGTATGAGATTAGAACATTCTAGTCAGGGTCTGTGTGTTTCCAGTTATACCTGCACAAAATCAAATTCCAAAGAACAAGTCATAATTTAAATTATTTAAGAGTGTCAGGTAATAGCTATGAATGAATACCTTATTAATAAGTGATCAGTCTTCATTCCTGCTTTCTTTACCTGTTTCATAAAGGTTCCATGGAGCTAGCTTGGGTGGCTAAGGTCTTCATTTCCTGAGATTCCTGAAGACTTATTTTTGTCACAGTCTGTGGACAGTACAGCAGGCGATACCATGTATCTTGTCACCAGAAAGTCACATACTCACTTTATGTTCTCCTGGACCAGCAATACTGCTTTAAGGTTATCGCTCACTAAGTACGGGAAATCTTAAAATGAAAATGATGCTTTTGATTTAGTATATTTGTATGTTCCTTAGATTAGTAAATCTCCACAAAACAGAAGACAAACATCACCATAAACTCATAAAACAAGACTGTTGTAAAATCAAATACTGTGATAATGAAGGGGTAAAGTGATTTTCCTTGGAAGAATGTAGAGCTATGCACAAAAAAAAAATCTCTTGGTCTCTTTCCTTGCAGGTCTCTCAGACAGCAGTCTGCACACTGCATAGTCTTTTGTACTGGGGTCAATTTAATAGTGATGGCTTCTCCACTCTTGTTCATGTTCATGGATACGCTTTGGGCTTTAGTATTTACAACAAAAATTACAATTTAATTTACTGTGAAAGCCCCCAGAACTGCAATTTTTTTCAAACAATACAAATGGAATTTCTCAGTGCATGCACTGTTAACAGCTCTGTAGCCATGGTAGCTATGGCCTTTTCTGGTCCATTCTCAGCTTCAGTGAACTCCAGAGAAAGATGCCACTTGATCAATTAGAAGATGTGTCATTTCCTGTATGTGATAAACAGTAACAAAGCAATGAATATGAAGTAGAAATGTTGAAGTGCATACCTCTGAGAAAAGAAAAACATTTAGATTAGTATTGTTTACTTTATATTATCATTTCTTTATATTCATAATATTGCATGTGCTGTATTAATACATTTTGATTTATAATTCATAAAAATTACATATATATGGTTTATGCATTTGCAATTTTGAAATTAGAATAAGGCTATTGTTCTTTCAGTTTGGAGACTAAGGCTTGAACTGACTATTATTACTGAGCTTGTATTTACTTATTTAAGACTTATTTATTTTATTTTACATATATGAGTATTTGTTTGCATGCTTGTCTGTGTGCCACTATCGTGCCGTGTTCGAGAGGGTAATGAATTCACCAGAATTAAAGTTAGATGGTTATGAGCCACCATTTCATTGGTGGGGATCTAACCCAGGTCTTTTACAAGAGTTAAAAGTGGTCTCTTTCCAGACAGATGAATTGGGATAGGAAAGGACACTGATCCATCTGTACAGCCCATATATTGGAACTTTGAAAAGACATATCATCACTGTGCAGTGGCCTAAATGTATTTTGGTGAGAGAATCAGGCTTTAACAATTGGGATGAATGCATTCCTTTACAGATTAAGAGTTTTTAGGAGCACAAATCACATAAACATAAAACATGTGATTTATCATGCTATATTCATGTAGGTATTATAGGATGGTCTCTTCCACTAATTTCTGCATTATTTCTGCACATAAATGCATTTACAAGTGAATTGAAAATACAGATGGGCACTGTTTCTCACAAGAATCTGGGTCAGTATAGTCATCTTCTATTTCTTTCTCAAAAAGTTCATTTTATACGACTGAATTTAATTCACGTAAGGATTCTGCTAACCAAGCCAAATAACTTACATAAGCAGCAAAGGTAAGACTGCCGAGTAAAACTGTAAAAATCTCTGGGTGCTAGTGATGTATGATAACACTTGGGAACTTATTTTCCACTGCATGGGAAGGAACAACTTTTAAACAAAAATTACCAAGTAGCATCAGTATATGGTCATCTTCAGCCAGTTCATGTTTGTCATAATGTGGTAAATAGTAGTTGCCTTAACATGCCACATTCTCTCTTGTTGGAGGCTTCTAGCTCAACATCTTCAACAATGATTGTGTTGCCTGCAGTAACGATGGAGACCATAAAAGCAAAATAGGACTATTGTCAGGATAGGGGTGCTGATGGGAGCAATAGAGAGCAGAAGAGCAGAATACAAGTATCTGTCTGATCAGGGAAATGGGAAAGACAGGGCCCCATAGTCTTGGAGGAGGAAGGAAAATACAAAAGGTGGGAGGAAGGAAAAGGTGAGTAGCAGGATACAATTTATTAGATAGTGAAAATGGGAAAATGGGTGAGTTCTTAGGTAAGAGTGAGAAGTGAAAATATAGAAGAAAGAGGAAGTTAGGTAAAATAAAAATATGGATGGCTGAAAAAAACCCATAAAGAATCATATGGTTAATAATTTACTTTTGATTATTTATTTCCCCCAAAGTAAAATATAGTGTTTGTCTTTACAGCTAGGAGTTAGTTCTTTAATGCTGAACTGGAGTTTAAAAGCCACAGGAACTGAACTGGAAACCATCTAGACCACTTAATAACCATAATGGCTCTACAATTAATAGGGTGTACACTAATGGTCTCCAACTATATTCTAGATCTTGAGCATTATAAAAGTTCATGGGAAAACATATAAAAGATGAACTGAGATACAGATTTTGCTGATTGAAATAGTGAGATTATCATGAATGGTCACTGTGATTCCATTAGAATTAGGAGTCAAAACATGGATAGTTGCAAAATAGAGCATATTAAATTATATAATAGAGACCGAGTCAGCTCATTTTTTTGGATTCTTTTAGTGATTCCCCCTCAGACTGACAAAGTTTTGCTCAGTTGTACAAATGCGATTGATAGTCTGTGCTAATCAGTACTGTTTTAGATGTTAACTATAAAATGAGGAAATTTAAATCAATAGGATTATATTTCTTAGGTATGAGACTCAGGTGTAATACACACACACTAATTGTGCATTTTGTTTTGATATTATTGTGAATGCATTTGTTATATATAACATGGTATATATACAGGAGATATGTGGAGGATATATGGAAATGTAAGCTGTGATGTACAGTCTGGGACATCAAAAGTTAAAGAGACAGGTTAATCAAGAATTAGTAGGGAAAATAGAACAATGATAGTGTCCATTGAATTATAAGTTTGATACATACTCTATTTTTTTCAGATATAAGAAATATTCCTCTACTATGCTCTTAAGGTATGAATACACTTCTCACTTATGTCCTCATTAAAAAATGTCCTTCATTTTCAAGCTGGGCTTGGAGTCCTAGCCAACATGCTTCTCCTTTTTTTCTATACTTTCATAATCCTAGGTCACAGACCTAAGCCCACAGACCTGATGTCTTGTCAACTGTCCTTCGTTCACATAATGATGACCATTACTGGAGGGGATATTTGGCTTATAGACATATTTGAGTCACTGAACATTGAGGATGACCTCAAATGTAAGGCAACTTTTTACACAATCAGGGTGCTGAGAGGCCTCTCTATCTGCATCACCTGCCTCCTGAGTGTGTTCCAGGCTGTCACTATCAGTCCCAGTAACTCCTTGTTGGCAAAATTTAAACCTAAGCTAAAAGAACACATGATCCGTTCTTTCTTCTGTATTTGGTCTTTCAATTTGTCCTTCAGTAGTACCCTAATATTCTATGTTGGTGCTTATACCAACATGAATGCAACCAACCAGATGAAGGTCACTAAATACTGCTCACTGTTCCCCATGAATTACATCATCAGAGGATTGATTCTCACAGTGATAACCTACAGAGATGTGTTTCTTGTAGGAGTCATGCTGACCACAAGTGCATACATGGTGATTATCCTGTTCAGACATCAGAGGCAATACAAGCATCTTCATAGCATCAGCCACCTGAGAGTGTCCCCTGAGAAAAGGGCCACCCAGACCATCTTGCTTCTGGTGGTTTTCTTTGTGATCATATACTGGGTGGACTTCATCATCTCAACTACCTCATTCCAATTATGGAAGTATGACCCATTCATCCTGACTGTTCAGAAGTTTGTGATAAATGCCTATCCCACCATAACTCCTTTGGTACAAATCAGTTCTGATAAGAGACTAATCGATGTGCTTAAAATCTTGCGATCTAAAGGCCAGCAGATGTTTTAAAAAACATACTTTTTCTCTTTTTTAAAAAAGGTGTTCATTCTGTTTGCCCATTTGAATGAGGTTTCAGCCTCTTTGCTAAGGTCCCCCGGGTTGTTTAGCTTTCTCAGGACTATAGATTTTAGTATGTTTATAATATATTATATGGCTAATATCCACTTACAAGTGAGTATAAACTATATGTGTCTTTCTGCTTCTGGGATAGCTCACTCAAGATGATCCTTCTAGTTCCCACCATTTGCCTGCAAATTTTGAGATTTCCTTGTTTTTAATTGCTTAGTTGTATTCCAGAAGGGAAAACAGAATAGACATTGGCAGTAGGAGAAGACAAAGAACAGAACAGAAGGCTTCTACAGGGGGCATCTGGAAGATTCTATCCACCAGGATATTGGAGATACTGAAACTCAGAGCCAAACTTTGGGCAGAATGCAGGGAATTTTCTAAAAGAAGGGGATATAGAAAGACCTGGAGAAGACAGGAGCTCCACAAAGAGACCAACAGAGCCAAAAACCTGGGCCCAAGGCATCCTGCAAAGACTGATACTCTAACCAAGGACCATGCATGGATATGACCCGGAACGCCTGCTCAGAGGAAGCCCATAGGGTGTTCATTTTCTAAGTGGGTTCCTAGTAAGGGGAGCGAGGGCTGTCTCTGACATGAACTTAGTGGCTGGTTCTTTGATCACCTCCCCCTAGAGGGTGCAGCACTGCTAGGCCACAGAGGAAGATGATGCAGCCCTGATAAGCTACGGTCAGATAGAAGGGGAGGAAGATCTTCCCTATCAGTAGGTTAGGGAAGGGGCATAGAAAGAGAAGAGGGAAGGTGGGTGGGAGTGGGAGAAGATGAGGAAGGGGGCCACAGCTGGGATACAAAGTAAATAAATTGTAATAAATAAATTAAAAATAATTTAAAAGTTATTCATTAACTTCTATTTATATGTACAAGTGCTGTTATTAGTTGGGTTGGTATTTACCTTTTTTTTCCCCTTAGGTAGTATGTTTATAATAATAAGGGTCTGTATGATTAGATTTAAGCTGAAAGTAATGTCAGGACTGGAAAGCATAAGAAATTTTGGAAAAAAAAATGACCAGGGTCTTTGTTGAGGAAGCTATTATCACAAGTCATATTATAGCTTATTTGATTAACAACAGTGGAGAATTTAGGTTTAGGAAGAAAGTGGGGTGCAGCATGTTGAGATGAAATTACGGGGCTATTTTGAGCTATGGCTTTGGCTATTTTGAGCTACAGTCCACCCTGGCCTGTCTGTTGGAGTGATGCAGCTGGAAGAAGTTTTGGGCCCCGTGGCCGTGGAGGTGGGGGAGGGGGTTGCAGAAGGAGTGGTCCCAGTAGCCCTACATGGGCTAATGGGAAAAACAGTCTCTCTGGCCCAGGCATGCGCTTAAGGAAGCTGTAGTTCCTGGAAGGACGGGAGTGACCACATGTTGAGGAGTGTTGGAGAAGCTGGTGTGCTAGTACAGCAGCATCGAGGCCTCTCTGCCAGGCCAGGGTGGACTCTTCAGAGTAGGCAGGACTGACATGGACTGAGTGTGGCCTTGTGCAGTGGGTAAGGAGGAAAGGGGTTACTGGGAAAAGGAGGGGGTTTACAAGAGCCAGAGTCAAGTGGAGGACATAGCAGGTTGAAGAATCAGAGTGTAGAATTTGGAATCAAATTCACAGACAAATGAGCTGTTCATACTTTAGGAAAGTTAGATTAGCAGCTTGGTTTAGAGCAGCCATTGTCTCTGATGACTGTGTTGTGGTGAAGAAGGGGGAGGGGAGGTGGGGCTCAGCTAAAGGAGACTCAGGTTTACTGTCCAAATCCTTGGAGGCAATGGGGTCTTTCAGAGTGACCACCCTTGCTATTAGGACCTGACCTGTAGAACGGTGGCTACAGAGGGAGGGACGAGAGCACGGTTCCCAAAAACCCTGGACAGAAGGTAATTCAGACCACTTGATCATATATGCCAATAGAAAAGTTTAAGATCATGAGGACATTAAAGTTAAGAGAGCCCTCTGGTGGCCATTTAGACTAGTTACTCTAGGCAGGTAACAGATCAAATTCATTTTGGGCTCAAAGTCTGTGGCAGTCCCAATTGGGAAACATTTCATAACACACACCCCAAGAGTGACTGAGAATCAAGTTTAGACCCAGCATCGCTCATTTCCAAGCCTGTTCCGGAAACACAAACACTATGATACCTGGAGTCAAACAGTCGGGAATGGGGTAGCATTGAAATGGCTATCTCGTAATCCAAAAGTTCCCCTGAACAAAGATTGTCTTTGTTCTTGCATGGATGGGCTTTCTTGGCCTGGTGGAACCTTGGGAAAATAATCTGTGGACCCTGGGTCTGGAAGAGGCATCCTGTACCTCTTTGGCTGTGGCTGGGAAATGGCAACTCACCCCTAGTCAATGTCAATGGGTTAGGGACAGAGGGAGAGTGTGTGGTTCCCATGGGACTCGGGCCCAGCCTACTGTGCTTGAGGCTCACCTCTTCCCGGGTTACAGCACCAAGAGAACAGGCATTGTCTCTCCCTTGGTGATACAGATCCAGGCCGGCTTAGACCAGATTAAATGTAGATAAAGGCAGGTTTATTAGGAGGCAGTTCTCAGGCAGGTTCACTTATCTCACAGCTAGAGGTCAGTGAATTCTTGTACCTGGGCTAAAAGCAAGGGACTTTTATAAAGAAAAGGTGAGGAAGGATGACTGTCAGCTAGGAGATGGGATTGTGCCTATATATGGTCAAAAACTGAGCCCTTGGGCAGGAAGTCTTGGGTGAGTTGCTAGAAACACAGAAACTAGGAGTGATGGTAGTTAGCCCAGAGTTTTCTCTGTGCAGGCAGGAAAACAAGGTTTCTTGGCTTGTTCAGGCAAGAGCAGGGATTCCAGCCAAACTCTTTCCTCCCCAACTTGCTTTTTGCTCGTGGTGTTTTGTCACAGCTATAGAAATCCTAACTAAGACAAGCCCTCTACAGGGTGTGCAGTTGTAAAAATCTTTTCCCATTCTGTAGCTGTGATTTGTCTGAATAATGGTGTCTTTTGTCATAGAGAAGATTTTTAGATCACAAGGTCCTAATCATTAATTTTTGTTCTTAGTTTCTGTGCAATCAGTGTTCTGTTTAGAAAGTTTCATAAGATTCCTTGAATCACTGAAGGAAGACACCAGACTCAAATGATATGCAAAAGCACAAAACACTTACTCTGCAGAAAGAGCCAGCATACAGGGTCAACCACTCAAACAAAAGACCATGATGGAAGCTCCCAATCTCTTTCTAAGGCAAGTTGGGGGATTCCTAGCCATGGTCATCTGACGTTTGCTAGGATTGGTTGGCCTCATGATAAGGGGTACTTGTATATTCCTGGTTGGTTCAGATCTTGGGGACAAAAGGGTAACCTCATATCTAGTTTAGCCCCAGGCCAGATGTCAGGGCAGTCACTGACTGGCTGCCCATCTCCTGTGGAATTTTTTCAGGAACTCCTCAAGCAGTAAAGGGAGAAGGGTGGCAAAAACTTTGGCCTGGCTTTGGAACTAGAAAAGATCATCTTGAGTGAGGTAACCGAGAAGCAGAAAGACACACATGATATATACTCACTTATAAGTGGATATTAGACATATAATACAGGATAATCATACTAAAATCTGTATACCTAAGGAAGCTAAGCAAGAAGGAGGCCCTGGGTAAGATGCTCAATCCTCATTCAGAATGGCAAATAGGATAGACTTTGGAAAAAGGAGAAAACGGGGAATAGGACAGCATCCTACCACAGAAAGTCTCTGAAAGACTCTAACCATCAGGATATTGAAGGAGATTCTGAGACTCATAGTGAAAACTTTGGGCAGAGTGCAGGGAATCTTATGAAAGAAGGGGAGATAGAAAGACCTGGAGGAGACTGGAGCTTCACAAGGAGAGCAACAGAACCAAAAGGCCCAAGGGTGTTTTCTGAGACTGATACTCTAACCAAGGACCATGCATGGAGATAATCTAGAACCCCTGCACAGAAGTAGCCCATAGCAACTCAGTGTCCAAGTGGGCATCCTAGTAAGGGGAACAGGGGCTGTCTCTGACATGAACTCAGTGGCTGGTTCTTGGATCACCTCCCCCTGCGGGGTGAGCAGCCTTACCAGGACACAGAGGAAGACAATGCAGTCAGTCCTGATGATACCTAATAGACTAGGGTCAGATGAACGGGGAAGAGGACCTCCCCTATCAGTAGGCTGGCGGAGGGAGAGGGGAGGAAAAGAGGGAGGGAGATGAGGGAGGAGCCTACAGCTAGGATAAAAAGTGAATAAATTGTGATAAATAAAAATAAAAAATTTAAAAAAGCTGGAAAAAATAAAAAAAAAACAAAAACCTTGCTTATATCTGTATTTTGCACTGCTTCCCTTACTTTTTCCTTTAATAGTTTCACAGAGTCCATTCTTTAGACACATGGGATTAATTTTTATGCAGGGTGAAAGACAGGGCTACAGATTAATTATCTCATACATTGATATAAAATTTCCAGCACAGTTTGGTGAAGAGGCCAACTCTTCTCTAGTGTGTATTGTTGGCATCTTTGTCAACACTCAGTGCTTGCAGCTTACTGACTGTATGTCTGTATCCTCTGTTCTATTCCTTTGTTTCCTTGTGTCTGGTTTGGTGCCAGTACTGTGGTGTTTTTCCTACTGTTGTCCCTGTCATACAGTTAGAAATGAAGTATTATGATACCTCCTGTAATGTTCAATGTGTGTAAAATAAATAACTACTTTATCCTCTATACTATGAGTCTGAATAAAATTGTCAACAATAAAATGTTATTAACAATAACAATAAAATAAATATTGTCAATAAAATAAACAATAAAATAAAATACTGTCCCAATAAACAAGGGCAAGACTAGGAGGAGATGAGGGAGGAGCCTACAGCTAGGATAAAAAGTGAGTGAATAAATTGTAATAAATAAAAATAAAAAAATTAAAAAAGCTGAAAAAAAGAAAAAAAAGAAAGCCCTTGCTTATGTCTATATTTTGCACTGCTTTCCTTACTTTTTCCTTTACTAGTTTCACAGAGTCCGTTCTTAAAACACATGAAATTAATTTTTATGCAGGGTGAAAGACAGAACTACAGATTAATTATCTCATACATTGATATAAAATTTCCTGCACAGTTTGGTGAAGAGGCCAACTCTTCTCTAGTATATTGTTGGCATCTTGTCAACAATCAGTGCTTGCAGCTTACTGACTGTATGTCTGAATCCTCTGTTCTATTCAATTGTTCCTTGTGTCAGGTTTGGTACCAGTACCATGGTGTTTTTCCTACTCTTGTCCCTGTCATACAGTTAGAAATGAAGTATTATGATACCTTCCTTCTATAATGTTCAATGTGTGTAAAATAAATAACTACTTTATCCTCTATACTATGAGTCTCAATAAAATTGTCAGCAATAAAATAAGTTATTAACAATAACAATAAAATAAATATTGTCAATAAAATAAAAAATAAAATATTGTCTCAATAAAATAAGTCAACAAAATTGAAATCAAACTAACTACATTGTGAAATAAGTCATATGTCTGTAATACCAATTAGAAAATTACATGTTGTTCTAACATATAATGATTTAATATCATAAATTTAAGCATTTCTAAAATGGTTCCTTTCTATGCACAATTATATGTTATAAGATTTTAGGTTATGAATACACTATATTTTAATGTTTATTTGTTTATTCAATTTTAGTAATACAGAACCTAGTTTTTACATAATTTGAGCAGGATGTAGACTGGATATGTATCATTTATTTTTCATTTCCATAAGAATTTACTACATTTTCATTCATTGTGATGCTTTCCTTTAGTGATGCTACTGTCTCATGAAGAACACTATGATACAACAGCAAATATGTAGATCTCATCACTTGTTTAATCCCTTTAATTTCTGTCTACCATAGCAGAGGGCTCTAATACTATACTTTAGTTGAAATCATTGTATCATGTCTCTGTATTATTTGTGAATTCTGCATATGTAAGCAATAGGAGCTACCAACTCCCTCATGTTTAATCATCCATATGCTATGCACTGAAGAAATGACCCACCCTCAGTCCAAATGTAACACTCAATTAACACTAACCTGTGTAAAGAAGAGTGCTAGGCACTAGAAAAATAATGCTCAAGAACCATATTACCAGCATGTTCTAAGTTAAGTTTCCAGCCAGTCTAGTAGAATAGCTCATGAATCATTAAACAATTGCACATCTGACCATTTCTCCTTCCTTGCCAAATACACAATCATATGTAATTCTTAAAGGTCTACATAAGTTCCTTCACTCATGTCTCCTGTGGTTGTTCCAGAAAAAGGTTGCAATACTGTAGCTGTCCACTTTTACCAGTACCTAATCTTACATTCTTTTGTCACCTGGTCAGGGGTCACACCCCATAAGGCCATCAGTGGATGCTGATCGACAGAAAAAATTGTAATAGGAGTAGAACCACAGGCATTCTTCATTACCACCTGTGCCCTCAGAACCTGCTGAGGCCTTATCATGTGTACACCACTTCCGTGTGATGACAGGCAGCCACTATGCACATGCAACTTCATAATTTGTTTGGTTAGATGGGCAAATAGAATCACATGGTCGTCTGGTGGCCCACTGTCAAATGTTTGGTTTCTTCTAAGGTTCAACAAGAGGCCAACAGCTGTCTCTTAAAGGGAGACTGTCCACCTGCAGGTGATGGTAGAGACTTGGTCTCAAATCCTAAGGACTTCCATTGTGATTCACATATAGGGGCCTGTAAAAACTCCAAACAAGATTCATATCGGTTACTGCAACCTCAGGTAAATTGGGTCTGTTATATTTTTGGCACAGTGGCAAAGGTGCCTGTGCCATTGTATGGACCTATTGAAGAGTGTTATCATATTTCAGCACTATTCAAAGCTGGCATTTTTCCAGGTGCCTTTGTATATGGGAGGAAAGCATCCAAGGAAGAAATATATTGTTGCTAGAAAATATTTAGGCCCACCTAGCATTCTGTTTCTTTCTGGTAAGTGTGAGGGACCAGGTGTAGCTACTTACCTTCCACCTTAGAAGGAATTTTTCTACATGCGCCACATATCAGAGTTCCTATAAATTAAACTGATATAGAATGTCCTTGAATTTTGCTTGGAATTATTTTCCCATTTTCTAATGTGCATGTGTTTTATCAACAAGTTCCAAAGGCTGCTACTTTCTGGTAATTTGGTCCAATAAGCCTAATGCCATCCATATAGTCAACCCGCATTATATCTTGAAAAAGCGGCAGAGACTCAAGATCCCTTTGAACTAATTTATGATACAGGGCTTGTGAAATAATATACTTCAAGGTAGAAATGTAGAGCTTTATTCCTGGCATTGCTAAATGAAATAAAAATGCTTTCATTGGGCCTTATGAGCAAGTTATTTTAAAAATGTATTTGTGAGGTCACTATCTGCCTACAGGTATCAGGAGATTCATTAATCTCAAGCAAAGAAATCACATCTGGCATAGCAAGTGCAATTGGAGCCACTTCTTCACTATATTCACCATGTCAACAGTCACACTCTATGAGTGATTGCTCCACTGTGGAATTCTGCATCTGTTTTCTATACATGTCAAATAATTTATAGTGAGATATGTTTGGAAACATTACCTCTGCATCTTTTTAATTGTTGATGGTGGCATTGATTATAATGTGATATTGTTTTTGGTTAACTATTTTCCCTGGTAAAAGCAACTTCATTTGTTCATTCCAATCATAATAGCCTCCACAGAGCATGTGGGGAAAAAAAAGTGTGGATTCTGTTATGAATGACAATTCCTCAAAAGAGGCTGTGTCTGATTGTGAATCAAAATTTCTAGAAGGAGTCTGTGTTGGCAGAGACTTGTGGATGGATTGGAATTTCAGTACTGTGGAGAGATTGGACCTTGAAGGACCAGAGGCTCATGTCTTTATCTTGGGCCAACTTTAGTGTCTGGAACAACCATTCCTTGGCCCACTCTTTATCTGAGCTAATGCCTCATGATACTAGATTGAAAACCATTTTAGAAGCCATTAACTTGAATTAACATCTTGTGATAATTTGTAGAACCCTATTAGATGTTATAATTGAGCAGAACACCAACTCCCACTAACCCAAGAGCTAAGGTCATCAGGTAACATCTTGGGGTTATGAACAGGCTTCTCCTGTCTCAGTGTGTCCACCTCTGTCGTATGCCTTCCAATGCATTTTTACATTTGCCTTGATTTATAGTTCTTTTTGTTCTATAATACTATAAAAACTTTATAAAATTGCTTCTACTTTAGAACACAGAATTTTGGGGTAGCCTTAATCTGTGTTCCTGCGCCATAGGTACTTTTGAGGTGAGAGCTGTTTCTTTTCTCAGCACTGCTACCTTCTAAGACTATATGACTTAATTACATAACCTGGGATTGTGGAAATAACCAGAGCTTGAGTTTTGGGCCCTCTTGGTATAATGTTCTTTTGGAATGTATACAATTCACCCTTGTTTATTCAAATGCTGACTTCTCTACCCCACTATCTGGTTTCAATCGTACATTGCATTGTGATGTTTGTTCTAAGCATCATCTGTCTCAAGTTTGTGTAAAGATGCCACCAATTGTTCTCTGTATTGTCAATAAAACAACCATCTCCATGCTGAGCAATGGAGAGAATAGGGTGGGGCATCCTGGTCCAGAGGGGAGGAGAAGGAAGCAAGTAAGAGAGTAGGAGAAAGATTGGCAGGACAGGACTTGAAACCATGAGGAGGGATGAACCGGACCTAAGATATGACTAAAAGCAAGTATAATGGGTGAAATCTGAATGGTAGGAAACTATGCGCTCTTGGAGGCTTAGGAGGGAGTAATCATTGCTCAGCATTGTGCTCTAGGTTAACTAAATACATCCTAGTCTCTGTGTGGTGATTTGAGTATACAGCTGATTTAGGAATATCTGTTGATTAACTAAAAGACAAATCAATAGTAAATATTTTAACACACAATAGGGCCCCACTGTGAATCAGATCTTAGCCACGACTCCATTAATCACCTGATACCCATCTCTTGCCTTAACTGGAAATCCAGGATGCCTTTGAGGTCTCCTGGAATCATTGTTAGCTTAGAACCAGTATCCACTAGGTCTTGAAAAATCTGATAGTCTCTTTTTACCCACTGTAGACTCACCCAAGCACAATCCTGAAGGTAATTATTGAGAACAATGGGAAAATTGGCAATCACTAAGACTCTTGCTTCAAGCTGCCTGATGAGTGTGCTAGGAACTGAACTTGGGTCCTGCACAAGAGAGAAAGGACTCTAAATAACTGAGCCATTTCTCTTGTAGCAGGACAATTAGATTTAAACAGTGAATCCACAGAAATATTCCAAATATCCTGACACTAAACAAACACAAAACAAAGGGACCTCAGGCAACCCCATCTCTTTCTCTGCAGTCCATCTTTTAACAAATAGTTCACCAAACTCTTGGTACCATGCTTATACTTTGGATGCCACACTGAGTATATCAATCCTGTAGCCTTCCCTGCTCTGCCAAGACAACCTATGACTTACACACCCTGTCAGGTACCTCTTCATCTGTAAATCTCTTCCTCAAGGTCTTGGGGAGAATTTGGTCCAGAGACATCATTTTACCAATCTGAATGTGTTCAAAAAGCAGTGCCAAGACTCAGCTGCTCTACGTGACCCTCTCATACCTTCTAAACTAGCACTAACTAAATGACTCTTACGCTACAAAATTTAGCTATCCAGCCAAGGTACAAAATTAGCAATGTCTGGGAAAAAGCTTCTGTGTGCTGACTCTCAGGAAATATTTCCTAGAAGATTTCACCTCAACAGTGCTGGTCTCTTCCTAATCACCACTAATTCCTCAGCTCCTGTGGACAAGAAGTATTCCAACATAAAAATTCAATAGTTCTGATATGTTGTTAATCACAGCTGATTCTTCAGCCCCAGACGGCCGGAATGACAGAGTCCTTTTTTTTTTTTTTTTTTCGTTAAGAAGGCTAAATTTGTCGAGAATTCTCTGTTTAGCTCTGTTCCCCATTTTTTAATTGGATTACTTGGTTTGCTGCTTTTCAGCTTCTTTAGTTCTTTGTATATACTCGATATTAGTCCTCTGTCAGATAAAGGGTTAGTGAAGATTCTTTCCCAATCTGTAGGCAGGCGTTTTGTTTTGATGATAGTGTCCTTTGCTTTACAGAAGCTTTTCAGTTTCATGAGGTCCCATTTATTGATTGTTGCTCTTAGAGCCTGTGCTGTTGGTGTTCAGTTCAGGAAGTTGTCTCCTGTGCCAATGAGTTCTAGGCTGTTCCCCACTTTTTCTTCTAACAGATTTAGAGTATCTGGTTTTATGTTGAGGTCTTTGATCTTTTTAGACTTTAGTTTTGTGCAGGGTGATAAATAGAGATCTATTTTCATTTTTCTGCATGTGGACATCCAGTTGGACCAGCACCATTTGTTGAAGATGCTGTCTTTAGAGGAATATCGAATGGCAGAGAAACACTTAAAGAAATGCTCACCCTCATTAGCCATCAGGGAAATGCAAATCAAAACAACCCTGAGATATCACCTTACACCCATCAGAATGGCCAAAATGAAAAACTCAAGGGACAACACATGCTGGAGAGGTTGTGGAGAAAGGGGAACCCTCCTCCACTGCTGGTGGGAATGTAAACTGGTACAACCACTCTGGAAATCTATCTGGCGCTTTCTCAGACAATTAGGAATAGTGCTTCCTCAAGACCCAGCTATACCACTGCTAGGTATATACCCAAAGTTTGCTCAAGTACACAAAAGGGATATTTGCTCAACCATGTTTATAGCAGCTTTATTTGTAATAGCCAGAACCTGGAAACAACCCAGATGTCCATCAACGGAGGAATGGGTACAGAAATTGTGGTATTTTTACACAATGGAATACTACTCAGCAATCAAAAAGGAGGAAATCATGAAATTTGTAGGGAAATGGTGGGACCTAGAAAAGATCATCCTGAGTGAAATATCCCAGAAGGAGAAAGACAAACACGGTATATACTCACTTATATAGACCTATAAGATATAATAAACATGATGAAATCTGTACACCTATAAAAGATAATCAAGAGAGTGGACATGGGGTAAGATGATCAATCCTCGTTTAGAATGACAGATGGGATGTGCATTGAACATATGACAGGAGTCTACTGAGCGCATTGGAAAGACTCTAACTAGCAGTGTTTTCAAAGCAAAGACTCATGACCAAACCTTTGGCAGAGTACAGGGAATCATAAGAAAGAAGGGGAGTTAGTCTGATGAGGAAAGGATAGGAGCTCCACAAGGACCAAACATATCTGGGAACAGGGTCTTTTCTGAGACTGACATGCAACCAAGGACCATGTATGAATGTAACCTAGAACCTCTGCTCAGATGTAGCCTGTGGTAGCTCAGTAACCAATTGGTTTCCCATAGTGAGGGGAACAAGGACTATTTCTAACAGGAACTCAATGACTGGCTCTTTGTCCTCCCCACCCCCCAAGGGAGGAGCAGTCCTGTTAGGCCACAGAGGAGAGCTTTGCAGCCAGTCCTGAAGATACCTGATAAAACAGGATCAGATGAATGGGGAGGAGGTCCCCTCTATCAGTGGACTTGGCAAGGGGCACGGTGGAGATGAGGGAGGGAGGGAGGGACTGGGAGGGAATGAGGGATCGGGACCCGGCTGGGATACAGAGTTAATAAAATGTAACTGATAAGAAAAAAATAAAATACAAAAAAAAGAAGGCTAAATTTATATTAAATATCACAAAGCTCTAAAATACTGAATATACTGATTAAATAGCTCCAGAAAGTCCAACCTCTTCCATGAGTGATGTTAAAATCATTACACATGAGCGTGGAAAAACACTTCCATTAGTTTAGAACACAGTGATTTTGCCTCTTTTACAGAGTAAATCATTGCTCAAATAGATATCTCCTCAAATGTGCCCTTTCTACATTATGAGCAGCCCAAGTACAATAAGAACCTTGTCCCTTGCTAATCAGGAGGATTTCACTCTTCTGTTTTCTTCATCCTCCTCAAATATGAATGTAAAACCTCAAATGCAGTCTCATTCAGTGTGAAATGTCCCTATTTCCCCTTAGAAGTGGCACTGTCTTTTACTCAATTGGTGTGCTGGAAAAAGCCTTCTTTGGTCTGGCCTGGCTATCTGTGTAGACCCAGATCTAGGCCTAGCTTATGAGAACAAGTTTAATGGTTTGACATCTGTTTCTTACTTGTGTAACTGACCAGAAAAGATTTGATCTTGGCCTGTTTTTCAAGCCTATGTTTTCTGCTGATCTCTGAACAGCAATAACCACAAATATGTTTTAGGTTAGGAAATTTCCCCTAAAAATCCTCCCCTCCATTCTCAGCTCTTGCCAATCTCTCCTGTTGCCTCAGTTTCCAGAGAGAAGAACCTGGACTGGTCCTTATTACCTTTCTGCTACTTGCTCATCACTTTGCATCTTCATTGGCATCTCTCCTTATACCTGGACTTCAGGGACTGATGGTGACACAAGAGTAGGTTTGAAAAAGCAAACTTAGACTCCCCTCTCTTAGAAGCAAAGCACAAACTCTCAGCTCCCATGGGATCTTAAAGGATCATGAAGCAAGTGGTAGCACTTTAGTGTATATAGAAGCTGAGAAGAGTTGGCAGATGAGCTCTAGCAACCTAGAGCCACAGGCTGTGTTCATGAACTTGGGTTACTGAGCACCTGACAATGAACTCAAGAGGGTCAATTTGACAATACATCTGAGCTCCTGGGTGTCCTGTGTCAGTCTCTCTAGTTTCTCTTCCTGACCATCTAGGAAAATTTCTAGGCTTTCTCTGACTGCTTGTTACAGAATTGTTTCCCTTAGAATCCCCAAGGATGGGAAAGAGAAAGGAAGAATAGTAAAGCTCAGGTAAGATACTATTCTTGATCTATGCAGAGCTTCTTAAACAGCATAGAGGCCTAATTGCCAAGGCCCACCCAATTTTCACTCAAGTTCATAGTACAGTTAAATGCTTAGGAAGGGTACTGTCCAGTAGCAGCATCAGGAGAGAGTTCCTATGAGTGAGTTGCCATGACAGGGACTTCCAGTTATCCAATGTAGAAATGGCCCCAGACATTCCAGCAGGAAGAAGAACAGCTTAAGCAATAGCTACACTTCAGCTGTATCACAGCTCACAAAGCAGTGACTCCTGGGTGTGGAGAATGTCCAGTGCAAACAATGGACAAGACATCAGGGCTCAAGTGTACCCCCCCAAAAGCTTTTCATATTTGTGAACACATGAGGCTGGAGGTTTGTCAAATGCCCAGGCCACCTATTCGTTTCCTTTTACCTGTGATTTCACTAACAGCCCTGATAGTCCAGTTTGAAGAGAAGCCATATGTCAGCTGCGATGGGGAAGACTGAAGTCTTATATCATTAATTGCACTGGTGCTCTGGGGCAGGCACAGAGGGTTTTAGGGCAAAGGGAGACAGTACTCTGTGCTGATAAAGACTCATGTTGAGCCCAGCTTCAGACAGCCCAGGATAGAGAGGTTCATGGGAATCTCCAGGCCTAAAGTTTTTGAGATGTGCTCTCATTTCTTGTGAACTCAGGTGAGTAATAGGTTCTATAGGGGATTGGGAGCAGTTTGGTGTGGGATGAGGAAGATGAGCACATGGGAAGAAGCCTGCTGTTGTGAAAACACAAGGATCAGGAGTCTATAGAGGAGAATGAACAGATAGGCAGGGAAGAGGATGTGAGCATTTAGACCTGGCTCTCTGGGGAGAGCATGAGTTCATGTTTCCAGCCCATGACTGGCAGAGACCCTCGCCTTTCTGGGGTGGCTGCAGTGTGAACACTGCTCCACCTGGATTGCTCTTCCTGCAGCAGCTGCTCTACCTCTGTGTCATTTAGGGAGCCAGAGCTGGCCTGCATAGATACTGTATCTGTCTTCACACAGACATGATCCCGTAGGAGGTACCCACAAGAGGTACAAAGTTGCTATAAAGGTCATCCCAGTGTCATCTCCAGAAAGGAGGGGAATTCTCTTTACAATCTTATTCTTCTCCTTGAATTAGCTGTGGTCAGGTTCACTCTCTTTCTTACAGACAGTTGATTATACATGGCTGGTTTGGGAACCTTTTCAATTTTGCTTCCTGAGTGGAAGTTCTATAGGAGGGTTTCTGTAGGCCAGGTTTCCTATTCGAGGATCTGTGAATTTGGATTTTCTGTGTCTTCCAGAGGAAAGTTAGTTGAGATCATTACAGATGTGCTACTCAGGGAAGAGGTAACCTACTTGTAGAAAGCATCCAAACCGAATCTTATTCAAAATAACAAATAGCCCCAATAGAGTCTTTAAACTTCACAAACACGGCCTCTATTGTCAGCACTGGTCTCATCATTATTAGATTCCAAGCAACAGAACAGCCCACTGAAATCTCAACACTGTAGTGAGAATTAGGCTTTCTTAAATAAAAAATAAAAAGATTATAATAATAAATTTTCCTTTATTTTTAAATTTTTCTTTTTAATTACAATGTATGCACTTTGCATCCCAGCTGTATTCCCCTCCCTCAACCCTCCCAATCGTGCCCTCCCTCTTGTTCCCCTATGACCCTTCCCCAGCCCAAAGATAGGGGAGGTCCCTCCCCCCATCTGACCCTAGCTTATCAGTCTCATCTGGACTGGCTGCATTATCTTCTTCTGTGGCCTGCTAAGGCTGCTCCCCTCACCTCAGAGGGAGGTTATCAGAGAGCTAACCCCTGAGTTCATATGAGAGACAGTCCCTGTTTCCCTTACTAGGGTAACCCACTTGAGACTGAGGTGTCATGGGCTACATCTGTGCAGGGGTTCTAGGTTATCACCATGCATTGTCCTTTGTTGGCTTGGCGTATCATTCTCAGAGAAGACCCTCTTGCCCAGATTTTTTGGTTCTGTTGTTCTCCTTGTGGAGCTCCAGTCCCCTCTAGGTCTTTCAGTCTTCCTCAAGATCAAGCTATACTACTCCTAGGCGTATATCCAAAATATGTTCAAGTATACAACAAGGATATTTGCTCAACAATGTTTGTAGCAGCTTTATTAATAAGAGCTAGAATCTAGAAACAACCCAGATGTCCCTCAATTGAGGAATGGATACAAAAATTGTGGTACATTTACATAATGGGATACTACTCAGCAATTAAAAACAAAGAAATCATGAAATTTGCAGGCAAATGGTGGGAACTTGAAAAGATCATCTTAGGTGAGGTAACCCAGAAGCAGAAAGACAAACATAGTATATACTCACTTATAAGTGGATATTAGATGTATAATATAAGATAAACATACTAAAATCTGTACACCTAGAGAAGCTAAGCAAGAAGGAGGACCCTGGGTATGATGATCCATCCTCACACAGAAAGGCAAATGGGATGGCATCAGAAGTGGGTGAAAACAGGAACAAGACAGGGCCTACCAGAGAGGGTCTCTGAAAGACTTTACTCAGGAGGGTATCAAAGCAGATGCTGAGACTCGTAGCCAAACTTTGGGCAGAGTACAGGATGTCTTATACTTCCTTTTAATCCCTGGTGTGGGGATATGGTGCTGATTCAGATTGCCCACAGCAGCTGACTGTTATTTGCCTCCTGCTCCATCAGGGACATGATTTTTTCAGCTGAAGCAAGCTTTTGAGAGTGTGTGACTTTGGAATGATATAAAAGTGCAAGAGTCTGATGGGATGGGTGTTGGGCTGGTTGGTGGTAGTGTGCTCTTTGTAGCTGTTGGTTGCAGTTTGTCAAGTAGTCATGTGTGAAGAAATGAAAAAACAAAACAAAACAGAAATTGTATATACCGAAATCAAAGATCAAATTTGCCCCAAGGAATCCTAACAATATTATCACCTCCTTTTTTTCTCTATCTTTTTTCTCTCCTACCTAGTATTAGGGGTTTGAAAGGGTAGAGGAAGAGAGTAGAGGAAGGTGAAAGGGAAAAGAACCCACAAACTAGACAGAAGTCTAGCTACACAATATTCAATGGCTTTTTTTTTAACCCAAAGGTCCAAAGTGATTCTGCAATCTTCCCCAAAGCACAAAGCACATGTCTCTCAAAGAAATACCTGATTATCTTGGTACCAGCTTAACTTACTTAGGGCTACTATCAATGTGATGCACACCATGCACAAAAGTAAGTTTAGGAGGAAAACATTGATTTGGCTTACATTTCCACATTTTAGTCCATCTCTGGAAGAATTCAGGACAGAAACTCTAGCAGGGCAGCAACCTGGATTACTGGCTTGCACCATGTGGCTTGTTCAGCCTATTTTCTTTTATAATCCAGAACAACCATCCCAGGGATGGCACCACTCAAATGGAGTTGGACACTCTCCTATCAAAGACTAACAAGAAAATGCTCAACAGACTACCCTACGCTAGATCTTATGGAGACATTTTCTTAATTGAGGTTTCCTTTTGTCAGATGACGTTAGCTTGTGTAAAGTTGACATTGAACTACCAAGGATGTGGATCTAGTTTCATTCTCTGAGTAGATATGTATTAATTCCATGTTAATTTTGGGTGTAGAGGCTAATTAGGCCATGCCTACTTGTAGCTTCCTTTTTATCTTGCCTACTATAAGAGAAATGGCAAGTCCCCTATTGAGACTGCCTATGACTCTGTAACTCTGTAACAGGATCTACAGTTATCTAGACTTCAGAAAGTAAATGTTAGAGGCAAGACCAGATGCTGTTCTTTTACATGCATCTACAGTCCTCTCTATTTCCATTCTTATAGTTGATTGTGGTATCCCTGCTGCAAACAGAGAGAGATGGGAAAAGACAGCAGACACATAGACACACAGACACACACATACACACAGAGAAAGAGAGAGAAAGAGAAGGGGAGGGGAGGAAGAGAGAGAGAGAGAGAAAATAAGAAAGAAAGAAAGAAAATAGGTGGGAGTGGTAGCAAAGAAGGGAGAAAGAGGGGAGAGGGAGATAGATAGATAGATAGATAGATAGATAGATAGATAGATAGATACATACATACATACATACATACATAGAGAACTTTCTAAGGCTTTCTAAGACCTCAAGTTCCAGGAGAAAGGCAAGTACCCTATTATCACTTCTAGAAGTTTAGAGGCTACCTAGGACATACCTCCTGTTGGGTATTGAAATCACCTACTATAATGGGTTGATGTTAATTTGTGTTTTTTAATCCAGTTGTAAAATTTATTTGATATGAAAGTAGGTATTTTGATACAGATTGTTTTAGGGTGGTAACTCTGGGCCAACTCTTTTCTTGATTAGAATGAAGTTTGCCTCTTTATCTCTTCTGATTAATTTTAGTTCAAAGTCTGTTTTGTCAGATGTTAGGATAGGGACACCTGCCTTCATCCTTGTTCCATTGTAATACTTTTGTCAATTCTTTTACTCTGTGGTGCCTATCTTAAAAATTAAGATGTGTTTCTTGAAGGCAGAAGATAAAGAGAATTTATTTCTTGATCCATTTAGTTAGTCTGCAACTTTTGAGTAGAGAATTGATGCCATTCATGTTTAAATTGTTACTGAAATGTGTGTTTTAGCTCTGGTCAACATGCTGCTGACTTGTTGTTGTGTTTGCTAGAATCGTCCAGAAGAGAGTTACATGGC
This sequence comes from Psammomys obesus, assembly GCF_907164565.1. Taxonomy (NCBI): domain Eukaryota; kingdom Metazoa; phylum Chordata; class Mammalia; order Rodentia; family Muridae; genus Psammomys; species Psammomys obesus. The sequence goes on from NW_026591711.1 coordinate 7,955,331, forward strand.
AGGTTCACAAATCATGCCATGTGACTGGTTCCACGTGGAAGGTTTATTAAGGAAAGGAAGAAAGGGAAAGGAAGAGAGAAGGGAAGCGAAGGGGGAAGGGGTCACAGAGACAGTCTCTGGACAAGGCAGGAGAGAAAGAGAGAGGGGGGTGCTTCAAGTTCTCTTATGTGGTGACCCAGAGCATGCGTAGGTGGTTCCAGAGGGTCTGTAGGTGGCTTCACAGATGCCTGATATCTCGTTTGTCAGGTCCCTTGGGGCTGGCAGTAGAGATGCCTGCTTATGGATCCCAACATTCCTCCCTTTTTGTTTTATTAAAAAGTGAGGAACTAGAAAGGGGTGATGGTGGGGAGGGCATAGGGGAGAACTTTGCTCTTCAAGCTATTTCCTGCTCATTAGGGGCCTTGTTATTCTCAGGGTATAGCTGATCCCCACCATCAGGGTAAATTGGAGGGTCATTTTCATCTGGTTCTATGGGCAAAGGTTGATAACCCTGTAAGAGTAACTGATTAATGGTTTGGTTAGAGAATTTTTGTATTTGTTGCTGGAGGAATATAGAGAAGAAGTTATTAAGCAGGGGGCAAAAAGCAAAAGCAGAAAGAGGAGCAGGAGAGGTGTGAGGAAGGGCAGAGTCCATATCCATATGGGGCTCTGGAAGTCCCAAGAGCTAGAGGCCTCAAGCTGTTCTCTTTGTTTTTGTAAATCTGTCTAGAGTTGTTGGATTTTGTCTTTTACTATACCTGACTGGTTGATATAAAAACAGCATTCCTCCTGGAGGATGATGCAAACGCCACCTTCTTTAGCTATGAGGAGATCCAATCCACTTTGGATTTGAAGTACTACTGCTGCCAGCGAGTCAGTCTGTCCTTGGAGGGTTAGAATTGTCTGAGCCACTTGCTGAAGATCCTGGATGAACTGGGAATCTGATAATACAAGGTTAGTGAAGTGGTTAGTCCTGCTGTCCTGGTACCAACAGCTGCTGTGATTCCTGCAATAGCCAGGAGGGGCAGGATTTGAATTGCCCTCTTATCCTGCTGGGCAGCTATTGAGTCCAGGACTGGGATTGATAGGGGCTCCTTTTCATTGATCACCCCCAACTCACAGAAGAGGAGTATGAGTATGCAAACTCCTGACCAACCAGCAGACAGACGATGGTAGATCTGAGTGCCACAAAGAATTGAGGTATTATTAGCAGTAGGGCATTGTGGTTGAGATGATGTATCAAGGATTATAGTTTTATTACACTCTAAGGAACTTAGCATTCTTACAGAGTGTGCCCCAGATGCCTTGAAACAGCTTGTAATGCCAAAGAGTATACGAAAAAGGTAGGGGGTTGTGGCAACATCAGAGTCAGGGCAGTTAGTAAATGGTAAAGTAAGGTTATTTGACAGAGTCACTACAGAAGCTGTCAGCAGTAATTTTGAGTTGGTCCCAGGTGGGACACACAGCCAGCAAGCTTTAAAATGGCCTGGTTGTGTCACATTAAGGAGCTTGTAGGTTGCGGTCAGATTCTGAAGTAGGAGATGAAATGACTGGTTTGTATTGCTTAGGAGAGGAGATGTTAGAGAGGTAATGACCTTAAAGGAGTGTTTAATTACCTTCTCTACTTCTCCCATCCCCAGGGATTGGGTAATTGGGACATATTTTCTCTGGATATGGATAATACGTATCAATAGATCGGGTGTGTAGCTGTGGTAGAGTTTTCCAAAGACACCTACTTCTCATCTGGGAACCCAGGGGTCTTGGATATATAAGTAGAGAGTCTTTTTGTTCAGGTGCAGGAGCTTCTTCTGTGCTGGTGTGTGGATTTGGCAAGAACAATATGGGCAACCTCCATGCTTGTCTGGCCAGTTTTTGCAATAATCTTTTGTTTGATCAAAGAGGAAGCAAACAAAAATTCTATCAAATAAGAGAGGCAGGCGGGATAGATGTGGGAGTGATGGCTATTTCAATCGGCTCCTGGTTGAAAGACCCCCGGAGGGTATCTTCCGTCTGAGAGACCCCCTCCCAAGGAACAACGAGGCCAGGCGTTCGGATGCAAACAGCAAGAGGCTTTTATTTTGATACACGGGTACCCAGGGCAGCAGAGTCACTTGGAGGACTTGTGCGCCCTCTGGGTGGAAAGCTGGGGTTTTTATAGGGTTTTAGAGCAGAAGCGCGGGTACAGAAGCGAGAAGCATGGTTACAGGGGGCTGATTGGTACATTTACATGAGACCACAGTTTGAGTCAGAGTTTGGTAGGGACACCAGGATTCCAGGAACTGGGTGGTCAAAACGGTCATGATGACCCCTTAACGTGGCCCGCCACCTGTTGTTTTATTTTTCCCTATCTCAGCTGGAACAGTCTCTGACAGATATCCCATGAGGGTGGTCACAACAAGTTGTTTTTAGCTCAACTGGGGCAGCCTGACCACAGATATCCCAAGTGGGTGACACAGCTGGGTTTCTTAGTAATTTTCCAGTTCCCCATCTAGCCTACAGAGTTTCTCAAAACAGTGGTGTACCACAAAATGGCGTCAGCTATGTTTAACTTAGGGTGAGGCAGGGGTCTTTCATTCCCCCATTTTTCTTCTAACTTAGAATGGAATCTTTCATTCTACGGGTTTAGGAAGAGTCCATTTCTGTCCCCTGTTGTTTGAGTTGATGATACTGCTGGGTTAACACCAATGCTTGTATGACAGAGAGCCGATCCTTCACGAACTGGATCAGCCGATTCAGAATACAAGGCCCGAATAACAAGATCAAGAGGATTACGATTAAGGGGCCCATGAGGGAGGAAACGAGGGTGGTGAACCAGGGGGCTTTATTGAACCAATTCTCGTACCAGTTTTGTCCTGACTCAAAGAATTGCTGTCTCTGTCTGAGTCTTTCTCTGAGTTTAGCCATGTTATCCTTACCAATCCAGTATGGTCAGCAGCTAAGCAGATGTTCAAGATAATAGCTAATGCCAGGGAGCCACTTTTGACTTAGCATTTCAGCCTGCTAGGGGGGATTTGGGCGAAGATCCGCCTTCTGGAGCTTCTTCGATGCTGATCGTTGGACCGTAGGCATCAGGAGCTAGGGAGGCTGAAATGCCAGTCAAAGGGTGGGCAATAGGGCAATCCCAAGCATCTGGTTAGTTGATCCACCGGAAGAGGCAAGGAACAATCAGGTCAGTTTCCAGGAAGTCCAGATCTCAGCTTGCAGTCCACAGCTGATCCCAGAACAGAGTTAAACAGGTGAAAATCTGCTGAGACAAATTTAGACTGGAGACAGAAGTTAAAATTTATCTATTAAATTGGAAAGATCAGGGAAAACCTCATCTGTGATCCTTTTGAGCTATGCCAGATCCAGGTCAAATCCTGAAACTTATAACATTTTTTAGTACACAAAAGGAAATACATAATTTTAAATACTCAGAAAAGTAACATATCAGCAAATTGAACATTTTGAGAGTAACAGGTAAAACTGCATTTCACTGAATAAGTATCAGCTGTTTGTTTTATAACCTTTATACATAACTTAAGTGTGTCTATGGTAACATTTTTTCTGTGGGCATAGCTGTTGGTAATTAGCCACGAATGAAGCTTGGCCATTTTTTATACACTCAGCATCTTTTAGTCCCCATCTCTATGTTTATACTGCAGAAATACATTACTGGCTTTAGTGCTAAACTCTGGATGTTTGATTTTTTTTTTAACAAAGCAATTAGAAGAAATAGGTTTAAGATATTTCTGTGTCAAAATCTATCCCAGAAATGGCAGATATTAAGAATACCATACTAAAAGCTATGACTTTTGTGTCAGATATACACATTAAACAGATGTTTTTAACATAATGAGAAGTACCTTTAAGTCTTTAAGTCTATCTCCAGAAGCCAACCAAAGGAAATTAAAATCTCAACCTGGTGACTGAATAATAAGCAGTCAGTGCTCCATCAACTTATCAGAACTCTATTGATTAATGCCAAAACTCTGAACTTCTGAAATCTCTTAACATAAGCACAACAGTAGCAAAGAGGGGGGAGAGATCTAAAGTATCTCCCATTTTTAACATGTTTTAAACTATTTTTATTAACTTAGACACTCCAATTTTTTTATTTATCAACCCTGAAACGTTTTTTTAGACTAAATAACAACATTTTAGATTTTTATAACCTAAACTTTTATATCCTCAGACTCTATATAGGCTCCGTATTTTTTTTAATCTAGCTATATCTTTAGACACAGATAACTAACATGAATTCTGTGAGCAAGGCAAACCTGTTTTTTTTTTCTAAATAAGAGATCTAGTACCTAGTAGTTTTAGCTAATGAACTGATCAATGAACTAACAGTGGATCTAATTGTCTTTTTTCTAGCTGCAAAGCTACCGTAAGCTTAGCATAGCCATCAAGGTGTTCAGAGACCTGAGGATAAATTATAAGCTAAATAAATATACCAATCTATGTGTCAATCAAAATGACAGAGATGACCACTTAGTCCATCACCTAGGCAGTGTCCCTCGCTCCTGTCTCATGGCATCCTGAACAGAGGCTGTCCAGCCAGGCACAGAAGGTGAAAGACTGCTTTTACTGCTTCTGTGGAAAGAGGAACAGAAGAGATTGACCTCACCTTGCCTCTCACAATGTGAGACAATGGCTCTTCAGATGTCCCCGGCTTTGTCCACAGCGTAGGCTGGGCCCTAGCAGTGGGCCAGTTGAGGCAATATTGCCCAGTGGTTAGCATACCATAATCCAGAGTCGCAGTCATCTGTCTTTGTGCCCAAATCTTCTCAGAGACCTTGGGGGAGCTACTGCCAGGATTTCAGGACTTTCTGTCACAATAAGCTTACATAGTTAAAATGCCATATTTATCAGATCTCTGACAAGCTTGAGGGCCAGCATATCTGAGTTACTCCTTGTCTATCTTTATTATCTGTTCTAAACTGTATAAAAGAAAAACTAAACAAAGACACTAGGTATAGCCAACTGCAGTTGTTAGTATAACTTTAAATCTGCTCTTTCTGAACTAAAATCAAAGCAAATCTTTTAATCAGATACAGTTCATAGAGAGCCTAGCAAATCTTGCTGCTCCTACCACTTGCATGAAAATTGAACAGTAAAAAGCTTTGCATTTGGCACTAATCAGATGACTGAACATAACTGAGATACCTGAACAAAAATGATAACAAACTCATGGCTCCACCCTCTTTCTCTCTGGACTAGCATGGCGGCTGACCACGTGTAAGGCTACCACAGGCTGCGACTGACAATACCAAACATTAGGTGCTGATGATGATACAGCAAACATTGTGGAGCATTTACAATCCCCCACAACCAATATTTTTAACTTAGTGATTAAATAAGTTTTAGAACCAACTGCATAACATTACAGTACAGAACAATTTTAAACTGTATGAATTATTCTAGCCATACCAAACCTATCAGCCAGAATTTTTTTCCCTTAAAAGAGCATAAGAAAACATTTTGTAATGAGGAATCACCAGCCTTTTAAATGAACTATAACATATTTAAAATACAGTTTTTTTTTTTAAATCATATTAACTCTCTGGCTTTTTATAATACATCCACTAACCTTTTGCAACATCCTATATACCTTTAGGTTCCTAGCTTTCTTTTTCTGGCTTAACCAGACATTCTTACTTTTTTTTTTTTTTTTTTTTTGCTCTCTCTCTCTTGCTTTTTTAGACAATGAAAGATCCCCGGAGGGTATCTTCCGTCAGAGAGACCCCCTCCC
>NW_026591711.1:7961053-8042717 GCF_907164565.1 Psammomys obesus
AAATGGCATTAGCTATGTTTAACTTAGTGTGAGGCTGGGGTCTTTCAGACAACATACAAACTCTCATCAAAATCCTTTTTATCCTAACATGATCCTGCTGGAGCCCTGCGTCCACAAGACCAGGGTTGTCCATAAACAAAGCAGCTTAATAAACAAACAGCTCTCCATAAGATACATTCTAAAAACTGCAATTTTTTTCAATTAGCACAAACCATACGGCTGGGTTTTATTTAATAAAATTGATAAAATAAATATCAAAGTATTTTTATTCTTCTCCAAAGGATCGAGAAACTTTTAAATTTTGTCAGATTACCCAAGATCATTGTCATACCCAAATGCCTGATAAACTTTAAATATTTTATAGCCCTAAACATATAAACAATTTTTTTAAAACTCGTCCCTGCAATATCAAAGCAAAGTATTTTCTTTAGGAGTGAATTCACAAAGCATAACCATAATTTTAAAGTCAAAACCAGATTTTAAGACCAAAATTTATCAGTGAAAACAACCCAATCTTCAGAACCAATATCCACTTAGAATAAGACTTTTCTTTTTATCCTAAAAGGAAATAAAATCATTTTGACTCAGAGATTTTGCAACCTTTGTTCTTTTCCTGAGCCACACCATGTGGCAATTTACATTGTTGTTATTTAAACATATGCATTCATAGACCCTACAAACACATAGGCACATATACGTGTTTTAAACAAGGATTTGAATTTAACCTTAAAACATACCCAATTATTTTTGATCATATCAACCATTTAAGACCAATTGAAAACAATTGTATAATGGCCATATATTTCCTAAATTATTGTTTGATCTGTAAGTTGCAAGCCCCCTAGGTGGGAGGAGGGAAGAGAGGAGCAAGAGGGCGTGGTGAGATCCTGCTGTTCCCTTCCCTGCTGAGCTGGCATGAAGGCAAGGGGGAGGAGTTTTTCCTCACTCTCGGCAGCCAGAGCAGCTCCTGTCGTGGAGCAGCTAAGGTGCCAATCCCCGCCTAGCCTTGTATAAGGACTTCCACCTAGCAAGCCCACGAGCCTTGCCTGCTCCCTTGGCTCCCTGTGAGCTTCACTCTAGCTTACCTCCCCTGCAGGTCATGAACCTGCTTCCTGGCCGGGCCTCTCCCCTCCCCCATGCTCTTTAGCTGTTCATCGCAACAAGGGGCCACATCAAGCCTGTGCCCTGCTGGGTGTGCATTGTTATTTTATAGACCTTTAAATGCCTGAGCATCACCTGCCCAAGCTCCAGCCCCAGCTCCACATGTCTCCCCAGCCACCCGAAAGCATTCTCTCCTCGGCTCCCTCGGGAGGGAGAGTACACTGCTTGGTGTCCTGCCATGCAGCCGTGTGCACTCCCGGGCCGAGAACTAGTTCTAATTTTAACTGTCCTCTGTCCGAATTTTTATCAGTCCAAGTCTACAAAGAAACAGACACAGAAAAATACATACATACATGAGAAACACAGGATTTAAACAGACAGAACACGACACAAGCCACGCGGCACGAGATCGACGCAAAACTGAAAGCAAAAATTCAGATGGAGACTGTGTTGGAGGTCTGGTCCTCAGTCTCCCAGATGAAGCACGTAGCCTTCAGACAGGGGCGAAGCCCCGAAAAGTCCAGGTCGGCTCGTGTTTCCAAACAGACGGGGAGCCAAAATTTGGCCCCCACTCCAGATGAGAGTCGGTGGGACTCGAACCCACTCAGACCCTCCAGATGAGAGTCAGTGGGACTCAAACCCACTCAGACCCTCTCAGGTGGGAGTCGGTGGGACTCGAACCCACTCAGACTCACTCAGACACCCTGAGATGTCTCTCAGGGATCGCGGAACAGAAGTCCGAGCTCATCAGCTCCTTCTTACTTTCCGCCTGATACGGATGACCTGATCAAGTCTCAGATTGCAAGAAGAACAGACACAGAAGCATACAACAAAAGAGACGGCAACATGCAACAGAAAAGACGACTGGCCGGCTTACCTCCCGAAGGTGGGTCGGTGGTCCCTGGGTGGGGGGTCTCAGATCTCGGTGGGACCTCCAAATGAAAGACCCCGGAGGGTATCTTCCTTCTGAGAGACCCCCTCCCAAGGAACAACGAGGCCAGGTGTTCGGATGCAAACAGCAAGAGGCTTTTATTTTGATACACGGGTACCCGGGGCAGCAGAGTCACTTGGAGGACTTGCGCGCCCTCTGGGTGGAAAGCTGGGGTTTTTATAGGGTTTTAGAGCAGAAGCGCGGGTACAGAAGCGAGAAGCATGGTTACAGGGGGCTGATTGGTACATTTACATGAGACCACAGTTTGAGTCAGAGTTTGGTAGGGACACCAGGATTCCAGGAACTGGGTGGTCAAAACGGTCATGATGACCCCTTAACGTGGCCCGCCACCTGTTGTTTTATTTTTCCCTATCTCAGCTGGAACAGTCTCTGACAGATATCCCATGAGGGTGGTCACAACAAGTTGTTTTTAGCTCAACTGGGGCAGCCTGACTGCAGTTATCCCAAGTGGGTGACACAGCTGGGTTTCTTAGTAATTTTCCAGTTCCCCATCTAGCCTACAGAGTTTCTCAAAACAGTGGTGTACCACAAAATGGCGTTAGCTATGTTTAACTTAGGGTGAGGCAGGGATCTTTCACTGGTAGCATCCCAAAGATCAATTTCCTGACCCTATTTGGAGAGACTGCTTATTATCAATGATGGTTTCTTGAACCTCAAATCTCCATATGTAGGGATTACCTTGGACAGAAATAGATAGGCAAGAGGGAGAGGAGGAAAAATACATATCCAACCCAGGAGGATTTAACACAGCTCTTGTATTGAGGTCTCAGTTCTCTGGAACCGGAGACAAGGTGGTTGATCCTGGCATTTTTTGGAGCTTGAGGTTAGCAGGGTTCTGTTGGATTTGATATGTAGGAGGGGGCATTATCTTGAGAAGAGGGGGTGAAAGGTTTGAGGTGGGGTAGATGAATCCATTGAGGGAAGCCCTCAAGCTTAGCAGCTGTGGGAGTCAAAAGAATCACCTTGAAGGGACCCTGCCATTTAGGAGAAAGAGTTGGGGAACTTTGGTTTGGAGGGGAGAGAAGGACCTGGTCCCCAATGTTAATAGGAGATGGACAGGGGTTAGTGTATGGTCGTGGTAAACAGTGGTCAGTAAAGACTCATAAAAGAGAATGGAGATGACAGAGTAAGGGAGTAAGTAGATGGTCAGGGAGAGGAGAGGATTTTGCTTAAAGACCAGGAGTTAGTCCCAGTCCCCAGTCTCCCATACATGAACTCAAAAGGTGAGATAGAAAGAAGTTTTTTTTTTTTTTTTTGGAGAGCTCATAGCCTGAAAAGAGCCAGAGAGCCAGGGGGAGGAGTTCTTTTCTTAGAAGGTCAGCGATAATAGCCTTAGGTCCCCTGAGGCTCTTGAGAGGAAGTGCATATTGAGCCTGGGCAATATACTGGGTGGGGTCCTGTAGCTGAATGACTATAGGAGAATGGTGTATTGCCACAGAGGGGTTTTGGACATCCCAGACTTGGGGGTCCACTTGAGAGGCTGGTAAAGGAACCAATGTGTCACAACTGGTAGATAAGGTAGCTAGGAGGAGGAGGAGAGAGGACACTGGCGAGCTTGTTGTCAGGTGAATGTGTGGAGTAAAGGAGATAGAGGGTCCCACTTTGGCTAAAAAGTCCCTTCCCATTAGGGGAAGTGGACAGGCTGGCATTCCTAAAAAGAAATGAGTAAAGGGGACACCCCTGAAATTACAAGTAAGTGGTGGAGTTCCACAAGGCTCCCTACCAGGTGGTCCATAGGTGGCTTTGAAAGGATCAGACTAACTTTGTTACCTATATGTCTTCTAAAGCCTATAGTTTTGAGTTTTAGGTCCAGGTTAAGCTAAAGCCTCTTAGTACCTTTCCAGAGAACAGAGGAATGTAATCCTATCTATGAGGACAGATATAAAAAAGTGAGCAAGCAATGACCCTCAATCATCAAAAAGAATGACCAGACCCTTGTCTTCGAGATAATATTTCTTAGCAACCAACTCAGATGGCCTCAATCCTTCTTCTGAGTAGACCCTGAACTCCGGTCAAAAGCCTTCAGCCCCAATATTCAAGGACTAAATAACCACCCCCACCTTTAGTTTCAGTTGCATCCACACTTGGCAGGACTGGCCAAGCTTGAGCACCTAAGACTAACCAAATATCTTACTTTATAGCTTCCTCATCCAGTCCTGAATTGCCAAGACTGCAACTTCAAAATTTCTGTGCTTTGTCTTTTATAACCTCAAGGCCTTTGTCTCCTGGTGCCACTGCTTGCTGACCAACAGGGGTGACCCCATTGCGCAATGGTCAAAATAAACCTCTTGTGATTTTGCATCAAAACCCGTCTCTTGAGTTCTCTTCATCCCTTCTCGAAATTAGGCTCATGCTGGGCCTAACAGCTTCACAGATGCCTGATTTTTCGTTTGTCAGGTCCCTTGGGGCTGGCCATAGAGATGCCTGCTTACAGATCCCAACCATTTTCTCACTGTGACTTCATGTTTTAATAGTTATGGCTCACATTTTATCACAGTCTCTCTGCTATGCTTATTATTTTCTTCTACCCCAAATAATGCTTTCTGTAGTACCTTACGTTTAGGTATTACCTTTAGGTTTGTATTACCTTTAGGTTTGGTTTGCTGAATATAATTTTTTATGGCTGTCTATGATGTGGAAAATTGTTCCTCTTCTTTCAATCATAGCAGTAGCTTTGTTGGGTATGTTATTTAAATTCATATAATTTTGGGCTTGGGACTTATTGCTTTAGGCTCTTCTGGCTTATAAAGTTTAGTTTGAGAAATCAGCTGTTCCTTCTCCATGGGATTAGTGAAGTTCACTTTTCCATTTGATGGGTTGTCTTTATTTGTGATTTGCAGTTTTTCTCTTAGAGCTTTCCATTGACTTTTTTTGTTTTGTATGCTTAGTGTTTTAATGTAATGGAAATTTTGGTTTCTTTGTAAACTCAGTTATATTATGTAAATATGTTTTTGTTTTAATTCCAAGTGTGAGATTTTAGTTGGGCTTTAGTATGTCTGTAGCTGCTAATTGTCTCATGCAGGGCATCACTTTTGTCAGCTGGTAAATGCCTGGTACAGAGAGGGGCATGGTCTAGTGCCAAGCCCACTGGCAGAGTGGAACAAACAGTACCTGAGTGGGGAGTGAGTATTAAAATAAAACAAATCACACTACACAGGAGATTGGCATGAGAGGGTTGTCAGTAATGACTGAAGCAGCCTGGGTTTATTCCAGGATTCATTTTTTGTAGGCAAAGCAAAACCAAGTCACACCAATACAAAAAGAAAAGTTCATGGAAATGTCAAACTTTTCTAAAACTGCAGACATAGTCCTCTTCTAAAAGTACTTCCCTATAGCAGTTATGGTCCAAGATCACACAGATAAGCTTTAAGAAACTTGGAACCAGCTTTATGGAACTTGGAAACAAGTTTTAAGGAACTTGGGAAAACTTCCTCTTTTCTATGTCTCAGGGTGAAGTCCAAGGTGAAAATATAACATAGCAGCTTAACAAGCAGCTCTCCACAGTCTAAGACTCTGAGGATTTAAACATGAGAGCCAAGAAAAAGAAAATGTGGCATGTGGTGTTGGTATATGGCAAGTGGCAGTTAGAAGAGACCAGAGATGAACAGTATGGCTTTTGGAGAAGACAAAAACACTTTGGGCTGCAGTGGCTTGGAAGAGACTGCTGGCTTTGTTTGCTGTTGATGGAGATTGGTATAGCCCTAATAGAACCAATCAACCCTAAATAGCTAGGAGAAAGAAGTCAAAGGGTCTGCACCCCTCTCTAGTAACCTTCTCTTTCCTACCTAGGGTTGGGGAAAAAGACTTAAAGAACCACATAATAATAATAATAATAATAATAATAATAATAATAATAATAATAACAATTTAAAAAGGAGAGCTCCATTTTAACTATAATATGGATAAAAAATTTGCTTCTGTGCTTGTCTTTTTGTGTTCTGTGTGCTTCTTGTATTTGTATTAGCGAGTATTTGGGTAGTTTTCTTCTTTGACGTTATTGAAAGTCTTGTGTTTGACATTGACTTGGGTTTCTCCTCCCTCACCTGTACCTATAATTTGAAAGTACTTTTTTTATGGTGTCCCACATACAGAATACTTTCTAGACAAGCACTCTACCAACTGAGCTATATTTCCAGCCCCATAGCAAGATTTCTGCTGTTAATACACCTACATTACCTCACTTCTGTATGCTCTACAAGAAAGATTACTTTCCCCAAGTGTGTTTGGAGGCAATGACACTCTTAATTTTAGCAAAAGAGTTGTTACTCTCTAGGTGGGACCCTGAAGCCACTGTCAAGTAAGTATGGAAGCCACCACAAATGTTTTGGAAGCAGGAATGATACCTTGGGGAAAACTGAAATGCTTTCTACTTCTTTTAAATGGAATATTATTATTGTTACTTTTGTTTTGTTCACAAAGTGAGGATCAGTCAATCCACATAGACAGGTATTATCTGGGGAGAATAGCTTACACATGGGAAACTCAGAGCACAGCTGTTCTAATGTCCTCTTGAAATTAGGAAAGTTCACTTTTCCATTTGATGGCACCACTTTCTAACAACCTCAAGGTCAGAACTGCCTTCTCCAAATGACATGATAATTGTGGGTCTAGAGGGAGATGAGCTAATGACATTTCTTCCCCATAAGTACTTCTTAAGGCCTCATTCCCCATGGATGTTTATGGGAGGCCCAGCTGGGTTAGTGTTTCTTTTTCATTTCCTTAATAATAAGAGCTGAAAGTATGTGATTGAATGAAGCAGGAGTTTCTGTAATAAATGATTTGAGAATTCTATGCTTCTGATATTACTTTTGAACCATAGTTTATCATAAGAAAACACATCAGATGCTTCTAGACATAATGACATCAGTATAATGATTTATAATGAGAGACCAAAAGATTATAAATCAGCTATTAATTAAGGCCTGAACTAGGTGGGTGGAGAAGTGGGCACATTTAAGTTGTTTATAAAGGTTATAAAATGAACAGCTAACTGATGCTCATTCAGTGGGATGCAGTTTTACCTGTTACTCTCAGAATGTTATATTAAAGGAAATTCATATGAGTTTCAGGATGTGACCTGGATCTGGCATAGCTCAAAAGGATCACAGATGAGATTTTTCCTGGTCTTTCCCATTTAATACACAAATTTTAACTTCTGTCTCCAGTCTGAATTTGTCTCAACAGATTTTCACCTGTTTGACTCTGTTCCGGGATCAGCTATGGATTGCAAGCTGAAATCTGGACTTCCTGGAAACTACATGATTGCTCCCTGTCTCTTCGGGTGGTTCAACTAACTAGATGCTTGTGACTGCCCCATTGCCCAGCCTTTGATTGGCATTTCAGACTCTCTAGCCCCTGATGCTGACTGTCTAATGGTCAGCACTGAAGAAGCTCCAGAAGATGGATCTTCGCCCAAATCCCACCTAGCAGGCTGAAATGCTAAGTCAAAGGGGGCTGGCTCCCTGGCATTAGCTATTATCTTGGGCATCTGCTTAGCTGAAATGGAAATTAATATTACAGCAACTGGGCTAAAAGCCTAGAGAGACCCTAGAGCAAAAGGATAATCGTTCTTCTTGGCTTCCTACCTCTATATCCACCCTGAAGGGACCCCTACTCATTTTGATTTTTATCTTTGGGCCTTGTATTTTCAATTGCTTAATGGCTTTCATAAAGAAATGCTTGAGAGCAATACACCAATGGTACTCAGATCCCATTATAAAAAGGCAAATCTATAGGATATGAGGGATCATGTCTGGAAGACCCAATATTGGGTCTTCAAATGATCATGGGAAAGTGGTAAATGAGAGACCAAAAGATTATAAATGAGCTATTAAGGCCTGAACTAGGTGGGTGGAGAAGTGTAGTAATGCCCTGAGGGGAAGGACTGCCTTACTGCATTCTTTCCCCACCCTCTAGAGATGCAGTTGCTAGGAAACTGGCCCATCCCCCTAGGGAGGGGCACCAGGTCATTATGGTCTGGGGACTTTCCTATAGCCAATCAACTCATAATGTAGCATTTTGACCAATAGATGTTTGTCAGTCAGGAATCTCCCCTGCCTTGGGCATGCTGGGATAGAACAGAATCTTTAAATCATCCAACTAACCTGAGCACAGGGCTCGGCTCCCACAGCTTTGGTGGTGGGAGGTGTGGGCCCAAGCTGCAGGTTGTAATTTACAATAAAAAGAACCTCATATATTTATAGTGGAGTCTGTTTATTCCTGGTCTTTTGTGGTTCATGAACTGGGCAGAACAATAAAAACACATAAAAATCACTTAATGTGATCTTTGATTATAATACATGTTACAGTAGGGGGTCTATTGCAAAGAAAAAAGAGGCCTAGCAGAAGGTGGCGAGAGAGACAGGAAAGGGTAATAGGGTGAAATAAAACAATAGGTATTATATATTGAATAAAAATGTCATGGAACCTATCATTTTTTTAAAAATTTTATTTTATTTATTACACTTTATTCACTTTTTATCCCCCCATAAGCCCCTCCCTCCTCCTCTCCCAGTACCACCCTCCCTCCCCCTTCTTCATTCATACCCTCCCCAAGTCCACTGATAAGGGAGGTCCTCCTCTCCTTTCTTCAGATCTTAGTCTATCAGATCACTTCAGGAGTGGCTGCATTGTCATCTTCTGTGGCCTGGTAAGGCTGCTCCCCTGTCAGGGGGAAGTGATCAAAGAGCAGGCCAATCAGATTATGTCAGAGGCAGTCCCCCTTCCCATTACTATGGAACCCACTTGGACACTAAACTGCCATGGGCTACATCTGTGCAGGGGTTCTAGGTTATCTCCATGCCTGGTACTTGGTTGGAGTATAAGTCTCTGGGAACAACCCTGTGTTCAAATTTTCTGGTTCTGTTGCTCTCCTTGTGGGGTTCCTGTCCTCTCCAGATCTTACTATTTCCCACTTACATAAGATTCCATGCACTCTGCCCAACAGTTGGCCATAAGTCTCATTGTCTGCTTTGATAGTCTGCCATGCAGAGCCTTTCAGAGGCCATCTGTGGCAGGTTTCTAGGTTGTTTCCTGTTTTCTTCTGATGTCCATCCTATTTGCCTTTCAGGATGGGGATTGAGCAGTTTAGTCAGGGTCCTCTCTCTTTATTCGTTTCTTTAGATGTACAGATTTTAGTAGGTTTATCCTATGTTATATGTCTATATGAGTGAGTCTATACCGTGTGTCTCTTTCTGCTTCTGGGACAGCTCACTCAGGATGATCCTTTCCAGGTCCCACCATTTACATGCAAATTTCATGATTTCCTTATTTCTCATTACAGAGTAATACTCCATTGTGTAGATGTACCACAATTTCTGCATCCATTCTTCAGTTGAGGGGCATCTGGGTTGTTTCCAGTTTCTTGCTATTACAAATAAAGCTTCTACAAACATGGTTGAGCAAATGTCTTTATTGTGTACTTGAGCCTCTTTTGGATATATGCTTAGGAGTGGAACCCATCACTTTTTATAATGAATGTATATTCATATATATGTTAAACATAGTTCCAGATGCAATATTTTAAGGAGCATATCTGACATAGGATTCTCTTGAGCATATACTCTAGTAATTCTAAAAATATGGTTCCATCAAGGAATGCCCAATTGTGTTAGTTTTCTACCCTGTAACAAAACACCTGAAATACCTTAGAGGACAAAAAGCAAGGAACAGATATTTATTGGTTTTCAGTACATTAGTAATATTAATGTGCATTTAAATTGTATTTTGTAACTTCTAGTCTTACTACTTTTCTCAAGTTAATTGACTGTATACATTTATGAATATGAAACTTAAGCTATAATTATAAAAATAATAACTATTTTAGTGTTTAAGTTTGCATATACTTAGGAATTCTTTTTTTTTAAATTTTATTTACATTTTGTTAACTCTGTGTCCCAGCTGTATCCCGCTCCCTCATTCCCTCCCCAACCCCACACTCCCTCCCTGGTCTCCTCCCTGCCCCTTTCCAAGTCCACTGATAGGGGAGGACCTCCTCCCCTTTCATTTGACCCTGTTTTATCAGGTATCTTCAGGACTGGCTGCAAAGTCCTCCTCTGTGGCCTAACAGGACTGCCCCTCCCCTGGGGGGGGTCAAAGAGCCTGCCCTTGAGTTCCTGTTAGAAACAGTCCTTGTACCCCTTACTTTGGAAAACTACTTGGTTACTGAGCTACCACAGGCCACATCTGAGCAGAAGTTCTAGGTTATATCTATAGATGGTCCTTGGTTGAGTGTCAGTCTCGGAAAAGACCCTGTGCCCGGATATATTTGGTCCTTGTAGAGCTCCTATCCTTTCCATATCATACTAACTCCCCTTCTTTCATATGATTCCCTGCACTCTGCCGAGGGTTTGGTTATGAGTCTTAGTGTCTGCTTTGAAACACTGCTAGGTAGAGTCTTTCAGATGCCTTTTGTGGTAGACTCCTGTCATATGTTCAATGCACATCCCATTTGTCTTTCTAAATGAGGATTGATCATCTTCGCCTGTGTCCAATTTCTTGATTATCTTCTTTAGGTGTGTAGATTTCATTATGTTTATCATATCTTGTAGGTCTATATAAGCGAGTATATACCAAGTTTGTCTTTCTCCTTCTGGGATACTTCACTCAGAATGATCTTTTCTAGATCCCACTACTTGCCTGCAAATTTCATGATTTCCTCCTTTTTGATTGCTGAGTAGTATTCCATTGTGTAAAAATACCACAATTTCTGTACCCATTCCTCCATTGATGGACATCTGGGTTGTTTCCAAGCTCTGGCTATTACAAATAAAGCTGCTACAAACATGGTTGAACAAATGTCCTTGTGTACTTGAGCAAACTTTGGGTATATACCTAGGAGTGGTATAGCTGGGTCTTGAGGAAGTACTATTCCTAATTGTCTGAGAAAGCACCAGATAGATTTCCAGAGTGGTTGTACAAGTTTATATTCCCATCAGCAGTGTAGGAGAGTTCCCCTTTTTCCACAACCTCATGGTGTCCTTGATTTCTTGAATGTTTTTTGTTTGGAACTTTTCTGATTTTATTTTTTCTTTGAGAGATGTGTCAATTTCCACAAGTGTATCTTCGGCTCCTGAGATTCTTTCTCCCATCTCTTGTATTCTGTTGGTGATGCTTACCTTTGTAGTTCCTGATCTTTTTTCTATGTTCTCCAGCTCCTGGTTTTTCTCTATTTGTGTTTTCTTTATTGATTCTAATTCTGTTTTCATGTCTTGCACCATTTCCTTCTTCTGTTTGAATGTGGACTCCTGCTTTTCAATGACTGCTTCTATTTTTTTGTCCGTTTCCTCTCTATGTATCACTAATTGTGCCTCTACTTCTTTGGGTATAATTGCCTGTATTTCTATGAGAGCTTTGTTTATTTCTTCTTTATTTGCCTTCCTTTGTGTGGACATTTCTTTGAGAGCTTTGTGCATTTCTTCTCTGTTTGCCTCAATTTTCGTGGTCATTTCTCTGAGAGCACGATTTGTTTCCTCTTGGTTAGTCTGTATTTCTTTGGCTATTTCTTTGAGGGCTTTGTTCATTTCATCTCTATGGGGCTCTAATAGCTGGAGAAACATAGTTTTGAGGTAGTTTTCTTGTATATCTAGTGAATTGAAGTGTCCATTGTTTTGTGGGGTTGCTGGTGAGGTCATTATGTCCTGATTTTTGTTGGGAGTGTTCTTACGTCTGCCTCTAGCTATCTGGTTATTTATAATCCTCACTGTTTGTTCCTCAAGATTGTAGTTCGGGCTATCATCCTCTCTTCCTGTTTTCTGGACTGCTTTTTCAGGAAGATGAGAGAGGTTCACTAGTTTGGTAGTGTGCGCTGTGGTTTCAGTTTTGCCTAAGTAAGGAATGTGACGCTGGCGCTATTTGCGTGCACTTTTAGCAGGCGCAGTGTGCATGCACGGATTCTCTGACTATTGCAGTGGCCTGCAAGCCACTATTACGCAGTTCTTACTGAGATCCAAGGATTGTTTGCCTGGATTACTCTGGTGGACTCGCAAGGCAGAGGCTTCAATGTTGGGGTCGCTATCCCTAGAATCCCTATGATGCCCACACTAGGGGTGTGGGTGGCAGGGATCTCGTCTGGTTGCTTCTGTGGAGAGGCCCTGGGTCTGGGGCAATCTCTCCCTAGAAGGCTCACTCACTCTCTTGCAGGACCATTTGTAATGCACAGGGGTTCCCCTTGCTCACTACTCTCTATTTTGGTCCTGCTGCGGAAGTGCACAGGTAGGCTAACAGTCAGCTCTGTGACACTGTGGCCGCAGGACTCGGTGTCCACCTTTCCTGTGTGCTGCCTCTTTGTCCTTTCCCTCTGGCAGGAGGGGTTATGTTGACTGGTCCCTGGGTGGTGTGGGAAAGAGTTAGGTTGAGTGTACTCAATCCCAGATCCCGGGCCCAGATCTCTCTGCCAGAAACAGCCTGGCAGTAGAATCTATGTTTGCTGATCCTGAGAGAGTACCAGGTAGGGTTGAGTGTCCTCAGATCCAGAGCTTGGGTTTCTCTGCTAGGGGCCACTGGGTGAGCTGGAGAGAGGATGCTGTGTCCTTGGCAGGCTGCCTCTCTGTCCTTCCCCTCTGACCTTCCC
Organism: Psammomys obesus; assembly: GCF_907164565.1. Lineage (NCBI taxonomy): Eukaryota > Metazoa > Chordata > Mammalia > Rodentia > Muridae > Psammomys > Psammomys obesus. Next base: position 7,973,677 of record NW_026591711.1, read on the forward strand.
CTCTGCTAGGGCAAGCTTATGGAGGTGCTCTCAGGGGAGTGCCAGCAGGGGTTGGTGCTTCTCAGTTGGATCCTGAGCCGGTGTTTCTCTGCCAGGGGTGGGGTGGGGGCGCCGGTGATAGAACTTGCTGCTAGACCTTATTGCATTGGACCCAGGAGAATCTCAGGACGTGTAGAATGACCACAGTCCCAGATCCCGAAGTGTAGTTTGTTTGCTAGGAGCAGCCGGCAGCACTGGAGTTCCGGCACTGTGAAGCCGCTGTGTGCCTCTTTATCCTTCTGCTTTGCCGTGGCAGGGTTATGGCGGCATTTGGGGGAGTGCCCGAAAGGATTGGGTTTTCTCAGCCCCGATCTCGGGTTGGGGTACAGACAATGTGGTCTGTGGCAGATTCTGCTGGACGCCTCCTGCCTCCTCCAAAGAGGGAGTAAGGATTTTGAGCTGGGTGTGCAGCTGCTCTCCGTGCGCGGCAGGAGCTCAGGGAAAGACTGGGTGCGTGACCAGTCTGGCAACTTTCCTTCCCCGTGGGTTTTTTTTTTTTTTTTTTTTTGCGACTGGGACTCACAGTCTCAGGCACCCTTTTGCCCACCGATCAGCCTGGGAAAGTGATCAGGACACGCAGGTTTGTGGCACCAGCCTGGAGACCCAAAGCCCATGTTAGCCGGGTTCTCTTCCGGGTTCTGGTTGGGCAGCCGAGAGTGGACCCGACCGATTCCTACGCCGTGGGAGCCTTCCCTCACCCGGGAAACACGGTCGATCGCTGTAGTTTTAGGGCCCAGAGTTCAGTCTCCTGGTCGCTGCATGGTGTGTGTTGTCCTGCTTCTCAGACATGGTGTTTTCCCGGTGCTGCCATCTTGGCCCTCCATGTTTTCTTTATTGATTCTAATTCTGTTTTCATGCCTTGCACCATTTCTTTCATGTGTTTGAATTTGGATTCCTATCTCTCTATGATGGACTCTATTTCTTTGTTCATTTCCTTTTTATATGCCACTAATATTTTCTTTACTTGTGCCTCTATTTGTTTGGCTATGTTTGCCTGTGTTTCTTTAAGGGTTTTGTCTATTCTTTCTTTACCTCCAATTGACTGGCCAACTCTTTGAAAGATTTGTTCATTTCCTCCTTATGAGCCTCAAATAATTGAGCAAGCATGGCTTTAAGGTCATTTTCCTGTGCTTCTGATGAATTGATTTTGGGGTTTGCTGGTGAAGTCATGATGTCCTGATTTATGTTGGAAGTGTTCTTTTGCCTACCCCTGGCCATTGGCTTATCTGAGACCTTCCCGGTTTGTTTTTGGATTCTGCAGATCAGACTTGTACTGTCTCTCTCTGGAGTCTGGAGAGTTCTTCAGGAAGCTGAGAGAGGTCCCGTGTCCTTAGCGTGTGCTGAGGACTAGCTGTACCTGTGGGAGAAAAGTATGCAGGTGTAAACGGGGCAAATGCAAGCGTGTGTGTGTGTGTGTGTGTGTGTGTGTGTGTAAGTGTGTGTGGGCGTGTGTCTCGAGGGACAGAGTGATGGCTAATGTTGAACCCTTGAGTGTGTGGGAGGGGCTCTGCACTGTATATGTCGCAGGCACTAGTGATGATCGCAGCGCAATTTCTGCCATTAACTGCCTTAACTCCTCAATTAGACCCACAGAGCAGGAACTTCAATGTCCCAAGTGCCCCTCTGTTTCCCAAAGTGGGTATATGGGTGGGAGGGGGTTCGATGCCTGGCTTCTGTTTTAGAAGGACCCAGGATCTGGGGATCTGAAGATTCTCAAGGGTGAACTCACTTACAGGCAGGTTACTTGGCAGAGATCAGGGTATCCGGGATCTCTGTTCTCTGGTTTGGCCCTGCTTCTTTGATGTGCTCTGCCAGTTCCATGCTGCTGTCACTGCCAGGTTATGAGGTCTTGCTGCAGCTGGAGTTTTCAGGGTGGTCATGTCAGTAGGGATCGGGGTAATCAGGCTCTCTGTTCTCTGGTTTGGCCCTGGTTAGTCTTAAACTGGAGGGCTGATATTCCCCGCCAGCTCAGTGCTGCTCCGCCGCCAGGTTAGAAAGTCCCGCTGTAACTGGAGACTGGGTTGATAGTCCAGATGCTTTCTGGGAAGTCCTGGGGTCTCTTCACTGTTCTCTCCAAGCTTGGGAGGCCCAGCGCCTGGTGTGTCTAGCTTGTATGGTGTTTCTGCCTGGTTTTGGTGAGTATGTAGCGTATTCTCTGTCACTGTGGGATTGGGCGGGCCATACCGTCAGTGATTGCGCTCCTGTGGAGCTAGTATGGCGTCTAGCAGACTCACGTCCTGGGAATATGGTGCAGCTGCCGCGCGAATCTGGAACTCTGAGACACGTACTGCTGGCCTTTGCCGATAAAGGGCTTGGGGCTCCGCCTCAGTGGCTGCAGGCCCCAGGCAGTTAGGTATGCGCTGAGAAAGATGAGTATGCTGTGCCGAGGAGGAGGGAGGTCTGGGGGAGGGGAGTGCCGCGAGGATCGTTTCTCACCTTCCCCAAACAAGTCCCTGGGTGACCCGAGACCAAGGTTTTCACCTCCTGCGATGTTCCCTGTTGTTTAGAAAGTCTCTCCGTTGTTTCCCTGGCTTCAGAAGTCCTTCCACTCACCAACTCAGAACTTTATCTCTTCCACAGCTCAGAAACTGTGTGTGCTAGTTGACATCTTGGCTCCGCCCCCTTAGGAATACTTATAAAGTTTCAACTCTTGGCCTAGTAAAACCCAAGACTTTTTATCATTATATAAGTTTTATATTTTTAACATAGATTGTTTTTACACTATTGCAATGATTTCTAATAAAGTAGATTTTTATGGGTACTTTAAAACACCTGGAACTCTCACCTCACTTTTCATCTTCTTTAAAAATACATTTTTTATTTGTATGTGTGAGTGTATGTATGCATGTGTGCATTCCTGGTGCTCACAGAGGTCAGAAGAAGTCATGGGATCCCCTGGACCTGGACTTACAGAATGTTATGAGGAATAATTCTGGTGCAACCCATTTTTTTTTCTAAAACAAAGATTCTTCTTAAACTTTAATAGTTCAAGTAGCAAAGCAAAATTTTTTATTTGACTTAAATAAAATCTGTGGTATTACTTTTTCTACCTTTTATTGTTCTGCCCAGTTCACGAACCCCAAAAGACCAGGAATAAACAGACTCCACTGTAAATACATGAGGTTCTTTTTATTGTAAATTACAAGCTGCAGCTTGGGCCCACACACCACCACCACCAACGAAGCGGTGGGAGCCGAGCGCCCGTGCTCAGGTTAGTTGGGTGATTTAAAGATTCTGGTCCATCCCAGCATGCCCAAGGCAGGGCGATTCCTTCCTGGCAAGCATCTACTGGTTAAAATGCTACATTTTGAATCAATTGGCTATAGAAGGTTCCCAGGCCATTAATGATCTGGTGTCCCTCACTAGGGGGATGTTCCAGTTTCCTAGCAACTGTATCTCTAGTGGGTGGGGAAAGAATGCAGTGAGGTGGTCCTTCCCCTCAGGGCATTACTAGACTTCTTTTACCTACCTACTTTAGGCCTTAATAATAGCTGCTAATTTTTAATCTTTGGTCTCTTATTTCCCCCTTTCCCATGATCATTTGAAGACCCAATCTTGGGTCTTCCAGATATGACCCCTTGTATCTTATAGATTTACCTTTTTATAATGGGATCTGAGTACCATTAGTGTATTGCTCTCAAACATTTCTTTATGAAAGCCATTAAGCAATTGAAAATACAAGGCCCAAAGATAAAAATCAAAATGAGTAGGGATCCCTTCAGGGGGGATATAGGGAAAGTAAGCCAAGGAGAAATATTATCCGTTCTCCCTAGGGTCTTTTTAGGCTTTTAGCCCAGTTGCTGCAATATTAGTTTCCATTTCAGCAAAGAAGATGCCTAAGATAATAGCTAATGCCACGGAGCCAGCCCCCTTTGACTTAGCATTTCAGCCTGCTAGGTGGAATTTGGGGCTGAAGATCCATCTTCTGGAGCTTCTTCAGTCCTGACATGGGACCGTTGGCATCAGGGACTAGGGAGGCTGAAATGCCAGTTAAAGGCTGGGTAATGCAGCTGTCCCAAGCATCTGGTTAGCTGATCCACCCAAAGAGGCAAGGAGCAATCTTGTCAGTTTCCAGGAAGTCCATATTTTACCTTGGAGCCCATAGCTGATCCCGGAACAGAGTCAAACAGGTGAAAATCTGCTGGGACAAATTCAGACTGGAGAGAGAAGTTAAAATTTGTGTATTAAATGGGAAATACCAGGGAAAATCTCATCTGTGATCCTTTTGAGCTATGCCAGATCCAGGTCACATCCTGAAACTCATGAATTTTTTTGGTCCACAAAAGGAAATATATATTTAAAAACTCAGAAAATTAACATGTCAGCAAATCTAATATAACAACATTCTGAGAGTAACAGGTAAAGCTGCATCCCACTGAATGAACATCAGTTAGCTGTTCGTTTTATAACCTTTATAAACAACTTAAATGTGCCCATGGTAGCATTTCTTCTGTGGGCATAGTTGTTGGTAACCAGCCATTTCTCATACACTCAGCATCTACTTTTAGCCCCCATCTTCATGTTCACACTGGAAAGTTAGGCATAAATACATTACTGGCTTTAGTGCTAAACCCTGGAAGCTTGAATTTTTCTTTATAAAGTAACTAGAAGGAATAGGTTTAAGATATTGCTATGTCAAATCTACCCCATAAATGGCAGATATTAAGAATACCACACTAAAAGCTATGACTTTGGGTCAAATATATACATTAAACAGATGTTTTCAACATGATGAGAAGCACCTTTAAGTCTATCTCCAGAAGACAACCAAAGGAAATTAAAATCTCAAGCTGATGAATGAATAATAAGCAGTCGGGGCTCCATCAACTTATCAGAACTCTATTGATCAATGCCAAAACTCTGAACTTCTGAAATCTTATAACATAAGCACAACAGTAGCAAGTGGGGGGAGAAATCTAAAGTATATCCCATTTTTAATGTGTTTTAAATTATTTTTTTTTGTACCTTTATAACTCATAATTATACCTTAAAATATCAACTTAGACTCTCCAATCTTTTTTGCATTTATTAACCTTGAAACATTTTCTCAGACCAAATAACAACATTTTTTATATTTTTAAAACCTGAACTCCTATATCTTCAGACCCTACATAAGCTCCATTTCTTTATCTTAAGACACAGGCAATTAACATGAGTCCTGTGAGCAAGGCAAACCTGTTTTTCTTCTAAGTAAGAGATCTAGTACCTAGTAGTTTTAACTAGCTAATGAACTGATCAGTGAGCTAACAGTGGATCTAATGGTCTGCTCTTTAGCTGCAAAGCTACCATAAGTTTAGCTTAGCCGTCAAAGTGATCAGAGATCTGAGAAGGATAAATTATAAGCTAAATAAATATACCAATCCATGTGCCAATCAAAATGACAGAGATGACTAGTTAGTCCATCACCTAGGCAGTGTCCCTGACTCTTGTGGTCTCATAACATCAATGGCAGAGGCGGTCCAGCTAGGCACAGATGAGAGACTGCTTCTGTGGAAAGAGGAACATGAGAGATTGACCTCACCTTGCCTTTCACAATGTGAGATAATAGCTCTCAAGGTGTCCACGGCTTTGTCCACAGTTTATGCTGGGCCCTAGCAGTGGGTCAGTTGAGGCAGTATTGCCCAGTGGTTAGCATACCACAATTCAGAGTCACAGTCATCTGTCATTGTGCCCAAATCTTCTCCGAGACCTTGGGGAGCTACTGCCAGGATTTCCGGACTTTCTGTCACAATAAGATTACACAGTTTAAATGCCATATTCATCAGATCTCTGACAAGCTTGAGGGCTAGCATATCTGAATGACTCTTTGTCTTTCTTTATCATCTGCTCTAAATTGTGTCCTATAAAACAGAATGCTATACTGGCATATTCCTTAGGTGAATGTTTTAGAACTATATATTTTAAGTAGATTTACAAAGGCAACATTATGGTTACCCATCCTAGGCTTAACCTTAAAAAAACCTAAACAAAGACACTAGGTAAAGCTCAACATCTTAACCAAATGCAGTTGTTAGCATAACTTTAAGTCTGCTCTTTCTGAACTAAAATTAAAGCAAATCTTTTAATCAGATACAGTTCATAGAGAGGCTAGCAAATCTTGCTGCTCCTACCACTTGCATTAAAATTGAACAGTAAAAAGCTTTGCATTTAGCACTAATCAGAGGACTGAACATAACTCAGAGACCTAAACAAAGATGATCGCAAACTCATGGCTCCACCTTCTTTATCTCTGGACTAGCATGGCGGCTGGCCACATGTAACTGAACTCAGCTGGAAGCCCTAAACAAATATGGCAGCAAAACTACAGCTTCACATGCTCTCTATCCCTGAACCATCATGGTGGCTAGCCATGTGTTAGCACAGGCTGCAAGTGATAATACCAAACCTAGCCACTAGGTACTGCTGATGATACAGCAAACACTGTGCAGCATCCACAATCCCCCACAACCAAAAATTCTAACATAGTGATCAAATAATTTTAGAACCAACTGCATAACAGAACAGCACAGAACAATTTTAAACTGTACGAATTATTCTAGCCATACCAAACCTATCAGCCAGAATTCTTTCCTGTTAAAAGAGCATAAAAAATATTTTGCAATGAAGAATCACCAGCCTTTTAAATAAACTATGACATATTTTTAAATACAGTTCTTTCTCAAATTATATTTACCCTTTGGTCATTTTATACATACATTCACCAACCTTCTGCAACATTCTGTATACCTTCAGGTTCCTAGCTTCCTTTTTCTGGCTTAACCAGACATTCTTACTTTCTTGCTCTCTCTCTCTCTCTTGCTTTTTATAAAACATAAGAACTCTCATTAAAATCCTTTCCATCCTAACATGATCCTGCTGGAGCCCAGCATCCATGATTTGCTTTTGATAGGCAAAGCAAAAACAAATTACATTAATACAAAAAAGTTCTGAAACTGTAAACTTTCTCTAAAATTACTTCCCTGTAGCAGATGAGGTGGTTCAAGGTCACATAAACTCTAAGGAACTTAGAACAAGCTTTAAGAAACTTGATGAAACTTCCTCTTTTCTGTGTCTCAAGGTAAAGACCAGGGTGGTAACAAGTTTTTCCATAAACAAAGCATCTTAACAAACAGCTCTCCATAAGATACATTCTAAAAACTGCAATTTTCTCAATTAGCACAAACCATACAGCTTGGTTTCATTTAGTAAAATTGATAAAATAAATACCAAAATATTTCTATTCTCCCCCAAAGGATCGAGAAACTTTCAAATTTTCTGTTAGACTACCCAAGATCATTGTCATACCCAAATGCCTGATGAACTTTAAACATTTTATTATAGCCTTAAACATTTAAACAGTTGTTTTAAAACCTGTTTTTGCAATATCAAAATAATGTACCCCTTTTGTAGGAGAGAAGTCAGAAGGCATAACCATAATCTGAAAAGTCAAAACCAGATTTTTAAACCAGAATTTACCAGTGCAAGCAATTTAATTTCTAAAACCAATACCAATTTAAAATAACTCATCCTTTCAACCTAGAAGGAAATGAAAATTATTTGACTAAGGTTCCCCCCCCCCTTATAACCCACATGGTAATGTCAAGATGGCAGTGAGGCACTAAGGCACTTCACATAACATGTGATACGTATATTGTTGCTTTAAACATATATGTTTATAAACCTTATAAACACATAGGCACACATATACATTTTAAACAAGTTTAATGAGGCCTTTCAGAACAGAAAACAGAAGGTAGACTCAAACAAATACTGTACAGAGACATTGAGACAAAAAACACTCACCAGCTGGCCAAATTTCCCAGGACCAAAACTGACTTTTCTGTGTTGGGCCGAACATACTGATTCCTCCTGCATTGGGTGCAGGAGCCCTGATGCTCCAGGAGACACAGAGAGTGGGCTGTTGCCCCAGGAGACACTGAGTGGTGGTCACTGGGACAAGGCAGTACAGATTACCCACCAAAATACTGAAAATACTGATGAAGCTAGGGACATCCCCTCTGAACTTCAGCAGCTGTGACCACCAGTGTGTCCACATTGATCATGTTGTGCTACCCAGATACTGACACCTCAAGCTCTGAGGAATTTTCAGAATAGAGAACAAAAAGTACTGCACATACAAGCATTGCACAGAAACATTTAAACACTTATGGCCTGCATAAAAACCTCCAGGTCAGGTTCCTGGAGTCTGGGGATCCCGGACGAGCCCCCAAAATGTTCTGCTCAGTTCACGAACCCCAAAAGACCAGGAATAAACAGACTCCGCTGTAAATACATGAGGTTCTTTTTATTGTAAATTACAAGCTGCAGCTTGGGCCCACACACCACCACCACCAACGAAGCGGTGGGAGCCAAGTGCCCGTGCTCAGGTTAGTTGGGTGATTTAAAGATTCTGGTCCATCCCAGCATGCCCAAGGCAGGGGCGATTCCTTCCTGGCAAGCATCTATTGATTAAAATGCTACATTTTGAATCAATTGGCTATAGGAAGGTTCACAGGCCATTAATGATCTGGTGTCCCTCACTAGGGGGATGGTCCAGTTTCCTAACAACTGTATCTCTAGTGGGTGGGGAAAGAATGCAGTGAGGTGGTCCTTCCCCTCAGGGCATTACTAGACTTCTTTTACCTACCTACTTTAGGCCTTAATAATAGCTGCTAATTTATCTTTTGGTCTCTCATTATCATAAATGTGTCCCTGTGAGAGACCAATGACTTAAAAATCAGTGGGTATTGTTTTAAAGGTTAACTAGGTGGAAACAACAGGTCTAGTCATGCCCTGAGGGAAGAACTAGCCTTCCTGCATTCTTTCCCCACCCACTAATTTTACAGTTGCTAGGAAACTGGCCCATATGACTAGGCCAGAACTGTTTGTAGTCTTCTCATCTACAGTGGACCAATCATTTCAAAAGTCAATTTCCCTTACCCAATCATGTAATGCCAGAGCATGTAAGTCCCTGCTTGTGTTTTTTCCCTTTAAAAACTCTGTACCCCTAGACCTCAGGGCTGCATTCCTCTCCTGTTTCCACAGGAGGTTTGAGTCTATGTTCAAACACATATACAATTGAGAATCCTCACGTATTTACAGTGGAGTCTATTTGTTCTTGGTCTTATGGGGTTTGTGGACTGGGCATAACACCTGATGTTGAGGTTACTTAAATGTAGCTCCTTGTTGAGAGTGACTTTTAAGCCTTTCTTTTAAAAACACCTTCATCTTCTCTCAGTTCCCAATAGAAGTTTAAATTGTAGCTTTAATTCTGCTAACTCATTAAAATTTATCTGGATTCTAAAAGAATTGTGAAGTGAAATTTTCCATTTTTTAAAGCAGGGTTACTCAATGAGTCTGCTATGACAATTTCATACACCTGTTTATTTTCGTTTTATTTCACCTACACATATTGAAATATTATTGGTAAATAAAATTGTCTATACAGACAGAAAGTATTGCAATGTGTTTTATGTGAATGCATGAATGAATGTACATATGTGCACACATGAAGGATGTGTGTTCATGAACATGTGGAGACAAGGAGACAAGTTTGGCTATCTTTGAAAGCCATTCACCTCATATTTAATAGAGTACCTGGGGCTTGCCAAATAGAGTAAAAGATACTTCTATCTCTGCCTCTTCAGCTATTGGATTGCAAAAATTTACCATCACACCCCACCCTTTACAAATTATGTTGTCTTTTTCTTGAAGATAAATTGTAGGCAGTATACTCAGATTAGGGTTTCCTTTTCCTCTACTCCTCCCAGTTCACCCTTATCTCTCACCCTTATCTCCTTTTCCATCCAGATTCACACCCTTTCTGTCTCTCTTCAGGAAATACAGTTTTTAAAGCAACAATAATAAAATAAACAACAGTAAGATAAACCAAAAATAAACAAATCAGAATTGGTCAAAACAAACAGAAGAAAAAAGTAGAAAAAGTGCAATAACGACATACAGATACAGAAACACACAAGTTCAACACAGGGATATCATTAAAATAGAAAACGAGAAGTCATATATGAAAATGATGTGCAAAAACTTCATTGAGTTCCTTTTGTGTGAGCCTCTTCTATAGCACATGAGTTCTACCCTTAGGAGTGATTTGTTTCACCAAGTGAGATTCCCCTGGAGAAAACTAATGTTTCCTTTGCAAGTGGATATCAAATAGAGATGGTTTCTGCATTAGGGATGGGGCATGTATCCACTTCTTCTGCTCTAGCACCCCATATGGTACAGACCCATACACTGTCATAGTCTGTGAGTTTATATGATTGTCCATTGTGCTCTCCATTGTGCTGTTAAAAGGCCTTGTTTCTTTGGTGTCCTCCATCCACTCTCATTCTAGTCTTTCAACCAATTCTTCCACAGAGTTTCCTTAGTACACAGGAGATGTATTTGATAGAGACATCCTTGAGCATTTCCAGGTCTCACACTTTCTGTACATTTTATAGCTATATATTATTGTATTCATTTAGAAGAATACTAGTATTTGGTTGTTACCTTGTTCCCTTGCCCATCTACTCTCAGATTCTTGACCACCCGAGCAGTATTTGGTATGGCTTATATCTCATGGAGTACATGCTTTAAGGGAAATCAGACATTAGCTGTTTGCTCCCACAAGCTTTGTGGTACTATTACAACAGGAGGTTATCATGGCAGACTAAAGGGTTTTTTAGCTTGGTTGGTGTTCGTCTTTCTACTTTGGTAGTGTGTGAGCTATATTCCAGTACCATGAACTCTGGTTCATAGACATCAGATAGTCTCTAGTTTCAATTCTTCATGTTCAATGTGTTGGGTAAGTATTGCTTTTAGTAATAGGGCCTTACCATCAGCTGACAAGAGAACAAACAATAGCTTTGACATTACCTTGGGTCTTTTAGAGGTTCTCAGGAATTCTCTTTGGCCAACAGTGCAATGAAATTACAGGTTCAAATTTTTTTCTTTGTATAAGAACCCTAGTCTATTAGGTCTCATCAGGAATGGTTGCATTGTCTTCCTCTGTGGCCTGGTAAGGCTGCTTTCCCCTCAGGGGTAGGTGATTAAAGAGCAGGCCAATCAGTTCATGTCAGAGACTGTCCCTGATCCTATTACTACAGGTTGTTTCCAGGTTCTGAGTATTACAAATAAAGCTGCTATGAACATGGTTGTGCAAATGTTCTTGTTGTTTATTGAGCATATTTTGGATATATGCATAGGAGTGTTATAGCTGGATCTTGAGGAGGCACTATTCTTAATTGTCTGCAAAAGCATCATATTGATTTCTAAAGTTATTGTTCAAGTTTACATTCCCATCAGCAATGTAGGAGGGTTCCCTTTTCTCCACATCCTCTCAAGCATGTATTGTCACTTGAGTTTTTGATCTTAGCCATTCTGATGACTAAGGTGAAATCTTAGGATCATTTTGATTTGCATTTCCCTGATGACTAAGGACTTTGAGCATTTCTTTAAGTGTTTCTGTCCCCTGCGATATTCCTGTACAGAGACGTCTCTGTTTAGCAGTGTACCCCATTTTTAAACTGGATTACTTGATTTGTTGATTTTTAGTATTTTATATATTCTGTATATTAGTCCCCTGTCAGATATAAGGTTGGTGAAGATCCTTTCCCAGCCTGTAGGCTGTCGTTTTGTTCTGACGACAGTGTCCTTAGCTTTACAGAAGCTTTACAGTTTCATGAGGTACCATTTATTGATTGTTGTTCTTAGAGCCTATACTGTTGCTGTGGTGTTCAGGAAGATGTTTCCTGTGCCAATTAGTTCTAGGCTCTTTGCCACTTTTTCTCCTAACAGGTTTAGTGTGTCTGTTTTTATGTTGAGGTCTTTGACCCACTTGGACTTTAGCTTTGTGCAAGGTTATAAATAATGATCTATTTCCATTTTTCTACATGAAGAAATCCAGTTGGACCAGCACCATTTGTTGAAGATGCTGTCTTTTTTCCATTGTATGGTTGTGGCTTCTTTGTCTAAAATCAAGTATCTGTACGTGTGTGGGTTTATTTCTGGGTCTTCTTTTTGATTCCATGATCCACCATTCTGTTTCTATGTCAGTACCATGAAGTTTTTAATTACTATTGCTTGGTAGTACATCTTGAGATACCACAATTTCTGTATCCATTTCTCCATTGATGGACATTTGGGTTGTTTCCAGGTTCTGGCTATTACAAATAAAGCTGCTATAAACATGGTTGAGCAAATGTCCTTGTTGTGTAGTTGAGCAAATTTTAGGTATATGCCTAGGAGTGGTATAGCTGGGTCTTGATGAATCACCATTCCTAATTGTCTGAGAAAGCAACAGATTGACTTCCAAAGTGGTTGTACCAGTTTACATCCCCACCAGCAATGTAGTAGGTTTCCCCTTTCTTCACAACCTCTCCAGCATGTGTTGTCATTTGAGTATTTGATTTTAGCCATTTTGATGGGTGTAAGGTGAAATTTCAGGGTCGTTTTGTTTTGCATCTCCCTGATGTCTAAGGATGTTGAGCATCTCTTTAAGTGTTTTTCTGCCATTCAATATTCCTCTACAGAGAATTCTCTGTTTAGCTTCATACCCCATTTTTTAAATTGGATTACTTGATTCATTGCTTTTTAACTTCTTTAGTTCTTTATATATTCTGCATATCAGCCCTCTGTGAGATATAGGGTTGATGAAGATCCTTTCCCAGTCATTTGGCTGTCATTTGGTTCTGACAACAGTGTCTTTTGCTTTACAGAAACTTTCCAGTTTCATGAGGTCCCATTTATTGATTGTTGATCTTAGAGCCTGTGCTGTTGGTGTTCTGTTCAGGAAATTGTCTCCTGTGCCAATGAGTTCTAGGCTCTTCCCCACTTTTTCTTCTAACTGATTTAGAATATCTGGTTTTATGTTGAGGTCTTTGATCCATTTGGACTTTAGTTTTGTGCAGGGTGATAAATACAGCTCTATTTTCATTTTTCTGCATGTAGACATCCAGTTGGACCAGCACCATTTGTTGAAGATGTTGTCTTTTTTTCATTGAATGGTTTTGGCTTCTTTATCAAAAATCAAGTATTCATAGATGTGTGGTTTTGTTTCTGGGTCTTCTGTTTGGTTCCATTCATCCTTCTTTCTGTTTCTATCATGTAGTTTTTATTACTATTGCTCTGTAGTACAGCTTGAGATCAGGGATGGAAATACCTCCAGATGATCTGTTGTTGTACAGGATCATTTTGGAGATTCTGGGTTTTTTGTTTCTCCATATGTAGCTAAGAATCTTACTTTCAAGGTCTGTAAAGAATTGAGTTGGTATTTTGATGGGAATTGTGTTGAATCTGTAGATTGCTTTTGGCAGGATGGCCATTTTCACAATGTTAATACTACTAATCCATGAGCACGGGAGATCTTTCCATCTTCTGATATCTTCAATTTCTTTCTTCAGAGACTTAAAGTTTTTTTTCAAACAGGTGTTTCACTTGCTTGTTTAGAGTCTCCCCAAGGTACTTTATTTTATTTGTGGCTTTTGTGAAGGGTGTTTTTTCCCTGATTTCTTTCTCAGCCCTTTTGTCTTGGGTCCACAGGAGGACTTCTGATTTTTTTTTTGAGTTGATTTTGTATCCAGCCACTTTGCTGAAGGTGTTTTTCAGCTGAAAGAGTTCTCTGGTTGAAATTTTGGGGTTGCTCATGTCTACTGTCATATCATCTGCGAATAGTGATACTTTGGCCTCTTCCTTTCTGTTTTGTATCCCCTTGATCTTCTTTAGTTGTCTTATTGTTTTAACTAGGACTTCAATTACTATGTTGAATAGATATGGAGAGAGCGGGCAGCCTTGTCTTGTCCCTGATGTCAGTGGGATTAATTTAAGTTTCTGTCTACTGAGTTTGATGTTGACTATCGGCTTTCAGTATATTGCCTTTACTATGTTTAGATATGTGCCTTGTATCTCTGATCTTTCCAAGACTTTAAACATGAATGGGTGTTGGATTTTGTCAAATGCTTTTTCGGCATCTAAGGAGATTATCATGTGGTTTTTCTCTTTCTTTTTTTTTTTTTATGTGGTGGATTACATTGATGTATTTCCATATGTTGAACCACCCTTGCATGCCTGGGATGAAGCCTATTTGGTCATGTTGGATGAAATCTTTGATGTGTTCTTGGATTTGGTTTGCAAGGATTTTATTGAGTCTTTTTGCATCAATGTTCATAAGAGAGATAGGTCTAAAGTTCTCTTTCTTTGTTGGGTCTTTGTGTGGTTTAGGTATCAAGGTGACTGTGGCTTCATAGAATGAGTTTGGTAATGTTCCTTCTGTTTCTATTTTGTGGAATAGTTTAGAGAGAATTTGAGTTAGCACTTCTTTGAAGTTCTGGTAGAATTCTGCACTGAATCTATTTAGCCCAAGGCTTTTTTTGGAAGGGAGACTGTAGATGACTGCTTCTATTTCCTTCGGGGATATAGGACTATTCAATCTTTCTACCTGATCTTGACTTAATTTTGGTAGATAGACTCTATCAAGAAAATTGTCCATTTCTTTTAGATTTTCAAATTTTGTGGCATATAAGCTTTTGTAGTATGACCTAATGATTGTTTGGATTTCCTCGGTGTATGTAGATATGTCCCCCTTTTCATTTCTGATTTTGCTGATTTTGGATAGTTTCTCTCTGCCTTTTAGTTAGTTTGTCTAAAGGTTTGCCTATCTTGTTGATTTTCTCAAAGAACCATCTCTTGGTTTCATTGATTCTTTGAATAGTTTTATTTGTTTCTAATTTATTGATTTCCACCCTGAGTTTGATTCTGCAGTCTGCTCCTCTTTTGGGTATTTGCTTCTTTTTTTTTTTCTAGGGCTTTCAATTGGGCCATTAAGTTGCTTGTATGAGATGTCACAAATTTCTTCTTGAAGGCACTTAGTGCTATGAATTTTCCTCTGAGCACTGGTTTCATTGTGTCTCATAAATTAGGGTATGTTGTATCTTTATTTTCATTGAATTCTAGGAAGTCTTTAATTTCTTTCCTTATTTCTTCCTTAACCCAGTTTTCATTGAGTAAAGAGTTGTTCAGTTTCCATGAAATTGTAGGCTGTTTTCTAATTTCGTTGCTGTTGAGGTCCAGCTTTATTCCATAATGGTCCGATAGAATAGAGGGGATTATTTCAATCTTCTTGTATCTGTTGAGGCATGCTTTGTGACCAACTATATGTTCTATTTTGGAGAAGGTTCCATGAGGTGCTGAAAAGAAAGTATACTCTGTTGAGTTTGGTTGGAAAGTTCTGTAGACATTTATTAGGTTTATTTGAATTAAGACCTCTGTAATTGCCTTTATTTCCTTATTAGGCTTCTGTTTAGATAATCTGTCCCTTGGTGAAAGTTGGGTGTTGAAGTCTCCCACTATTATGGTGTTGGGATCGATTGTGATTTGAGTTTTAATATTGTTTCATTTATGAATGTAGGCACTCTTGTATTTGGGGCATAGATTTCAGAACTGTGATATCCTCTTGGTGGGTTTTTCCTTTGATGGGAATGTAATGTTCCTCCTCATCTTTTTTGATTAACTTTGGTTGAAAGTCTATTTTATTAGATATTAGGATAGCTACCCCAGCTTGTTTTCTGGGTCCGTTGGCTTGAAAAACATTCTTCCAGCCCTTTTTTCTGAGGTAGTGTTTATCTTTGTTGCACAGGTGCAATGGATGCAGCAGAATGTTGGATCCTGTTTCTGCACCCATTCTGTTAGTCTGTGTCTTTTTATTGGCGAGTTGAGTGTCCATTGATGTTGATAGATAATAGTGATCAAAGAATGTTAGTTCTTTTTATATTGGAGTTGGTGGTCTTACTGTGTTTCATTGTTTGTTTTCTTTTGATTTTTGTTGCGATATTATCTGTATGCTATGTTTTCTTGGGTGTAGTTTTCATTGCATTGGCGTTTTCCTTCTAGTATCTTTTGTAGGGCTGGTTTGCTGTGTAGATATTGCATAAATTTAGTTTTGTCATGGAATGTTTTGTTTTCTCCATCTATGTTGATTGAAAGCTTTGCAAGGTATAGTAGTCTGGGTTGGCATCTGTGGTCTCTTAGAGTCTGCATGATACCTGCCCAGGCCCTTCTGGCTTTCATAGCTTCTGATGAGAAGTCCGGTGTGATTCTGATAGCTCTTCCTTCATATGTTACATGGCCTTTTCCCCTTGCTGCTTTTAATATTTTTAATATCTTTTCTTTGTTCTGTAGATTTAGTGTTTTGACTATAATGTGACGTGATGTCTTTCTTTTCTGGCCTAGTCTATTCGCTGTTCTGTAGGCCTCTTGTATATTTATGGATATCTCTTTCTTTAAGTTGGGAAAGTTTTCTTCTATGATTTTCTTGAAAATATTTTCTGGACCTTGGAGCCTGGAGTCTTCTTTTTCATCAATTCCTATCATTCTTAGATTTTGTCTTTTCATGGCATTCTTGATTTCTTGGATATTTTGTTTTGGGACTTTTCTGATTTTACTTTTTCTTTGAAAAAAGTATCAACTTCTGTGAGTGTATCTTCAGCTCCAGAGAGTCTCTTTTCCATCTCTTGTATTCTGTTGGGGATCCTTACCTTTGTGGTTCCTGATCTTTTCCCCAAGTTCTCCAGCTCCAGGGTTTTCTCAGTTTGTGTTTTCTTTATTGATTCTAATTCTGTTTTCATACCTTGCACCATTTCCTTCATCTGTTTGAATGTGGATTCCTGTCTCTCTATGATGGTCTCTATTTTTTTGTTCATTTCCTCTCTATATGCCACTAATTGTATCTCTACTGTGCTTCTATTTGTTTGGCTATGTTTGCCTTTGTTTCTTTAAGAATTTTTTTTCCATTTTTTTAACTTTTATTAATTACACTTTATTCATTTTGTATCTCCCCATAAGCCCCACCCTCCTCCCCTCCGGTCCCACCCTTCCCCCTTTCTGCATGCATGCCCCTCCCCAATTCCACTGATAGGGGAGGTCCTCCTCTCCTTCTTTCTGATCTTAGTCTATCAGTTCTCATCAGAAGTGGCTGCATTGTCAGGGTTCTAGGTTATCTCCATGGATAGTCCTTGGTTGGAGTATGAGTCTCTGGGAAGTTCCCTGTGTTCAAATTTTCTTGTTCTGTTGCTCTCCTTGTGGAATTTCTGTCCTCTCCAGCTCTTACTATTTCCCACTTCTTACATAACATTCCATTCATACTGCCTGTCAGTTGGCCATCAGGCTCAGCATCTGCTTTGACAGTCTATACTGCAGAGGCTTTCAGAGGCCCTCTGTGGCAGGTTTCAAGGTTGTTTCCTGTTTTCTTCTGGCTTTCAGAGGCCCTCTGTAGCAGGTTCGGAGGTTGTTTCCTATTTTCTTTTTCTTCTGATGTCCATCCTCTTTGCCTTTCAGGATGGCGATTGAACATTTTAGTTAGGGTCCTCTCTTTTGCTTAGTTTGTTTAGATTTACAGATTTTAGTGGGTTTATTCTATGTTGTATGTTTATATGAGTGAGTATATACCATGCGTGTCTTTTTGTTTCTGGGACAACTCACTCAGGATGATCCTTTCCAGGTCCCACCATTTATCTGCAAATTTCATGATTTCCTTAATTTTCATTGCTAAGTAATACTCCATTGTATAGATATAACACAGTTTCTGCATCCATTCTTCAGTTGAGGGGCATCTGGGCTGTTTCCAAGTTCTGGCTATTACAAATAAAGCTGCTACAAACATGGTTGAGCAAATGTCCCTATTGTGTACTTGAGCAAATTTTGGGTATATGCCTAGCAGTGGAATAGCTGTATCTTGAGGAAGCACTATTCCTAGTTGTCTGAGAAAGCGCCAGATTGACTTTCAGAGTGATTGTACCAGTTTACATTCCCACCAGCAATGGAGGAGGGTTCCCCTTTCTCCACAACCTCTCCAGCATGTGTTGTCCCTTGAGTTTTTCATCTTGGCCATTCTGATGGGTGTAAGGTGAAATCTCAGAGTTGCATTTGCATTTCCCTAATGGCTAATGAGGTTGAGCATTTCTTTAAGTGCTTCTCTGTCATTCAATATTCCTCTACAGAGAATTCTGTTTAGCTCTGTTCCCCATTTTTTAAGTGGATAACTTTGTTTGTTGCTTTTCAGCTTCTTTCGTTCTTTATATATACTGGATATGAGTCCTCTGTCAGATAAAGGGTTGGTGATGATTCTTTCCCAGTCTGTAGGCTATCGTTTTGTTTTGAAGACAATGTCCTTTGCTTTACAGAATCATTTCAGTTTCATGAGGTCCCATTTATTGATTGTTACTCTTAGAGCCTGTGCTGTTGGTGTTCTTTTCAGGAAGTGGTCTCCTGTACCAATGAGTCCCAGGCTCTTCCCTACTTTTTCTTCTAACTGATTTAGCGTATCTGGTTTTATGTTGAGGTCTTTGATCCACTTACACTTTAGTTTTGTGCAGGGTGATAAATGTGGATCTATTTTCATTTTTCTACATGTAGACATCCAGTTGGACCAGCACCATTTGTTGAAGATTCTATCTTTTTTCCATTGAATGTTTTTGGCATCTTTGTCAAAAATCAGGTGTCCATAAGTGTGTGGGTTTATTTCTGGGTCTTCTGTTCGGTTCCATTGATCCACCATTCTGTTTCTATGCCAGTACCATGCAGTTTTTATAACTGTTGCTCTATAGTACAGCTTGAGATCAGGGATGGAGATACCTCCAGAAGATCTTTTATTGTAGAGGTTTGTTTTAGAAGTTCTCAGTTGCTTGTTATTCCATACGAAGTTGAGAATTTTTCTTTCCAGGTCTGTAAAGAATTGTGTTGGCAATTTGATGGGAATTGCATTAAATCTGTAGATTGCTTTTGGTAAGATGGCCATTTTGACTATGTTAATCCTGCCAAGCCATGACCGTGGGAGATCTTTCCATCTTCTCATATCTTTTTCTAATTCTTTCTACAGAGACTTGAAATTTTTTTCATACAAGTCTTTGACTTGCTTGGTTAGGGTTTCACCAAGGTACTTTATGTCATTTGTGGCTATTGTGAAGCGTTTTGTTTCTCTAATTTCTTTCTCAGCCCTTTTGTCTTTTGTATATAGGAGTACTACTCATTTTTTTGAGTTAATTTTGTATCTGGCCACTTTGCTGAAGGTGTTTATCAGCTGTAGGAGTTCCCTGGTAGAATTTTGGGGGTCACTCATGTATACTATTATATCATGTGCAAATAATGATAATTTGAGTTCTTCCTTTCCCATTTGTATCCCCTTGATCTCCTTCAACTGTCTTATTGCTCTAGCAAGGACTTCTAGCATTATGTTGAAGAGATATGGAGAGAGTGGGCAGCCTTTTCTTGTCCCTGATTTCAGTGGGATTGCTTTAAGTTTCTCTCTGTTTAGTTTGATGTTGGCTATAGGCTTGCTGTATATCGCCTTTACTATGTTTAGATGTGTGCCTTGTATCCCTGATCTCTCCAATACTTTAAACATGAATGGATTTTGGATTTTGTCAAATGCTTTTTCAGCATCTAGGGAGATTATCATGTGTTTTTTTCTTTCAGTTTGTTAATATGGTGGATCACATTCATGGATTTCTGTGTATTGAATCACCCCTACATACCTGGGATGAAGCCTACTTGGTCATGGTGGATGATATCTTTGATGTGTTCTTCTATTCGGTTTGCGAGTATTTTGTTGAGTATTTTTGCATCAATGTTCATAAGGGAGATTGGCCTGAAATTCTCTTTCTTTGTTGAGTCTTTGTGAGGTTTAGGTACCAAGGTGACTGTGGCTTCATAGAATGAGTTTGGTAATGTTCCTTCTGTTTCTATTTTATGGAATTGTTTGAAGAGAATTGGAGTTAGCTCTTCTTTGAAGGTCTGGTAGAATTCTTCGCTGAAGCCATCTGGTCCTGGGCTTTTTTTGGATGGGAGACTTTTGATTTCCTCAGTGTCTGTAGTTATGTCCCCTTTTTCATTTCTGATTTTGTTGATTTGGGTGGTGTTTCTTTGCCTTTTAGTTAGCTTGGCTAAGGGTTTGTCAATCTTGTTGATTTTCTCAAAGGACCAGCTCTTGGTTTCACTGATTCTTTGAATTGTTTTATTTGTTTCTAATTGATTGATTTCAGCCCTGAGTTTGATTATTTCCAGCTGTCTACTCCTTTTTGGTGTGTCTGCTTCTTCTTTTTCTAGGGTTTTTAAGTAGGCCATTAAGTTGCTTGAATGAGCTGTCTCGAATTTCTTCTTGAAGGCACTTAGTTCTATGAACTTTCCTCTTAGCACTGCTTTCATTGTATCCCACAAGTTTGGGTATGTTGTGTATTCATTTTCATTGAGTTCTAGGAAGACTTTATTTTTTTTCTTTATTTCTTCTCTGACCCCGCTGTCATTTAGTAACAAGTTGTTCAGTTTCCATGTGTGTGTAGGTTTTTTGCTATCTGTTTAATGTATATATCTGACCCAAAATTCATAGCTTTTATTATGATATTCTTTATGTCTGCCATTTTTGGTGTAGACTTTGACAGAGAATATTATAAACATATTCCTTTTAGTTGCTTTGCTAAAAAAAATAATTCAAGCATCCAGAGTATTAATGTATTCTTGTCTAAATGTACAAAAGGTAGCTGAGCTCCTTTGATGGCTGATTACCAACACGGCCCACAGTTAAAATGTTAAGAGTTTCAGACTGTGGACATGTCACTGGCCAGCAGTGACACTTGAGTAGCACCTGAGAGAGGACTGGGGAAAGAGAGACAGAGTGACACAGAGAAGGACACCGAGTCTGCATGTTGATCAAAGTGTTGATTTAATGGACGTCAAGTTAACACTTAAGTAGAAAAAACAAAATACAAGCAGTTTCTCATGCAGGCAATTTTACTTAGCCAAAATATAAGAGGGCTTACTCAAGGTTGCACAGAGCCTGCTGTCTGGTTATTATGGTTGCACAGAGTTTCTCAGAGTCACAGCAGTCCACTGTAGGACCACCAAGGTCAGTCTATAAGAGACTGTACTTTGAAAAATAGCCAAGAGACTGAATTCCACTGCTCAGATGCCATTAACTCCAAAAAGGCTGCCACATGGACACACTTAAGTTGTTTAAAAAAGATACAAAACAACCAGCTGACTGGTGCCCATTCCATTGGATATAGTTTTACCTATTACTCTCAAAATGTTGTTGTATTAGACTTGCTGATATGTTACTTTTCTGAGTTTTTTTTTTTTTAAATAAATATTTCCTTTTGTGTACCAAAAAATTCACAGGAGTTTCAGAAAATTAAAAGGTCATGAGACCTGGATCTGGCATAGCTCAAATGGATCCTAGATGAGTTTTTCCCTGGTGTTGGAATTCCTCACTTTTCCCATTTAATAGACAAATCTTAACTTCTGTCTTTAGTCTAAAATTGTCCCAGCAGATTTTCACCTCCTTGACTCTGTGCTGCAAGCTGAAATCTGAACTTGTTAAAAGCTGACATGACTGCTCCCTGTCTCTTCAATTGGATCAACTAACTAGACTTTCTCCAACTTTTGGCCAGCATATCAGCCTCTTTCAAACTGAGATAGTAACGGTCCAATCATAAGAATTGAAGAAATTCCAGAAGATGGATCTGCAGCCCATTATCCCAGTATACAGGCTGAAATGTTGAGTCAAAAGGAAAAAAAATTTCTTAACATAAAATTCTCACTCTGCAGCTGCTTCATGATTGAAGCAGTTACAAGGAGAAGAGGGAAATGAAAGGGTCAAACTAACTTTGTAACTTATATGCCTTTTAAAGCCTATAGTTTTGAGTTTTAGGTCCAGGTTGAGCTAAAGCCTCTTAGTACCTTTCCAGAGAATGGAGAAATGTGACCCCATCTGTGAGACAGATATAAAAAAAAAGCGAGCAAGCAATGACCTTCACTCAGCAAAAAGAATGACCAGACCCTTGTCTTTGAGATAGTGTTTCTTAGCAACCAACCTAGACAGCCTCAATCCTTCTTCTGAGTAGCTCCTGACCTCCAGCCAAAAGTCCGCAGCCCTGATCTTCAAGGATGAGCTAACCACCCCCACCTTCAATTGCAGCTGCATCCACAATTGGCAGGATAGGCCAAGCTTGAGAACCTAAGACTAACCAATTATCTTGCTTTATAGCTTCCTCATCCAATCCTAAATTGCCAAGACTGCAACTTCAAATTTCCTGCACTTTTTATTTTAAAAACCTAAAGCCTCTGTCTCCTGGTGTCACTCTTAGCTGACCGGTAGGGGTGACCCCATTGCTCAATGGCTAAAATAAATCTCTTGTTTTGCATTGAGTCGTGGTCTGTGGGAGTTTCTGGGAAGGGCGTGATCTTGAACTCCTGATCTGTGAGACCCCAGGTCTTACAGTGTAACCCATTATCAGTTCTGGATGTTTCATTTGGTGATGAGTGATGTCTATTTGGGGGCACTGTCTTCTCTGTTATTTGGCAATTTCATTACATGCACACACATACACACACATACACACACACACACATATTTATTTAACATGTTATGGAAGCTTTTACCATATTAAGTTTCCATACTACTCCTCAAATGTTCATTAGTTTTAGCTGTAACACCCTTTATTCACTTTCTTGTCTTCTCTTCCCCTACCATCCCTGTTTTTATACCTACCCATTCTCCCGACCCCAGTCTATTCATAACTATCTATTCTATTTCTTTCTCCCTGGGAGATTCATCCATACCCCATAATCCCTTACTCTAAATCTAATTTTGTGGTTATATGGATTATAAGTTGTTTGTCAATGACTTAACAATGAAAATCCACATTTAAATGAATAAGTACTATGTTTGTCTTTTGGGGTCTCTGTTACCTCACTCCACATGATTTTTTTCTAGTTTCATCACATTTACCTGTGAATTTCATGATCTCATTATTATTGGATGCATTACTAATAAGTCATTGTGAAAATGTACTTCATTTTCTTATTCATTCATCTGTTAATGAACATCTATTTTGCTACCAATTTCTCACTATTATTTTTTTTAATTTTATTTTTCTCATTAGTTACATTTTGTTAATTCTGCATCCCTCATTCCCTCCCCAGTCTCACCCTCCCTCCCTCATCTCCTCCCTGCCCCTTTCCAAGTCCACTGATAGGGGAGGACCTCCTCCCCTTTCATATGACTCTGTTTTGTCCAGTATTTTCAGGACTAGCTGCAAAGTCCTCCTCTGTGGCCTAACAGTACTGCTCCTCCCTTGGGAGGTGGGGAGGTCAAAGAGCCAGTCATTGAGTTCCTGTTAGAAATAGTCCTTGTTCCCCTTACTATGGGAAACCAATTGATTACTGAGCTATCACGGGTCACATCTGAGCAGAGGTTCTAGGTTTTATCCTCTCATAGTCTTTGGTTGAGTGTCCATCTCAGAAAAGACCCTGTGCCCAGATATGTTTGGTCCTTGTGGAGCTCCTATCCTTTCCACATCAAACTCCCCTTCTTTCATATGATTCCATGCACTCTGCTGAGGGTTTGGTTATGAGTCTTAGTATCTACTTTGGAACACTGCTAGGTAGAGTCTTTCAGATGCTTTCTGCGGTAGACTCCTGTCATACGTTCAATGCATATCCCATTTGTCTTTCTAAATGAGGATTGATCATCATACCCCGTGTCCGCTTTCTTGATTATCTTTTTTAGGTGTATAGATTTCATTATGTTTATCATATCTTTTAGGTCTATATAAGCAAGTATATTCCATGTTTGTCTTTCTAGATCCCACCATTTGCCTGCAAATTTCATGATTTCCTCTTTTTTGATTGCTGAGTAGTATTCCATTGTGTAAAAAGACCACAATTTCTGTACCCATTCCTCCACTGATGGACATCTGGGTTGTTTCCAGGTTCTTACAAATTCCAGGCTATTAAAAATAAAGCTGCTACAAACATGGTTGAGCAAATGTCCCTATCGTGTACTTGAGCAAATTTTGGGTATATGCCTAGCAGTGGAATAGCTGTATCTTGAGGAAGCACTATTCCTAGTTGTCTGAGAAAGCGCCAGATTGACTTCCAGAGTGATTGTACCAGTTTACATTCCCACCAGCAATGGAGGAGGGTTCCCCTTTCACCACAACCTCTCCAGCATGTGTTGTCCCTTGAGTTTTTCATCTTGGCCATTCTGATGGGTGTAAGGTGAAATCTCAGGGTTGTTTTGATTTGCATTTCCCTAATGGCTAATGAGGTTGAGCATTTCTTTAAATGCTTCTCTGCCATTCGATATTTCTGGGAAATATGACTATGAAAACTGATTGAACTTTCAAAATATTTTCTGTCCTGCTGAGCTTTTATAGCAAAAAAAAAATTCAAGTGCCATGGGCCTTGTTTTGAGACCAAACAGCAGTGAGAATGAGGCTGCTGTCTGCTGTACAGCAGACAGTCGGTGAGAGAGAGGAAGGTGGGAATCATCAGTCTGTCCAGGTTTTATGTTGCACTTGCAAAACACACAGCATGACTAATCCAAAGCAAACATGGATGTGATCCACCCTCAGGTAAATTCACGTAAAACATCAATGACAAATAAAACTAGACCTGTGTCTAGTTTTACTTTATGACCAATATCAGCTTATAAGTAAGTACATACCATGTTTGTCTTTCTGGGTCTGGTTTACCTCACTCAGCATGATCTTTTCTAGTTCCATCCATTTGCCTGCAAATTTCATGATTTCCTTGTTTTTAATAGCCAAGTAGTATTCCATTGTGTAAATGTACCACAATTTCTTTATCCGTTCTGCAATTGAAGGACTAGGTCGATGTTTCTAAGCTATTTATTTAACATCATACAAAGTTAACAGATTTTCTTATGGAAGTTTTATACATATTTCATTTTGGTTAACTCTTCGCTACCTGCTCCTCTGCCTCATCTTCCTGCAGTACACCCTTGTTTCTGCTGTACACCTCTGTACCAGTATTTCCCTCCAATTTTTGTATCACGTGTATCCTATTACCCTCTCCACTCCATTCCAAACACATTTTATATCCTGTTAAGGGCTCCTTTGTAGTTTCTGGCCTGTATCCAAACTTAATCCCGTATAAATACATGTATGACAATTAGACCATAAGACTTGCTGGGAGAAAACATGTGGCATTTGTTTTTCTGATCCTGGGCTACCTCACTTAGCATATTTTACAATTCCATCTATGTTTCTGCAGACTTCAATCTCTTTTGTGTGTGTGTGTGTGTCTGAATAAAATACCATTGTGTGCATATATCATATTTTAATTATCCACTGGTCAGTTGATAGCTACAAGGCTGAATCTAACAGGGAAGTGCACGTGTCTCTCTGACAGATATAGAATCTCAGGGGATATATTCCTAGCAGTGGTATAGCTAGGTCATATCAGGATAAAGTTGCAGTTATTTTGGAGGCTTCCACATTGATTTCCACGGTGGCTGTACCAACTGACACTTCCACATCTTTGCTAACATATGTTGTTATCGATTTTTTTTAATGATAGCTATTCTGATTGGAACGAGGTAGGTTTTTATTTCAAAGTAATTTCAATAAAATTTCTCTGAAGAGTAAGGATTTTGAACACTTAAATGCTTTTTGGGCTTGTGCATTTCTTTTGAGAATTGTCTTTTAGGGTTGTTGACCTATTTGCTGACTGGAAGTTTTATTTTGTGAAGCTTACTTTTTGTGGTTCTTTATATAATCTAGGTATCAATGCCCTGTCTGAAGTGTCACAGAACTAGAAAAAAATTAAATTATTTTTAAAATAATAATACTCAAATTAAATTTATTAACTGCTCACTCAATGCTTGATACTCATTACCATATTTAATCCTTTGAACAGTCTTATTAAGTACCATTTTATAGTTGATGAAATGGGGGCTTAATAATTTGCCCATATCCTCACAGATAGAAAATAGCACATTAGAATTTCATTTCTGCTGGCAGTAACTGTGGGCTCATCGCTGAACAAAAATCACTTTGTATCCCTTAAATAAATCCTATTGATTATATGATAGTGATAGAGTACACAATTTGAAAGTAGACTATTCTAGTTCATACTTTATTTTGTTGGCAGCCAAAGGAAGACTTGGGACCTTTAATTGGACTTTGACTATTTTTTGTTGATACATTCTGGTAAGTCCTAATCTTTCTGAGTAGGAAATGTCAGTCTATCACAGTTACAAATAGAGTATTTATTAAGAACTAATGTTGTGTCTAGTTATAAGTATCTTGACAGAGCATGCATACTGTACATGTTGTAGAGTAACAGAAAGGCTTTCTAGAAATGTAACTCTAGGTCAGCTTCTAATTCTCATTTCTATTTTGTGGAAAAATGAAGCTCCATGTAGTCAGTTGGATTTATGAAATTTGATTTTACAAACATGAAGGTGAACGGTTTTTTCAAAGGTCAAAATGAAAGATTGGAAGCGTTGGTTACAGGAAAATTTCCCAAGGAGACAAAAGTTCATTTCCAGAGTTTTCGTTTAATTAGTAAGATTTTTTTGGGTGGTTAATACAGTTTTTAAATGGTAGCACTAGACTTGAATCTATGCAAACAGTTTTACTTGAGAGTGTGAGTTCCCTGAAATGGCCGTGAATCCCTCTGGATTCTGTTGTCTGAGCCCAGTCACAATGGGGAATGGATACAAAAACTGTGGTACATTTAAACAATGGAATACTACTCAGTAATTAAAAGCAAGGAAAGCATGACATTTGCAGGCAAATGGATGGAACTAGAAAAGAACATCCTGAGTAAGGTAACCCAGAATCAGAAAGACACACAGGGTATACACTCACTTATAAATGGATATTAGACATATAACATAGGATAAACATACTAAAATCTATAGTCTAAAGAAGCTAAACAAGGAGGACCCTACGGAAGATGTTTAATCCTCATTCAGAAGGGCAAACAGTATTGGAAGCAGGAGAAGACAGGGAACAGGACAGGAGCCTACCACAGATGGCCTCTGAAAGAATCTACTCAGCAGAGTATCAAAGTAGATGCTGAGTCTCATATTCAAACCTTGAGCAAAGTGCAGAGAATCTTATGGAAGAAAGGGGAGATAAAAAGACCTAGAGGGGACAGGAGCTTCACAAGAATACCAATAGAGCCAAAAAATCTGGGCTCAGGGGCCCTGAAGAGTCCAATGCTCCAAAAAAGGACCATGCATGGAGATGACCTAGACCACATACTCAGATGTAGATAGGCAGCTCAGTCTCCATGTGGGCATCCTAGTAAGGGGAGCAGGAGCTGTCTCTGACGTGAACTCAGCGGCTGGCTTTTTGATCACTTTCTCCTGCGGGGGAGGAGGAGGTTGCAGGATTGCCAGGCCACAGAAGAAGACAATGCAGGCAGTCCTGATGAGACCTGATAGGCTAGGGTCAGACCAAAGGAGAGGAGGACCTCCCATATCAGTCGACTTGGAGAGGGGCATACATGGATAAGAGGGAGGGAGGGTGAGATTGGGAGGAAATGAGGGAGGGGATACAACTGGGATACAAAATGAATAAATTGAAATAAAAATTAAGTTACTTGTATGTGATGTTACAAATTTCTTCTTGAAGGCACTTAGTGCTATAAATTTTCCTCTGAGCACTGCTTTCAATGTGTCCCATAAATTTGGGTATGTTGTGCCTTCATTTTCATTGAGTTCTAGGAAGTCTTTAATTTCTTTCCTTATTTCTTCCTTAACCCAGCTGTCATTGAGTAACAAGTTGTTCAGTTTCCATGTGCGTGTAGGTTTTTGGTTATTTCCATTGTTGTTGATGTCCAGCTTTAGTCCATGGTAGTATGATAGAATACAAGGGATTATCTCAATCTTTTTATATCTGTTGAGGCTTGCTTTGTGACCAACTATATGGTCTATTTTGGAGAAGGTTCCATGAGGTGCTGAAAAGAAGGTATACTCTTTTGAGTTTGGGTGGAAAGATCTGTAGACATCTATTAGGTCCATTTGATTTAGGGACTCTGTAAGTGCTTTTATTTCCCTATTTGGTTTCTGTCTAGTTGATCTGTCCCTTGGTGAGAGTGGGGTGTTGAAGTCACCCACTATTAGGGTATTGTGATCAATGTGTGGTTTAAACTTTAACAATGTTTCATTTATGAATGTAGGTGCTCTTGTATTTGGGGCATAGATGTTTAGGATTGTGATGTCTTCTTGGTGAATTTTTCCTTTGATGAGAATGTAGTGCCCCTCTATGTCTTTTTTGATTAGTTTTGGTTGAAAATCTATTTTATTAGATATTAGGATAGCCACTCCTGCTTGTTTTTTGGGTCCATTTGCTTGAAAAACTGTATTCCAGCCTTTTAGTCTGAGGTAATGTTTATCTTCGTTGCATAGGTGTGTTTTTTGGATGCAGCAGAATGTTGGTTCCTGTTTCCGTACCCATTCTGTTAGTCTGTGTCTTTTTATTGGAGAGTTGAGTCCATTGATGTTGATAGATAATAATGACCATTGCATGTTATTTCCTATTATTGTGGAGTTGGCGATGTTACTGTGAATCATTGCTTGTTTGCTTTTGATTTTTGTTGGGAATTATCTTTAACCTATGTTTTCTTGGGTGTATTTGTTTTCATTGGATTGGAATTTTCCTTCTAGTATCTTCTGTATGGCTGGGTTGCTGTTCAAATATTGCTTAAATTTAGTTTTGTCGTGGAATATTTTCTTTTTTCCATCTATGTTGATTGAAAGCTTTGCTGGGTAAAGTAGTTTAGGTTGGCATCTGTGGTCCCTTAGGGCCTGCATGATATCTCCCCAGGCCCTTCTGGCTTTCATAGTTTCTGATGAGAAGTCCGGTGTGATTCTGATAGGTTTGCCTTTATATGCTACTTGGCCTTTTTCCCTTTCTGCTTTTAGTATCTTTTCTTTGTTCTGTAGATTAAGTGTTTTGACTATGATGTGGCGTGAGGAGTTTCTTCTCTGGTCTAGTCTATTTGGTGTTCTGTAGGCCTCTTATATGTTTGTGGACATCTCTTTATTTAGATTGAGAAAATTTTCTTCTATGATTTTCTTGAAAATATTTTCTGAACCTCGTAGCCTGGACTCCTCTTCTTCTTCAATTCCTATTATTCTTAGATTTTGCCTTTTCATGCCATCCTTGATTTCTTGGATGGTTTGTGTTTGGGATTTTTCTGATTTTGTTTTTGCTTTGAGAGAAGTATCAATTTCTGTGAGTGTATCTTCAGCACCCGAGATTCTCTCTTCCATCTCTTGTATTCTATTAGTGATGCTTACCTTTGTGATTCCTTCTCTTTTCTCTAAGTTCTTCAGTTCCAGGGTTTTCTCGGTTTGTGTTTTCTTTATTGATTCTAATTCTGTTTTCATGTCTTGCAACAGTTCCTTTATCTGTTTGAGTCTGGATTCCTGTGTCTCCAAGATGGTCTCTATTTTTTTTGTTTGTTTCCTCTCTTAGTGCCTCTGCTTCTGCCTCCAATTGTTTGGATTTTTTTGTATCCTCTTTAACTGTTTGAATCTCTATGACTATTTCTCTGAGAGATTTGTTGGTTTCCTCTTTATGTGTCTCAATTAACTGGATAATCATAGCTTTAAAATCATTTTCTTGTGTTTCTGCTGAGTTGGAGTGTCCAATAATTTTGGAGGTTGCCGGTGAAGCCATGATATCTTGATTTGCGTTGGTTGTGTTCTTTCACCGACCTCTGGCCATTTGGTTATCCGTAGTGTCCACTGTCTGTTCCTGGATTCTGCAGGTCAGACTGGTTTTTCTCTGGTATCTGGAGAATTCTTCAGGAAAATGGGTGAGGTCTAGTGGTTTCAGTGTGTGCATTGGTTATTCAGCTACACCTGTAGAAGGAAAGTTCCCAGGCGCAGAAGGACAAATGCGGGGTAGCGTGTGTTTGAGCGTGTGCTTGTGGGTGTGTCCTAAGGGACAGGGTGTTGGTGAATGAAGAGGCTGTCAGTGTGTGAGGGGGTGCCCTGCAGGCACTGAAGTTGTTGCAGGCGCTAAGGGATCGCAGGTGCTAAGGGATAGCAAGCGCTGTTGAAGAATGCGCACGCGTATTGATTTTACAAGTCTGCTGGTCTTTGATGTCTATTCAGTTGGTTTTCTGCCACTGAGGGGTTGGATGGCCCATACAATCACTGGCTGGGCAGCCCTGTGTATTCTGTGCTGCCACTTGCAGACTTGGGGTCTGGGAAGGGTTGTACTGTGGATCTGAGTCTCTGTGGCTAGCACTGTATTGGGCATACGCTCTGGTGGGGTGGAGTTTTGGTGGTGCATGCACTCCTGCAGAGCCGGGTGGTGGTGGTTATGGGGGGTGTGTTCCGTGGGTCAAGAGTTCGGCGAGAGGGCCCTAGGTGGCGTGTATTCTCCTCTGAGTGGTGGTGTTCAGCAGGTCCTTACTACTCTCCGCTGCCGCTGCGGGGTCTGGAGCCCTGCCTCCCTGCCTCCAACCGTCTTGGGTCCCAAACACTGAACGTTGCGGCTTTGGTATCCGGGAAGAATTGTATTGTGGATCTGAGTCTCTGTGGTTAGCGCTCAGTGGTTAGAGCTCTGTGATTGGGCCTGAGCTCCTCCTGTGAGAAGGTTTCTGGGGTTATTGCGCTCTGGCTGCTTGGGACGTGAGCTCCACTGCACTTCCTGCTGCGGTCTAGCTTGGGATTGCATCAGCAGGATGGGGGAGGGGACACTCCATGGGTCCGGAGGGCCCTGAGTGGGATGTGTGTCCAAGGAGGGGATGGGTGTTCAACGGGTGGTTACAGCAGACCTCAGCTGTAAGGGGCCCGGAGCACTGTCTCTGCTGCCTTGATCTCCCGGATGTGAGCTTTGCGCTCAGCTGCCTGGTGATATGTGCGGGAGGGGGGGGTTTCCCGCGGGAGGCCTGGACAAGGGAAGGGCCCTATTTCCTTCCCAGAGAAGTCCGAGCCCGATCTAAATCTACTATCATTCCACGCTTCTGTGGTGGCCCCTCTCCTTTAGAAAGCCCATAAGTCCAAATTCTAGCTTCCATTGACTCTTCACTCACCAATTCCGGAGATTCATGTCTTCTGCCTCTCCAAAACGGTGCACTCTGCTCGCCGCCATCTTGGAGTCTTCCTCTCGCTATTATTAATAGAGCAGAAATGAACATGATTAAGCAAGTGTCTCTGTAATAGAATGAAGCATCTTTTGCATATGGCAAATAGTGGTATAGCTAGTTCTTGAGGTAGATAGTTTCCTAGCTTCTTGAGAAATTACCACACTGATTTCCATAATGGATGCACTAGTTTGCACTCCCACCATCAAAGAATGAGTGTTCCCCATACTCGACATCCTCACCAGGATGAGCTATCATTTGTTTTATTCATCTTGGCCATTCTGACTTGTTAGATGAACTCTCGAAATAGATTTACTTAACATTTTTCTTATGTCTACGAATAATAAATAGTTCTGATCGATTCCCTGCCATTTCAGTTTTCACTTTTGAGAATTCTCCAGTTATATTTGCATTATGTGCTTTAAATTAGGTTGTTTTCTTAATGTGTTGGTTTTGACTTCTTTATATATTTTGGATATTAGCTGTATATCAGATGATAAAAGTCTTTCCCTATGCTTAAGCCTTCTGCTTTGTTTGAATGATGGTGTGTTTTGGCATACAGAAGATTTTTGTTTCATGAGGTTGTATTTATTAATTGTTCTTAGTGCCTTTGTTACAAGTATTCTGTTCAGTCTTTTAGTGTGCCGATGAGTTCAAGGCTATTCTCCTGCTCTCTCTTCTGTCAGACTCAATGTATATGGCCTCATGTCGAAGTCTTTGATCCATTGGTTTGAATTTTGTGTAGTGTGATAAATAGAGATCTACTTGCATTCTTCAACATGCAGCCACTCAGTCTGACCAGCACTATTTGTTGAAGATGTCATCTTTCTCTGGTGTACTTTTCTGGCTTCTTCACCAAAAATCAGATGTTGGTAAGAGTGTAGACTCATGTCTGTGTCTTCAGTTTGATTTCATTTAACAACACGTCTGTTATTTTGCCAGCACAATTCTGTTTTGTTACTATACCTCTATAGTGTATGCTTCAAGCATTTTTTAAATCACTTTTATCATTAAAAGACTGTTTTAGCTATCCTTTAATTTTTTATTTCCATATGAAGCTGAAAATTGTCTTTTTAAGGTCTGTGAGGAAATGTGGTGGAATTTTGAATGGGATTGAATTTAATATGTAGGCTGCTTTATAGAGGATGGCCATCTCTACTTATTAATTTTACTAATCCATAAGTCTGGGAGAACTTTTGATATCTTTTTTAATTTCTTTCTTCAGTGTCTAAAAGGTCTAGTATATAAGTCTTTTACTTGCTTGGTTAGATAGTTAATATTTCTTAAGTTTATTTCTTG
This sequence comes from Psammomys obesus, assembly GCF_907164565.1. Lineage (NCBI taxonomy): Eukaryota > Metazoa > Chordata > Mammalia > Rodentia > Muridae > Psammomys > Psammomys obesus. The sequence goes on from NW_026591711.1 coordinate 8,005,894, forward strand.
GTCTATTTATCAATTCTGTATAGGAGGGTTGCTTGTTTTCTGTGTTAAATTTGTATCCACCAACTTTGCTGAAAGTGTTTACCAGCCTTAAAATTTTCCTAGTGGAAGTATTAGGGTCACTTGTGTGTACTATCATATCACCTGCAAATAAAGATATTTTGATTTTTTTTCTTTTCTATCTGTATCTCCTTGATGTCTTTCAGTTATCATCTTGTTGTAGTTAAGACTTCTGAAAACATATTGAACATGTATGAACAGAGTGAGTAGTCTTGGGTTGTGCTTGATTTTGGTGGAAATGCCTCTGTCTCCATTTAAGTTGATGTTGGGTCTGAGTCTGTAATAAATTGCCTTTAATAGGGTGAAGTGTGTCCCTTGTATCCCTAATGTATCCAGGACTTTACTCATGAAGGGCTGTTAGATTTTGTCAATGGGCTTTTCTTTATTTAATGAAGAGATGATGTGATTTTTGTCTTTCAGTCTATTTACATGGTGGATTACATTTATTGATTTATGTATGTTGAAACAAACTGAATCTCTAGCATTAAACATACTTGATCATGGTGTGTTCTTAGGTACCATTTTCAAGTATTTTTTTTGAGAATTTTTCATCTTTGTCCAAAGAGAAAACAGTCTGCAATCCTTTGTTGGGTCTTTACGTGGTTAAGGTATCATAGTAATTGGGACCCATAAAAAGGACTGGGCAGGGTTCTTACTGTGTCTAATTTGGTGAATAATTTGAGGAGTATTGTGCCAAACTCATCTTTGAAAGTCTGGTAGAATTCTTTCCTAAAACATGATCAAAGGCTTTTTTTTTTTTTTTTGGTTGGGAGACCTTAGATTAGTGATTCTAAAGTAAAGCACTGTGGGCTATAGGCCTGTTTAAATTGCAGATTGCAGATTTTGTCTTGATTTAACTTTGGTATGTGATATGTATCAAAAATAGCATTCATTTTACTTTTTTCCAATTTGGTGAAGTATAGGTTTTAAAACATGTCCTTATAATACTCTGGATTTCCTTGGTAGGTTATTCTGTCCCTATTTTTATTTCTAACTGTTATTTTGATTATCTTTCTCCACCTGTTTAGTGAATTTGGCTAAGAGTTTTTTTATTCTTATTGATTTTCTTTCTTATAGAACCAAATTTTGTTTTATTTACTGTGTGTGCATGTTTAAAGTTTTCATTGTAGAGGTCATTTGCTTTTTTGGTTAGGTTTATTACTAGATATTTTCTTTTCTATGGAGCTACTGTGAATGGAAATGTTCATAAGCTCTCCTTCATGCTTTATTGCTGCTATGCATAAATAAATAAATATTGGTTTGTACAAGCTGATTTTGTAGGCTGCCACACTGCTGAATTTGGTTATCATTTCCGGAAATGTTCTGAGAATTTGAGAGCCTTTAACATCTAGTCTATGTTATCAGAAAATATGGATATTTTGACTTCTTTCTGTACACATATCCCTTTCTTCTCCTTCTCTTGCCTTTTGTTCTAGCTTGTTCTTTGTGATCCATGTTGAAAAGGTGAGAAGATAGTGGGCATCCCTGTCTCATTCCTAACTTGAGGAAATGCATTTAGGGTATTGTTTGCTGTGCTCATATATAACTTTTATGTAGGGGTGTATTCTCTCTAGTCCTATATTTCCTAAGACTTTAATCATAAATTCATATGATATTTTTTCAAAGCCTGTTCCTGCATTTATTGAGATGATCATGTGGTTTTCGTCTTTAAGTCCAGTTATGAGTTTATTACATTTATTGACTTTAGTATGTTGACCAATCCCTGCATTTCAGAGATAAAGCCAACTTGTTGATGTGGTAGATTTTTTTTTGTATGCCTGCATTTTGTTTGTAAGTATCTTTTTTTGTTGTTGTTGAGTCATTACATACTTTTGGCATTATAGTTATACTGGTTTGTAGAAATAGTTTGGTAGTGTTTCCTTTCTCTCTCCCAGCCTTCTTTCTCTTTTACTCTCCCTCTTACAAAAATTGTGTGAAAAGGACTGACTCTACTCTCTTTGAATGTCTCGTAGAATTTTGCTTTCGGTCTTTCGGGTTTTGGGCTTTCCTTTGCTGGAAGACTTTTTATTATTATTTCAGTCTCCTCTTTTTTTGTTAGTCAATTTAAGTTGCTGACTTCTTCGCTTAATTTTGTGATTTGGAGAATCTTATGTAATGGAGTATATGCTTTCAAAATGTCATCTTACAATATTCTACATTTGTTTGGTGTCTCTTGTAACATTTATATATTAATTTCTTTTTAAAAAATTATTTTATGTGAATTGATATTTTATCTGCACGTATGTCTGTGTGAGGGTGTTGGATATTAGAGTTATAGACAGTTGTGATCTGCCATGTGGGTGCTGGGAATTGAACCCTGGTCCTCTGAAAAACAGTCAGTGCTCTTAATTGCTGAGCCATCTCTCCAGCCTCCTCCCCCATATTAAGTTTTGATTCTGTCAGTTTGGGTCTTCTCTTTATTTCTTTTGCTTAGTTAGGTCAAGTTCTTGTCAATTGCATTTGTTGATTTTTTGGGACTGTTTTCTTTGTTTCTTTTTTGATGATTTCTGCTTTTATAATTATTTATTCCTGTCAACTAGGTTGTATTTGGTTTGCTGCAACTTTTTGAGTTGTATAATTATGACATTTATTTGTGATGTTTATTTCTAATTTTTAATAAGAGCTATAAATTTCCCACATAGTATTGCTTTCAATGTATTCCAGAAGTTTTGTCTTATTGTTTTTATTTTCAAATAGTTCCAGGAAGTTTTTATTCCTCTATTGATTTTTTCTTTGACCCCATCATCACTCTGTAATGAGCTGTTTAATATCCATAATTTTTGTATTTACTAGAGATTTGTTTGTTGTCAATTTTAGGTTTTATTGCATTGTGGTCAAATTGGACACAAGGAGTGATTTCAATTTTTTTATATTCAAAGATTTGCTCTTCATTTCAAGATACAGTATATTTTAGAAAAGTTTCTGTGTTCTGCAGAGTGAAATGTATATTCTTTGGTGTTTGGTTAGAATATTCTCTATTTATCTCTGTGATATACATTTGATGTATGACATCATCTTTTTATTTGATTTTTCTGTTTATTTTTGGCCAGATGACCTTTCTATCAGACAATGTTGTGTACTGAAATTATTTACTAATTATGGATTGATATTAAGCTGTGCTTTTAAATCCAGAAGTCGATATTTTTAAATGAATTTGGATTGTTTTCAAGTTTGGTGTATATATGTTTTAGGTAGTAATGTTTTCTTGGTTAAGTGTTCCAGTGATTAGAATTTAGTGTTTCTCTTTGTCTCATATATTTAGTTTTAGTCCAAAATCTGTTTTGTCAGATATTTAGGATGTCTATGCTGTGGATTTTTTTTGTTCAATCACAGAATTAGTATTGCTAGGTATATTATTTTAGATTGAAAACATTTAGGACTTGGAATGTATTATTGTAGGCTTTTCTAGCTTTGAAAGTTTACCCTGCTAAATCAGCTGTTCATACTGCACTGTTTTCTTGGAATTAGTGAATTTCACTTTTCCCTTTTTTGGCTTTTCTTTATTTGTGACTTGCAATTTTTCTCTTGGAATTTTCAATCCACTTTTTTTGTTTGTTTTTGTATTCATATTGTTTCAATGATTCACAGAAGTTTTTGTTTCTGCTCTTCTCATTTCTGTGTTCTGTGTGCTTCTTGTATTATATGGTGTGTCCTTGTGTAGTTTTTTTCTTATAAATATATTTTAGGTTTTGTGTTTCCCATTGACTTATGATTCTTCTCCGTTACCTGTACCTATAATTTGAAGGTCTGATGATTTTCATGGTGTCCCATATACACAACACTTTCTAGGCATGCACACTAACAACTGAGTATATTCCCAGCCTCAGAGACCACTTTCTACTGATAATATAGTTACATTACTTTACTTCCATGTGGTCTATAAAACTTATTTTTCCCAAGTGTGTTTTGAGGAGATGACATTTTCTTAACTTCCTCAAAAGAGCTGTTAATTTCTAGGTGAGACCCTACACGTACTGTCAATTAAATATGGAGACCGCAAGGAATGTTTGGGAAGAAGGAAGGATTCTTGGGGGAATCTAATATTTTTTTCCACTTTTTTAAAAAAAAATGGGATATTATTATTCAGAACTCTGTTTTGTTCACAGGGACTTGGGATCAGTTTATCCACACAGGAAGATATGGCCTGTTGAGAATAATTCACACACAGGAAACCCAGAGCTCAGCTGTAACTACCCCATGGTTCCCCTGAAATTGGGAAAGTTCACTTTTTCATTTGATGGTACCACATTCTAACAACCTAAAGGACAAACTGACTTCTCCAAATGACATGATATTTATGGATCAGGAGGGAGATGAGCTGATGACATTTCTTCCTTATAACTACTTCTTAGGGCCTTGTTCTACATGGATATTTGTCAAAGGCCCAGCCTGGTGAGTGTTTCTTTTTCTGTTCATGAATAGTGAGAGATGTAAGTAGCTGATAAATTGAAGCAGGATTTTCTGTAATAAATCAATAGTGAATCGCCTGCTTAGAATTGTACTTTTGAGATGCATTGTAGTATAAACATACAACAGATGCTCATAGACATAAAGATATCAGTCTTTATAAAAGTACATAGATTTCCCTTAATGGGGTCTCTGATTTTATATGTGTTTCTAGTATGGGAGCTATTGGAAAGAGGATGGGGTCAAGTACAAGGATGGATAGAGAGAGAACAGGCTAATAAGGTGAAGATCACCAATGGGTATTATACAGTGAATAAACATGTCACGAAAACTATCATTCTTTACAATGAATGTACTTTTACATATATGCAAAGTGTAGCTCCAGATGCAATATTTTAAGGAGACCGTATTGCTAAGGTTCTGCTAAGTGTATATTCTAAGAATTCAAAGACTGTGATTCCACCTAGGTATTGCCAATTATGTTGCTTTTCCATCCCTGTAACAATAACTTAAAGGGTAAAAAACACAAATAAGAGACATATTTTTGTTTGTAGGAGTACATTTATATTAAGGTACTTTAAAACTCTATTTTGTATTTTGTCATTTTCCTACTTTTTTCAAGTTAGCTGGTTGTATGCATTTAACTATATAAATGTATGCTAGGTACACATAAATAATATTAACTAATTTAGTGTTTATCCAGTAATTTTCTAGTCTGTTAAGTTTGCATATACTTAGGAATTCTTAAGAAAGTTTCAACTCATAGCCTAGTAAGACATATGACATTATTAACAGTATATAATAAGATTTTTCTAGATTCATAGTAGAGCAGATATTTGGGGGGATTTCAAAAGAATTTGGAAATCCACATTATTTATGAAATTCTTGCAAAGTTAATTTTACAAAATTTAAACTGAATGATTTCCAGTAAATATTTAAGTGTTTTGGTTAAAATGAATTCAGTTTTAATATTTCAAGTTTTCTAAATCAAACCTTGTAACGCTGCTACCAGTATAATATTGAGCAGGCTTTTCATTAGCTTTTAGAAAAGTATTTCAAATTCTCAACAAATTCCCAAATAGTATAAAATTAAAGTCAACAACCCGAATGTGTCTTTCAGTAGTTATAAAATAAGATTGTTGATTAAAATATGTATTCACAAAGAAATGCTAGGTAAACTTAAATTTAGGTCATGAATATCACAAGTTTATTTTTATTTTGATGGAATATCATTTACTAATATATATAAGATTAAAATGGAAAATGAAGGCAGATGTGGTGACAGACACCTAGGAGTCCAGTATTTTCAAGGCTAAGGCAGAAGCACCGTGGATTTGTTTGAAGTCAGTCTGAACGAAAGGTTGAGATCTCCTCCATCTTTCTCTTAAACACACACACACACACACACAGAAACACACAACACAAATATAACAAAAATACACTGGAAAAGAGATAATGTAGAAGTATAAAATTGTTTTAAAACAACACAACAAAAGGATGCCAGCTAATGTCAGTAACTCACTGGCCACAGAGTATCAGCAACACAAAAAACCAAATGATAAGAACATGAGTTTATGCTTTCAAGCATTAGAAATTTTTCCTTTTGTTTTGGACAATTCACAGTAAATATTTGCACCAATGCAGAGGCAGGGCCATGGATCTGATCAAGTCAACCATCAACCAAAAACAGAGAACACTTCCTCCATTTTTCTTAAAGTTTCTTTTATTTCACAAATATATTTTATATAACTCTCAGTTCTTAACTCCTGTTGTGCAGCCCAGGCACATGGTATGATATTGCTCTATTCTTAGTGTCAGTATTCCAATAACCTCTCTCTCTCTCTCTCTCTCTCTCTCTCTCTCTCTCTCTCTCTCTCACACACACACACACACACACACACACAGTTTTCCAGGGAACATCTTTATATCTTTACCTAACTTACGCTATGCAACCTGTGATGAATCTCTGAGCTTGATGGCTTCCCACAGTCTCTGCAGTGACCCTCCTGCTGCTGCTGCTTCATCTGGGAAAGCTGGATCGTCAGTGTGAGGCTGTAATATTCTAGTCAGCTTCTGTGTGCTTCCAGTCACAGCTGCACTAAACTCAATTTCAAATGCACAATTCAAGCACTGAAATTACTTAAGAGTATCGGGTAACAGGTATAAATTAATAACTTATTAAAAAGCAGTAACATTCATGCTGGCATTATCTGTTTTATAAAGATTTCATAGAACGAAATTGATTGGTTAAGGTTTTCATCCTTCCGAGATTCCTGAAGACTTAATTCTTGTTGCTGACAGTGGGCATTACATATGACAACGCCTTTTATCTTGTCACCTGAAAGTCACTTCTTCACTTTATGGCCTCTCTGAGCTGTCACACTGCTTTATGCGCATTATGCTCTAAACATGGTAAAACTTAAAATGAAAATGATAATTTAAATATAATATATTTGTATGTTCTTTACATCATTCACTCTTCACAAAGCAGAATGAAAAGAGCACTATATAGTTATAAAAAAGACCGTTCTAAAATCGAATACCATAATAGTGAAGAGGTAACGTGATTTTTCTTGGAAGAATGTAGAGCTATGCACAAAGCAGCTCTTGGTCTCTTTTGTTGCCAGGGTCTCTTCACACAGCTGCCTGCACACTGCTTAGTCTTTTGTTCTGTGTCAATTTAATCAAGATGGCCTCTTCACTATTATGAATGTTTATGGGTATACTTTGTGTTTTAGTACTTACAAGAAAAGGTTACAACTTAAACTAAGGTAAAAGCCTCCAACACTGCAATTTTCTTTTAAAATAAAATATGATTTTTCTCAATGTGTATCTATGTTAACATCTCAGTTTGTAGCCATGGCAGCCACAGTCTTTTCTTGTCCACTCTCAGCTTCAGTGAGCTCCAAAGAAAAATGCTACTTGATTAATGTATGTGAGTAACATTTACAGAGCAATGAATATGAAGTAGATAGGTTAACTTGCATATCTTTGGGATAAGAAAAATAAGTTAGAATACTGTCTTTCACCTTATATTAACATGTTTTAATTACCCATAACATATGTGTTATGTTAATAAATTATTGCTGTATAATTAATAATGAATGATTATATATGTATCTGGTTTGTACACTTGCATTTTTTAAATTAGAATTGAGCTATAGTTCTACAGTTTGGAGATCAAGGCTTGAATTATGTATGATCCTGGAGCTTTATTTGTTTGTTTATTTATTCATTATTTGTTAATTTTATTTTACATATTTGTGTGTTTTGCCTATATATAATATCTAGGCTCCACTGATCTGCCTAATCAGAGAGTGCAACGGATCACCATGAAGTAGAGTTACAGATGCTTATGAACAAACATGTCACTGCTAAGAATCAAACCCAGGTCATTGCTAGAACAAAAACTGCTTTTAATCACTGAGCTATATCTTCAGCCCATATCTTGGAGCTTTTTAAAACAGAACATCACTGTGCAGCTACTGTAAATATATGTTGGCAATGAAATCAAATGCTTGGCTCTGGCAATTTGGATGAATCCATTTCTCAACTAGATTAAACTTTTTAAGTACAAAATCATGCAAATATAAAGCATGTGCTTTGTGGTCTCATATTCATAGCAAGAGTGGTCTCAGCAACTAACTTCTGCATCATTTTTATACATACATGCATGATTACCCCTTAAATGAGTGAACTTGAAAATATAATTGAGCACACATTATTATACATGAATCTGAGCCAGTGTGGTTGTTTTCTATTTTTCGATCTCAAAATGATTTTAAAGTATTCATTAAATTAATTTGAAAGGATAATGACACTGGTAACTAGGACAAATAACTGACAAGGGCAGGAAGGTAAGACTGTTGAGTGAAACTGTAAAATGTCTGGTTGCTGATGATGTATGATGACATTGGTGACCTTGATTTGCACTGTATGGGAAGGAATCTCTTTTAAACATGATCACTACATGGTCATCTTCCACAAGTTCCTGCTTGTTATAAATGTGTGGGAAATAGTGTTTGTCTTAGTGTCACTTGCTGGCAGCTCCCAGCTCCTAGATATGATTATGTAGTAAGTAACTATGGGAATCAGGAAAGTAAAACAGGACCGTTTCCAGGATTATGGGTGATGCTGGGAGGAGTAGAGAGCAGAAGAGCAGGTACAAGTATCTGATCAAGGAAACAGGGAAAGGCGGGGCTTCTTAGAATGTGTGAGGGAGATAAATACAGAAGAAAGACTAAGTAGGTAAAATATCAACATGGATGGCTGAAAAGCTGTAACTAGTTATTCTGTTAGGAATTTACTCTGCTCCTCCAAAAAGAAAAGAAAAACAGTGTTTGTCACAATAGCTTGGAGACAATTCTTTTAAACCTGAGACAGAGTCTCATTAAAGGTAATGGGATGGACACTAAAGTGGGAGACATCTAGGACCATTTATAACCATAAGTAATGGTTAGGGAATTCATAGGTTGGAAAGTACACTAATGGTTTCCAACTATATACATGTCTTTAATTCCAGATTCTGGGCATGTAAGATATCATGCAAAAAGAAGCATATTTTTATGATGAAATGAGATAGACCTTTTGCTGATTAAAGTAGTGGCATTATCATGAATTATCAGTGTGACTCCATTAGAATTATGAGTCAAGACATAGATAGTTGCAAACTTGAACATAGTAAAATTATAGAATATTAGACAGACTCACTTCAGTTTTTAAATTTTTGTGACTATTTTCCAGATCAATGTAAGTTTTTTTTAGTTGCACAAATGTGACTAATTTTCTGTACTCCCTACTACTGTTTTAGGTATTAAGAATAAAATGAGGCAATTTGAATAAACAGGATTGAATTTCTAAGGTATGAAACTCAGGTTCAATACAGGCATACTCAAAACATGTATTCTATATAGATGTGCTAGTATTTATTATGTCCAGTATTCTATTTCTCCAGGTAGACATGTGGAGAGTATATACAAATGTAGGCTATGAAGTCTAGTATGGAACATCAAAAGTTAAAGGTGCAGGTTAATGAAGAGTAAATAGGTAATATGTTACAATGATATAGACCCACCAACTAGTGAATCACAAGATTGACATATACTCTGTTTTTCTTCCAGATATATGAAATATCCTTCCTCTCTTCTCTTAAGATGAATTTAATTTCCTCTTATGTCTTCACTAAAGAATGTCCTTTATTTCCAAGCTGGGTTTGGAGTCATAGCCAATATGTGTCTTCTTTTTCTCTATACTTTCATAATTGTAGGTCACAGACTTAAGCCCACAGACCTGATGTCCTATCAACTGACCTTCATTCACATAATGATGATCCTCACTGGTGGTGACATTTGGCTTACAGACATATTTGAGTCACTGAACATTGAGAACGACTTCAAATGTAAGGCAACTTTTTACATACACAGGGTGATGAGAGGCCTCTCTATCTGCATCACCTGCCTCCTGAGTGTGTTCCAGGCTGTCACTATCAGTCCCAGTACCTCTTTTTTGGCAAAATTTAAACCTAAGCTAAAAAAATACATGATTAGTGCTTTCTTCTCTATTTGGTCTTTCAATTTGTCCTTCAGTAGTAACCTGATATTCTATGTTGGTGGTTTTACCAATGTGAGTGAGACAAACCAGATGAAGGTCACTGAATCCTGCTCACTCTTCCCCATGAACTACATCATCTGGGGAGTGATTTTAGCAGTGACAACATCCAGAGATGTGTTTCTTGTAGGAGTCATGCTGACCACAAGTGCATACATGGTCATCATCCTGTTCAGACATCAGAGGCAATGCAAGCATCTTCACAGCATCAGCCACCTGAGAGTGTCCCCTGAGAAAAGGGCCACGTGGACCATCTTGCTGCTGGTAGTTTTCTTTGTCATCATGTACTGGGTGGACTTCCTCATCTCAAATACCTCAATCCTAGTATGGATGTATGACCCATTCATTCTGACTCTTCAGAAGTTTGTGATGAATACCTATCCCACAATTACTCCTTTGGTACACATCAGCTCTGATAAGAGACTAATCAATGCGCTGAAAAACAAGCAGTCAAAGTGCCACCAGATTTTTTAAAAATAGTTTTTAAATCATATTTAATTTTTTCATTTTTTATTTATATGTATGAGTGCATGTATGCATGTGTGCTTTCATGGTGCTTCCAGAGGTCAAAAGAGGTCATAGGATTACCTGGAACTTGACTTAAAGATGGTTATAAGGAATCATTCTGGTACAGCCCCAATTATTTTTTTTCTGAAATACAGATTCTTCTTAAACTTTAATAGTTCAAGTAGCTAAGCAACATTTTTCATATGATTTAAATTAAATCTGTGGCACCATACATATACATTCTTTTGACATTTCTAATGCCTAATACTATAAAGTCCTTCAGTTCTTTGTACACTGTAAGTTTCTCTTTAAACAATAGAAATTTAGCCAACTGAATATTCATATTTTAATGTCAGTGGGCCAAGAAACATTATCTATAATGTACAGTGGGAATATTATATATTATATATACAATTATTTTATGTAGTATAATATTTGTAATTGAATGGTAGATGTCTTAGTTAGGGTTATTATTGTGATTAATCAACATGATCAAATGAAACATAGGGAGGGAAGGTTTTATTTGGATTACCCTTCCACATCACCATTTATCGTTGTAAGAACTCAGGACAGGAACTCAAAGCGAGCGGGAGCTTATTCAGAGGCCATGGAGGAATACTGGCTTGCTCTGCATACTTTGTTATAACACCCAGGATCACCAGCCCAGGGATGGCAGCACACATTGGCTGTGCCCTCCCACACCAACCCTGAAATAGGAAAGCACCCTACAGGTTTGCCAATAGCCTTATCTTGAGGAAACATTTTCTTAATTAAGGCTCTTTTCTCTCTATGATCCTAGTTTACGTTGACATAAAACTATCCAACACACCTGTAACATTTAGGATTATGCACAGGGAAATAATAGCACCCATATAATGAAATGAACTCTTTTTTCTCATTATTTTATGTCGTAAAAGTGTCCTTGATGCTGAGGTTCCTCAAAAAAATCTCCCTGCAGATAGTGACTTTTAAGCCTTTCTGTTTAAAAGTTTTTCATCTTCTATGAATTAGTCCTCAATAGCAGTTTAAATTGTAGCTTTAGTTCTGCTTACTAATTCAAATTTCTCTTGATCATAAAAGCACTGTGAATTGGATTTTCCCATGTTTCAAACAACAGTTACTTAGTGTGTCTTTTATGAAAATCTTAGACATCTGTTTATCTGCCCTTCATTTCACCTACACTTATTGAAATAGAATGGATGTTGAAAGTGGACTCAGAGAGGGAACTGAGGGAGAGAGGGCAATGAAAGTGAGGATCAGATGTGGGGGAGCAGCGGTGGAAGGTGAGAGGGCTGAGAGAGAGAGAAGGGAAACTGATGGTGGAGGACATCTCTTAGACAACCTGGAGACTTTTGATAGAGTAAGATCCTGGCAGGATATGGGGGCAACTCTAGCTACAGGGGCCATGGAGACTGAAGTGGCCACCTCTTAGCCAGGTGGGATATCCAGTGGAGAGAGGGGTTCACCAACCCACCTATAATGCCTTTGACCCGAAAATGTTCCTTCTTCTAGGATGTGCAGGGATAAACCTGGAGCACAAAAGAGGGAATGGCCAACCAATGACTGATCCACCCTGACACCCACCTGTAGGAGAAAGCCAACCACTGACATTAGTAATGATGTACAGTTCTGCTTGCCGACAGAATGCTAGCATGACTGTCCTCTGAGAAGCTCCATCTAGCAAGGGTTAAAAAAGATACTTAGACCTACAGCTTAACATTAAACAGAGAAGTGGGGTGGTGGTGGGTGATAGTAGATACTGGAGGGGACAATAACTCCTCAGGAAGTCCAACAGTGCCAACTAACCATAAGGGCTTACAGATACTGAAACATCAACCAAAGAGCATGCATGGACTGGACCTAGATACATATGTAGCTAACAGGAAGCTTGTTCTTTATGTAAGTCTCTTAGCAGCAAGTGGGGCAGAGGTCATATCTGACATGGACTCAGTTGCCTTCTTTTGGATAACTTTCCCCTATCTGGGCTGCCTTGTCTGGCCTCAATAGAAGAGGATATGCTATATCCTTATATGGGATGCACTTGGGGTGGGTTTGTAAAGGAGAGCTCCCCTTTTCTGAGAAGAAAGGGGAGGGGTACAAGAGGAGAGAGGATGGGAGGGTGGAAGATGGTGAAAAAGAAGGAAACGGCTGTTATCGGGATGTAAAAGAATAAATGAACTAATTTAATAAAAATATAAAAAGGTTCATGTATATATAAAAAGAAGTACTACTGGTAAATAGTGTTTATATACACACACATGATGATGACTGAGCAAGACTCAGATCTAATATGAGTCCAGCAAAATGATATTAAGAGTAAATTTATTGCTATGTCTTTCAGTAGAACACTAGTATTTGGTTCTCCTTCCCTAGACTATCTAGTCTCAGGTTCAGAAATACCCAAGAAGTATTGGGTGTGATTTTCATCTCATGGAGTACATGCGTTGAAGCAAATCATATATTAGTTGGTTACTTCCACATGCTTTGTGCTACTCTTATACCAGCAGGTCACCATTGTAGACAGGGTTTTTACCTGCATTTATGTTTACCTTTCTTCTTTGGTAGTATGCATGTGAGAGACCAAAGTCTTGAAAATCAGTGGGCATTGTTTTAAAGTTTAAAGCAGAAGCCTGAAGGAAGGCTGGTTAGGTGGAGACATGTCCAGCCACCTTCGGGGAAGAAGTAGCCTTAATGTTCCCCTGAGGGAAAGAACTAGCCTTACTGCATTCTTTCCTGCCCACTAATTATACAGTTGCTAGGAAACCAGCCCATATGACTAGGCCAGAAATGTTTGTAGTCTTGATGCCTAAAGTGGACCAATCATTTCAATAGTCAATTTCCCTTACCCAATCATGTGATGCCAAAACATGTAAGTCCCTGCTTGTGGTTTTGCCCTATAAAAACCTTGCTTCCCTAGATCGCTGGGCCACATTCCTCTCCTGTTTCCACAGGAAGTTTGTGTCCCATATTTGAATGCATATACAATTTAAAAACCTCATGCATTTACAGCAGAGTCTTTTTCTGGTCTTCTGGGGTTTGTGAACTGGGTACAACACATTGTACCTTCTAGTACCAACAACTCTGATCCATTGGGGTGAAGGATCTAGATAGTCTCTAGCTCAAAATTTCTATGTTCAATGAGTCGTATAAGTGTTGTTTTCAAGAGTAGGGCCTTATCATCAGTTTTTGGAAAGCAGACAATAGCCTTGAGAATACTTTGGGTTGTTTGAAGGTACCCATGGAGACTCTTTGGTCAAGAACTCAATTAGATGTAATTGACTCCTGGTAATAGAAGCTTTATTTGGTGATGACAGATTTCATTAGGGACTGTATCTCCCTGTTGGGAAAACCTGCTGCTAAGGCTGTAGTCATTCATGAACATAAAGCCCTGATCTTGGGGCAAAGTGGAGAACTCCCTTTGTCAGTGAAGCTCCCTCTTCTCTGCCTGGAGATCTAAGACTCCCACACCATCTACCTGAGGACTGTCACATAGCCCTTAGTAAAATTAAGGTTCAACTTCCTTTCTCTCAATAAGATTCCACCCAGTAAGCACCTGTGATTCCTGGAATGCCTTTCCATGCAAATGAGGCATCCCAGTACTTTCATGCCTCAACCAATGATGTACACTCAGCTTCAGAAACCCCCTACTCACTTCCCAATGTCCTATATTACCCTTTTCACCCTAAATAAATTTGAGCTATTTTGCTGAAGTGGTTCCCACAGGTCATCTCTTTGCATGTTGTATTTGTGGGTCATTTGAACCCCTTTTTACTGCTTCAGCAACCATCGTTCTTGTGGACTTATGGCCATAATCCCCAAGGGCCAGGTAAAACCACATCTCCCCTGTTATTTGGTGATCTCAGTTAGATCACATTCATATATGTATATGTGGTAGGAAGCTTGTACTGTATGTATTTGTATATGATCCCTTAAATGTAAGTTCCTTCGTTTTAGCTGTTCTTCTTGCATTTTCTTTCTTTCTTTCCTATCCTTCCCCTCCATGTTATTCCCATTTTTGTTGGACCCTGCTGTTAAATTAAAAATTTATTTGTTTAATTATTGTTTATTGATAGAAATTTAATGTTATTTTGTTCCATTATTGTTTGATGTAAAGTTCTAATTTTATGGTTCCCATCATAATGCTATTCTGTGTAAATTGTTAATGTTAAAGGGGAAAACATTTTTTTAAACAGAAAGGGGTGTATAAAGTGGAAATTTTTAAGTTTCTTGAAACTGGGTTTTGTCATGTGATGTTTTGTTGTAAATATTTTCCCAGGTTGTCTTATGAGAGGGCATATGGTATTTTGCTCTGAGCACTCGCATGTGAGGGGCATGACTTTGGCCAGCTGAGAACATCTGTGGGTGAACTGTGAGGAGAGGACATATATAGAAGCCCACACACAGTGAGACATAGCTGATTTGGATTGACATTGCTACATTGATCTCCATGCTTTGACACTTCAGTTCATAGTAGAGGAAAACTCAGGTAAGTTGGGTCTGTTAGATATTTGTCCCAAGTGGCAAAGCAAAATTCACCAATAGTATGGACCTATTGATTTGTCTTTTCTTATTAAAGCACTATTTCAGGCTGTCACTTGTTCTATTGACTTTGTTGATGGCTGGAGTAAAGCATCCAAGTAAGGAGTGTGCTGTCACCAGAATCTATATAGGCCCACTAAGTGTTCTGTTACTTTCTTGTAAGTGGAAGAGACCAAGTGAAGCAACTTACCTTCCACCTTAGAGGGAATATTTCTACATGCCCCATACCGCTGGACTCCTAGAAAGTTTGGTGAGGTTCAATGTTCTTGAAATTTTCTTGGAATTGTTTTTCCATCTTCTCATGTAGTTGTGTTTTATCAACAAGTCCCCAAACCTGCTACTTCCTGGTAAGTATGTCCAAGCAGTACAATGTTGTCAATATGGTGGACCAGCATGATATCTTGAGGAAGAGGCAGGGATGCAAGCTCCCTTTGAACTAATTTATGATATAGGGCTGGTGAAATAATATACTTTGAAGTAGAAATGTAGAGATTTACTCCTGGAATTGCCAAATGAAATCAGAATGCTTTTTTGGTTGTGCTTATGAGCAAGTTTTAAAAAACAACATTGTGAGGTCACTAACTGCTTGTAGGTATCAGTAGATGCATTAAGTAAAGAAATCGCATCTGGTATAACAAGCACAATGGAGTCATTTCCTTACTAACTTCATAACGTAAGAGGAGCTACCCAGAGTTGGCCAGAGGGCAGGACAGACCCAAGAGCTGTGGACCCAGCAGCCAGCTCCATGCTCTAAGCTGAGCCAGAGAAAGATCCAAACCAAGACTTAAAAGCTAAACGAGCACAAAGAAACATCTGACCAGGTAAGAATGTATGAAAATGTTCTTAGGAGCTAAAGAAAGAAAATAAATTGGTTATACACAGACATAAAAAATAGTTAAGGATCAAAGTCCTTAAACAGAAATTTAAATAATATAAAGAGTAAGCCATAGAAGCATGGGGAAGTGTTTAGAAAAAATTAAATGCAGAAAATAATATTAAGCTAGAAAGCTGTAAAAGAGAAGTAAGAAAATGTACATAGAAAGTGAAGTCTATGAAGAAATGAAATAAATAGATAAAGATGTTTTGAAAGATGCATAGATGTCAAAGAAAGTAAAGAAACTGAACACAAACAGTCATAGAGAGGACTAATTAAGTCTCCAAAGGAAGGAGAAAGAAAAAATAAGTAAAGATGTTTTTCAAATGTGCATAAAAGGTAAATTCTCCAAATAAGAGTGAGCTAGAGTAAAAAAAAAATTTTCTGTGTTAAAAAAATGGAGAATTATAATACAGAGGTCACTTGGCCCCTGTATAATGTTGTTTGGATTATTAGCATACAAATAATTATATTTTTCAGTAATGATTACAATTTATATATCCTCTTTAAGAAAGATTAGAATAAAGTAGACTTAGAGAAGGAAAAGACTATAAAATTAAATGCTGGAATTGGGTGATAGAAAAGAAATTGGAAAATCCTTTCATGAAGAATAAAGGCTCTTCAGAATCTGGAACTACAACGATAGCACTAGAAAGGTATTTCCAGATGAGAAAAATTCACAGAAGCTTAAGGAAACTGTTGAATGCTAGTCCATAGTGATGCTAGACAACATAGTTTCAGCTTGAATAGTGTAATTGGACAAGATATTACATTTATATTGTTAAACATCAGTTGCTAGATGAAGGACAATATACTGAATTAAGAATATACTTTCTGTTTAAAGATGTCACCTCATAGCAATGTTATAGATTTGCTTAAATGTTTTACTTTGTAGAGCTTGGAAAGCTAAAATTTCTACCATACCAGAGATACATATTCAGATTCCAATGGGTTTTTGCTTTAAAGTCTGAAAAAGATGATTCTGAGATTTGACATCTATTAAAGGTGATGGCTATCTTGGAAATGCCTTTACAGTTTTAAGCTGCTGACACATCAGCATATGTACCTATTACAATACGACAATACTTTAGAAATTGTGGTATGAAACATGTCACAGCGTATATCTTACAATCTTTTATATACATATATATATTTATTGTTTGTTATTATTAGTTACATTTTATTAACTCTGTATCCCAGCTGTATCCCGCTCCCTTATTCCCTCTCAATCCCACCCTCCCTCCCTCAGCTTCTCCCTGCCCCTTCTGAAGTCCACAGAATGGGGAGGACCTCCTCCCCTTTTGTCTGGCCCTGTTTTATCAGGAATCTGTTTTATCAGTCCTCCTCTTTGGCCTAGCAGAACTGCTCCTCCCTTGGAGGGTGGAGAGTCAAAGAGCCTGCCATTGAGTTCCTGTTAGAGATAGTCCCTGTTCCCCTTACTATGGGAAACCAATTGGTTATTGAGCTACCACGAGCATCGTCAGAGTAAAGGTTCTAGGTTATATCCATACGTGCTCCTTGGTTGGAGAAACAGTTTCAGAAAAAAACCCTGTGTCCAGATATATTTGGTCCTTGTGGGGCTCCTATCCTTTCCCTGTCATACTAACTCCCCTTCTGCTGAAGGTTTGGTCATGAGACTTAGTATCTGCTTTGAAACGCTGCTTGGTAGGGTCCCTCAGATGCCTTCTGCGGTAGACTCCTGTCATATGTCCAATGCACATCTCATTTGTCTTTCTAAGTGAGAATTGATCGTCCTACCTCATGTCTGCTTTCTTGTTTATCTCCTTTAGGTGTATAGACTTCATTATGTTTATTATATCTTGTAGGTCTATATAAGCGAGTATATACCATGTTTGTCTTTCTCCTTCTGGGATACTACACTCAGAATGATCTTTTCTAGATCCCACCATTTGCCTGCAAATTTCATGATTTCCTCCCTTTTGATTGCTGAGTAGTATTCCATTGTGTAAAAATACCACAATTTCTGTATCCATTCCTCTGATGATAGACATCTGGGTTGTTTCCAGGTTCTGGCTATTACAAATAAAGCTGATACAAACATGGTTGAGCAAATGTCCTTGTTATGTACTTGAGAAAATTTTGGGGATATACCTAGCAGTGGTATAGCTGGGTCTTGAGGAAGCGTTATTCCTAATTGTCTGAGTAAGCACCAGATTGACTTCCAAAGTGGTTGTACCAGTTTACATTCCCACCAGCAATGGAGGAGGGTTCCCTTTTCTCCACAACCTCTCCAGCATGTGTTGTCACTTGAGTTTTTCATCTTGGCCATTCTGATGGGTGTAAGGTGAAATATCAGGGTCGTTTTGATTTGCATTTCCCTAATGGCTACTGACATTGAGCATTTCTTTAAGTGTTTCTCTGCCATTCGATATTCCTCTATCGAGTATTCTCTGTTTAGCCCTGTTCCCCATTTTTTAATTGGATTACTTGGTTTGTTGCTTTTCAGCTTCTTTAGTTCTTTTTATATACTGGATATTAGCCCTCTGTCAGATAAAGGGTTGGTGATGATTCTTTCCCAATCTGTAAGCAGTCGTTTTGTTTTGAGGACGGTGTACTTTGCTTTACAGAAGCTTTTCAGATTCATGAGGTCCTATTTATTGATTGTTGCTCTTAGAGCCTGTGCTGTTGCTGTTCTGTTCAGGAAGTTGTCTCCTGTGCCAATGAGTTCTAGGCTGTTCCCCACTTTTTTTTCTAACCAATTTAGAGTATCTGGTTTAATGTTGAGGTCTTTGATCCACTTGGACTTTAGTTTTGTGCAGGGTGATAAATATGGATCTATTTTCATTTTTCTGCATGTAGACATCCAGTTGGACCAGCACCATTTGTTGAAGATGCTGTCTTTTTTCCATTGAATGGGTTTGGCTGCTTTGTCAAAAGTCAAGTATTCATAGGTGTGTGTGTTTATTTCTGCATCTTCTATTCGGTTCCATTGATCCTCCTTTCTGTTTCTATGCCAATACCATGCAGTTTTTATTACTACTGCTCTGTAGTACAGCTTGAGATCGGGGATGGAGATACCTCCAGATTATCTGTTGTTATACAGGATTGTTTTGGGGATTCTGGGTTTTTTGGTTCTCCACATGAAGCTGAGAATCTTTTTTTCAAGGTCTGTAAAGAATTGAGTTGGTATTTTGATGGGAATTGCATTGAATCTGTAGATTGCTTTTGGCAGGATGGCCATTTTCACAATGTTAATCCTACCAATCCATGGGAGATCTTTCCATCTTCTGATATCTTCTTCAATTTCTTTCTTCAGAGACTTGAAGATTTTCTGAAACAGGTCTTTCACTTTCTTGGTTAGTGTCACCCCAAGGTACTTAATGTGGTTAGTGGCTATTGTGAAGGGTGTTGTTTCCCTTATTTCTTTCTCTTATAAGACAAGCAATTATGGAAAGTTCTAACAGGATTTTATAGAAAATGCTCATAGAACAGAAGGGAGACATGGGATCTGCCAGATATGAATTAAATAATGCTTTATTGACCTTCATCTTTTTTAATGCTAATGAACCATTTAGTACAGCTGCTGAAAACATTGGATTTTTAGAAATGTCTGCTGAATTAAATTAACGTATATAATTTCAGAATGGAAAGCTGAATTTGTGTTGCATTGGGGAGAGATTTTGTCTTTGTTTCCACAGGAGAGAAAAAGCTTTGGATTTCTTTAAAATTAATGAAGAGTTAGATCTGACCATGGGAGACTTCCTGAAAATCTTGGCGGTAGAAGAAACCAAAAAGAAGAACCAACATGTAGACATCCAGTTAGACCAGCACAATTTGCTGAAGATACTATTTTTTTTTCCACTGTATGATTTTTGGCTTCTTTGTCAAAAAAAAATCATGTATCCAAAGGTGTATGGGTTTATTTCTGGGTCTTCTATTCAATTCTATTGATCCACCATTCTGTTCCTATGCCAATATCATCCCATTTTTTTTGTTTTAATTACTGTTGCTCTGTAGTACAGCTTGAGATCAGGGAGAATTTTTCTTTCAAGTTTTGTAAAGAATTGTGTGGGTATTTTGATGGGAATTGCATTGGATCTGTAGATTGCTTTTGGTAAGATGACTATTTTTCACTAGGTTAATCCTACTGATCTATGAGCATGGGAGTTCTTTCCATTTTCTGATATCTTCTTCAATTTCTTTCTTCAGAGACTTGAAATTTTTTCAAACAGGTCTTTCACATGCTTGGTTAGAGTCACACCAAGGTACTTTATGTTATTAATGGCTACTGTGAAGGGTGTTGTTTCAATAATTTCTTTCTTGGCCCTTTTGTCTTTTGTAAACAGGAGGGATACTGACTTTTTGGAGTTAAATTTGTATCCAACCACTGAATGTGTTTATCAGCTGAAGGAGTTCTCTGGTAGAATTTTTGGGGTCACTCATGTATACTATTATATCATCTGCGAATAGTGGTACTTTGACTTCATCCTTTCTGATTTGTATCCCTTTGATCTCCTTTAGTTGCTATTGCTCTAGCTAGAACTCAAGTACTATGTTGAAGAGATAAGGGCAACCTTACCTTGTCCCTAATTTCAGTGGGATTGATTTAAGTTCCTCTCCATTTAGTTTGATGTTGCTTATTTATCACTCTGCACAAAACTAAAGTCTAGGCAGATCAAAGACCTCAACATAAAATCAGACATACTAACCTGTTAGAAGCAAAAGTGGGGATAAGCCTGGAACTCATTGGTAGAGGAGACAACTTCAGTAAAGCAAAGGACACGGTCATCAGAACAAAATGACAGCCTACAGACTAGGAAAGGATCATCACCAACCCTGTATCTGACAGAGGGCTAATGTCCAGAATATGTAAAGAATTCAAATGCTTTTTTGGCATCCAAGGAGATGATCATGTGGTTTTTCTCCTTCAGTTTGTTTATGTGGTGGATTACATTGATAGATTTCTGTATGTTGAACCACCCTTGCATGCCTGGGATGAAGCCTACTTGGTCATGGTGGATGATATTTTTGATGTGTTCTTGGATTCGGTTTGCAAGTATTTTATTGAGTATTTTTGCATCAATATTCATAAGAGAGATAGGTCTGAAGTTCTCTTCTTTTGTTGGGTCTTTGTGTGGTTTGGGTATCAGGGTGACTGTCGCTTCATAGAATGAGTTTGGTAGTGTTCCTTCTGTTTTTATTTTGTGGAATAGTTTGAGGAGAATTGGTATTAGCACTTCTTTGAAGGTCTGGTAAAATTCTGCGCTGAAACCATCGGGCCCAGGGCTTTTTTTGGAGGGGAGACTGTTAATGACTGCTTCAATTTCTTTGGGGGATATAGGGTTATTCAGTCTTTCTACCTGATCTTGACTTAATGTTGGTAGATGGAATCTATCAAGAAAATTGTCCATTTCATTTATATTTTCAAATTTTGTGGCGTATAGGCTTTTGTAGTATGACCTAATGATTGTTTGGATTTCTTCAGTGTCTGTAATTATGTCCCCCTTTTCATTTCTGAGTTTGCTGATTTGGATAGATTCTCTCTGCTTTTTAGTTAGTTTGGCTAAGGGTTTGTCTATCTTGTTGATTTTCTCAACTCAGCAATCAAAAAAGTGGAAATCATGAAATTTGCAGGCAAATGGTGGGATCTAGAAAAGATCATTCTGAGTGAAGTATCCCAGAAGGAGAAAGACAAACATGGAATATATTCGCTTATATAGACCTAAAAGATATGATAAACATAATGAAATCTATACACCTAAAGAAGATAATCAAGAAAGCGGACACGGGGTATGATGATCAATCCTCATTTAGAAAGACAAATGGGATATGCATTGAACGTATGACAGGAGTCTACCGCAGAAAGCATCTGAAAGACTCTACCTAGCAGTGTTCCAAAGTAGATACTAAGACTCATAACCAAACCTTCAGCAGAGTGCAGGAAATCATATGAAAGAAGGGGAGTTTGATGTGGAAAGGATAGGAGCTCCACAAGGACCAAACATATCTGGGCACAGGGTCTTTCCTGAGATGTACACTCAACCAAAGACCATGAGAGGATAAAACCTAGAACCTCTGCTCGGATGTGACCCGTGATAGCTCAGTAATCAATTGGTTTCCCATAGTAAGGGGAACAGGGACTATTTCTAACAGGAACTCAATGACTGGCTCTTTGACCTCCCCACCTCCCAAGGGAAGAGCAGTACTGTTAGGCCACAGAGAAGGACTTTGCAGCCAGTCCTGAAAATACCTGACAAAATGGAGTCATATGAAAGGGGAGGAGGTCCTCCCCTATCAGTGGACTTGGAAAGTGGCAGGGAGGAGATGAGAGAGGGAGGGTGGGACTGGGGAGGGAATGAGGGATACAGCTGGGACACAGAATTAACAAAATGTAACTAATGAGAAAAATAAAATTAAAAAAAGAAAAATTAATCTATACAAAAATAAAAAAATAAAGCTGCTATGCATGTAAAAAAAAAAAGAATTCAAAAAGTTAAAGACCATCAAATCAAGTAATCCAAATGGGGTAGAGAGAAACAGAGAATTCTCAATAGAGGAATATCGAATGGTAGAGAAACACTTAAAGAAATGCTCATGAACTGATTGGCATGCTCTTTGATCACCTCATCCCGAGGCAGGAACAGCATTACCAGGCCACAGAAGAAGACAATGTAGCCACTCCTAGTGAGACCTGATAGTATATAATCAGAGGCAAGGGGAGGAGGACATCCCTTATCAGTGGACTGGGAGAGGGACATGAGTGGAGAAGAAGGAGGGTGGGTTGGGAGGGGAGGAGGAGACATACAAAGTGAGTAAACTGTAATTAATAAAAACAAAGAAATAAAAGTAAAAAAATTAAAAAAGTAATGCTCAAAGTCCTTAGCCATCAGGAAAATGCAAATCAAGACATCCCTGAGATTTTACTTTACACCCTTCAGAATGGCTAGGATAAAAAATTCAAGTGACAATACATGCTGGAGAGAATGTGGAGAAATGAAACCCTCCTCCATTACTGGTGGAATGGAAAGTTTACAACCACTTTGGAAATCAACCTTATGCTTTCTCAGAAAATTAGGAGTAGTGCTTCCTCAAGATCCAGCTATACCACTCCTAGGCATATATATCTGAAATATACGCAAGTATACAGCAGGACATTTGCTCAACCATGTTCATAGCAGATTTATTCATAATATCTAGAATCTGGAAACAACCCAGATATCCCTCAAAGGAGGAATGGATGCAAAAATTATGGTACATTTACACAATGGAGTACTACTCAGCAATTAAAAACAAGGAGATCATGAAATTAGCAGGTAAATGGTGGGAACTAGAAAAGATCATCCTGAGTGATATAACCCAGAAGCAGAAAGACATACACAATATGTACTCACTTATTAGTGGATGTTAGTCATATAATGTAGGATAAACATACTAAAATCTATACTCCTAAAGAAGCTAAACAAGAAGGAGGACCCAAAGAAGGTTGCTTAGTCCTTACTTAGAAAACAAATGGGATAGGAGAAAACAGGAAACAGGACAATCCTCTACAATAAAAGATCTTCTGGAGGTGTCACCATTCTTGATCTCAGGCTCTACTATAGAGCAACAGTAATAAAAACTGCATGGTACTAGCATAGAAACAGAATGGTGGATTAATGGAACCGAATAGAAGACCCAGAAATAAACCCACAAAATTATGGATACCTGATTTTTGACGAAGATGCCAAAACATACAATGGAAAAAAGATAGCATCTTCAACAAATGGTGCTGGTATAACTGGATGTCTACATGTAGGAAAATGCGAATAGATCCATACTTATCACCCTGTACAAAACTAAAGTCCAAGTGGATTAAAGACCTCAAAATAAAACCAAACACACTAAATCTGTTAGAAGAAAAAGTGGGGAAGAGTCTGTAAGTCCTTGGCACAGGAAACAACTTCCAGAACAGAACATCAACAGCACAGGCTCTAAGAGCAACAATCAATAAATGGGACCTCACGAAACTGAAGAGCTTCTGTAAAGCAAAAGACACTGTCCTCAGAACAAAATGACTACCTACATATTGGAAAAGGATCTTTACCAACCCTGTATCTGACAGAGGGATAATGTCTAGTATATATAAAAAACTAAAGAAGTTAAAAAGCAACAAATTAAGTAATTTAATTAAAATATGGGGAACAGAACTAAACACAGGAATATTGAATGGTAAAGAAACACTTAAAGAAATGCTCAAAGTCATTAGTCATCAGGGAAATGTAAATCAAAACTCCCTGAGATTTCAACTTACACCCATCAGAATGGCTAAGATCAAAAACTCAAGTGACAGCACATGCTGGAGATGTTGTGGAGAAAGGGGAACCTTCCTCCACTGCTGCTGGGAATATAAATTTGTACAACTGCTCTAGAAATCAATCTGGTGCTTTCTCAGACAATTAGGAATCACGCTTCCTCAAGAACCAGCCATACCACTCCTAGGCATATATCCAAAAGAGGCTCAAGTACACAAAAAGGACATTTGCTCAGCCATGTTTGTAGCAGCTTTATTTGTAATAGCCAGAATCTGGAAACAACCAAGATGCCCCTCAGCTGAGGAATGGATACAGAAAATATGGTAAATTTACACCGTGGAATACTAATCAGCAATAGAAAACAAGAAAATCATGAAATTTGCAGGTAAATTGTGGGAACTGGAAAAAATGATCCTGAGTGAGCTATCCCAGAAGCAGAAAGACACACATGGTATATACTCACTAATGTAGACATATAATATAGGATAAACCTACTAAAATCTGTACACCTAAAGAAACTAATCAAGAGGGAGGACTCTGGCTAAAATGCTCAATCTCCTTCCAGAAAGGCAAAGAGGATGGACATCAGAAGGAGAAAACAGGGAACAAGTTAGGAGCCTGCCACAGAGGACCTCAGAAAGGCGCTGCCCTGCTGACTATCAAAGCAGATGCTGAAACTTATGGCCCAACCTTTGGGCAGAATGCAGGGAATCTTATTAAAGAAGTGGGAAATAGCAAAATATGGAGAGGACAGGAGCTACACAAGGAGAGCAACAGAACCAAAAAATCTGAGCACAGGGGTCTTCCCTGAGACTGATATTCTATCCAAGTAGCATGCATGGAGATAACTTAGAACCGTTGCACTGATTTAACTCATGATAGTTCAGTCTCCAAGTAGGTTCCATAGTAATGGGAACAGGGACTTTCTCTGACATGAACTGATTGGCCTGCTCTTTGATCACCTCCCGCTGAGGTTGGAGCAGCCTTACCAGGCCACAGAGGAAGACAGTGCAGCCACTCCTGATGAGACCTAATAAATAGACTAGGATAAGAAGGAAGAAAAAGAAGCCCTCCCCTACCAGCGGACTTGGGGAGGGGCATGCGTGGAGAAGGGGGAGAAAGGGAGGGCTTGGGAGGTGAAGAGGGAGGGAACTAGAGGGGGATACAAAGTAAATAAAGTGTAATTAATAAAACAAATTAAAAAATAAACTTGTCTAAAGAAAAGCAATAAACCAAGTAATCCACTTAAAAAATGGGGAACAGAGCTAAAGAGAGAATTCTCTGTAGAGGAATATCGAATGGCAAAGAAGCACTTAAAGAAATGCTCAACCTCATTAGCCATTAGGGAAATGCAAATCAAAACAACCCCGAGATTTCACCTTACAGCCATCAGAATGGCCAAGATGAAAAACTCAAGGGACAACACATGCTGGAGAGGTTGTGGAGAAAGGGGAACCCTTCTCCATTGCTGGTGGGAATGTAAACTGGTACAACCACTCTGGAAATCAATCTGGCGCTTTCTCAGACAACTAGGAATAGCGCTTCCTCAAGATCCAGCCATACCACTCCTAGGCATATACCCAAAAGAGGCGCAAGTACACAAAAAGGACATTTGCTCAACCATGTTTGTAGCAGCTTTATTTGTAATAGCCAGAAGCTGGAAACAACCCAGATGCCCCTCAACTGAAGAATGGATGCAGAAACTGTGGTACATCTATACAATGGAGTATTACTCAGCAATGAAAAATAAGGAAATCATGAAATTTGCAGGTAAATGGTGGGACCTGGAAAGGATCATCCTGAGTGAGTTGTCCCAGAAGCAAAAAGACATGCATGGTATATACTCACTCATATAAACATACAATATAGAATAAACCCACTAAAATCTGCACATCTAAACAAACTAAGCAAAAGAGAGGACCCTAACTAAAATGTTCAATCCCCATCCTGAAAGGCAAAGAGGATGGACATCAGAAGAAAAAGAAAATAGGAAACAACCTCGGAACCTGCTACAGAGGACCTCTGAAAGCCAGAAGAAAACAGGAAACAACCTTGAAACCTGCCACAGAGGGCCTCTGAAAGCCTCTGCAGTATAGACTGTCAAAGCAGATGCTGAGCCTGATGGCCAACTGATGGGCAGAGTGAATGGAATTTTATGTAAGAAGTGGGAAATAGTAAGAGCTGGAGGGGACGGTAACTCCACAAGGAGAGCAACAGAACAAGATAATTTGAACACAGGGAACTTCCCAGAAAAATCATACTCCAATCAAGGACTATTCGTGGAGATGACCTGAAACGCCTGCACAGGTGTAGCCCATGGCAGTTCAGTGTCCAAGTGGGTTACATAGTAATGGGAAGAGGGACTGCCTCTGACATAATCTGATTGGCCTGCTCGTTGATCACTTCCCCCTGAGGGGGGAGCAGCCTTACCAGGCCACAGTAGAGGACAATGCAGCCACTTTTGATGAGAACTGATAGACTAAGATCAAAAAGAAGAGGAGAACCTCCCCTATCAGTGGACTTGGGGAGTAGCATGCATGCAGAAAGGGTCGGAGGGTGGGGTCGGGAGGGGAGGAGGGAGGGGCTTATGGGGGGATACAAAATGAATAAAGTGTAATTAATAAAAAATTTAAAAAAAAGAAATGAAAAAAGGGGGGGGGAGGAATATCAAGACCTGGAGGGGACAGGAGTTCTGAAAGGAGACCAATAGAGCAAAAAAACTGAGCCTTGGGGGCCCTGAAGAGATTGACACCCCAACCAAGGACCATGCATGGAGAGGTTCTAAATCCCTGGCTAAGCTGTAACCCATAGTCTAAATCTCCTAGTGGGTTTCCTAGTAAGGGAAACAGGGGCTGTCTCTGACATGAATTCAGTGGCTGACTCTTTGATCACCTCACCCTGAGGGAGGAGCAGCCTTTCCAGGCCACAGAGAAAGACAATGCAACTGGTCCTGATTAGATCTGATAGGCTAGGGTCAGATAGAAGGGGAGGAGGACCTCTCCTATCAGTAGACTAGGGGCGAGGGAAAGTGGGAGAAGAGAGAGGAAGGGTGGATTGGGAGGAGATGAAGGTCTGCATTTATATGTCACTTGACCTGTTTTCATTTTAGCTTTAATATTCTTCTTTGTTCTCTGTGTTTAATATTTTGATTATTATATGATAGGGGACTTTCTTTTCTGGTCCAAGGTATTTTGTTGTTTTTGTTCTGTCAGCTTCTTGTACCTTCATTGGCATGTCCTTTAGGTTCAGAAAATTTTCTTTAATGATTATGTTAAAGACACTTTCTCTAGCTTTAAGATAGAATTCTTCTTTTTATGTTCCTGTTATTCTTAGGTCTGACCTTTTCATACTGTCTCAGATTTCCTGGTTGTGTTAGAAACATTTTTTTTTATTTATTTTACATTTTCTTTGACTGATATATCTATTTCTTCTCTTGTATCTTCCATACCTCATATTATCTCTTCCATATCTTGTATAATTTTGCTGATGCTTACGTCTATAGTTTCCTTGTACTTACCCAGATTTCCCATTTCCAGAATTACCTCATTTTGTGTTTTGTTGTAGATAGTGATTAATATTTACTATTGATATATCTTATGGTAATGTTGCTGTTAGTCTAAACAGTTGTATAACTAAATCACCACACAGACACTGGGTTTATTTAGTTAACCTAGAACACAGTGCTGGGCAATAGCTACTCCATCCTAAACCTCCAAGCCTTTATAGTTTCCTAACATTTAGATTTACCACATTATACTTGCTTTTTGTGAACTCTTAGGTCCAGTCCATCTCTCTACATCATTCCCAGATCTCTCCCCAGCTCTCTCTCTAAGCTCTCCTCTCATCCATTCTCTTTCCACTCATGTCTTGCCCTCTAGCTCCTCTCTTTCCTGTCCTCTGGCTCCTCCCAACTCAACATTGTGTCTAGTTGCTTTATTTTGGCCTGTTTACACAAGAGTTGAGACAGGATGCTTAGAATGAGTATCACAAATCAATATCTGGATTGAAACCAGAGAGTGATCGGGGAGAAATCAGCATTTGAATGAACAAGGGTAAGATGCATACATTTCAAATGAACATTATACCAACAGTGTTTATTGCTTCTATTTTCACTTTCTTTTCCTTGATTTCCTTTAGAGGATTATTCATTTCCTCTTTCAGGTCCACTATCATCTTCAGAAAGTTTGTTTTAAGGTTGTTTTCCTGTTCTTCAGCTTTGTTGAAACATTCAGGGGTAACTATAGTAGAATCATTGGGTTTTGGTTGTGACATATTCCCCTTAATGTTGATGGTGTCCTTAAATTGGCATCCAAGCATCTGGGTTTGGAATAATGATGGGTTTAGCTTCATAGACAAAACAGTTTGTCTTTTTTAGATGGGTGTTTTTTTTTTTCCGTTAGTTTGTAACCTCTCTGGCTTTCTGGCCAAAGTAGCCTGTGGTTGAGTAGTAAAAGGGTTTCCACCCAAGTTGGGGGCTGAACTTCTGATGGTCAGAGTGGCTTTTGGTCCAGTGGAGTGTCCTCTACAGGAGTCAGGGCCCTGGGTCTATTGACTGGAGGTATGGGGTGATTTGGTGTTTGCTGGGTATGCACAGATTGGGAACAGTGTTTATGTGAGTGTGCTACATGGAGATCTGGTAGCCAGTGTGCCCTCTGTTGGTGGTAGATATGATGATGAGGTCAGGAAGGCAGATTGGATGTATGCTTGGTAGGCACTGAGGGAGTGTTGGAGGTCAATGGGCAGGGGACTTACCTAATGTTTTGGATGCCCTCACTGCCTTTGTGGAGGAGCAGGCTTCTGCCAGAAGTCTGGGCTAGGATATAGTAAAGAGAAAAGTTGGGGCATGTTTCCTAATTTTATTTTCTCTGGATCCATAAAAGTGATGTGAATTAAAAATTTCCATTCCTTTACCATAGTTACATAAGGAAGTTTTATTTGAAAACTTCATGTGTCTGTGTGTTTGCCCTTCATCTACAGTTAAACAAATATTATTGGTAAATAAACATTGTTTACATACATGTTCATATTGTAAAATATGTTTTTAAGTATGTGTATATGTATGTTTGTTTGCACACATGAAGGATGTGTGTGCATGTGCGTGTGGAGGCCAGGAGGCAACGTTGGCTGTTATTCTTCAGAACTTGTATTTTGAGACACCATCTCTCACTGTTACCTGGAGTTTGCCAAATAGGACAAGATAGTAGACCACAGGATTTCTTGTCCCTGCCTCTCCAGTTCTGGGATTACAAGTTATGTTTTATGTTGGCCATCTACTGTTGTGCATGGGTCCTATGCTTAAGAGTGGTTTGTTTCCCCAGTGAGAATCCCTTGGAGAAAACTATTTGTTTTCCAATTGCAGGTGGCTATGTAAAATGACCACTATACCCAACCTTAATTTTTTAATTGAAAATAGATTTTTTCCCCATACATTATATTCTGACTGGAGTTTCCTTTCACACAGTCTTCCCAGATCCTCCCCATTTTTCCATTCATCTGGATCCAGACCCTTTCTTTCTCTTCTTAGCAAACCAACACACATCGATATAGTAATAATAAAAATAGAGTAAACTATAGTAAGATAAAACAAAAGAAAAAATTTGTAAAAGGAGAAACCAGCCAGAAGAATAAGAGCCAAAAAAAAAAGCACAGGAAATGCATAAATATGTAGAGACACACAACTTCCCCCACACAGGAATCTCACAAAAACACAGAAGTTGAAGCCGAAATATATATATGTAAAGGACCTGTAAGGTAAAAACAAAACCAAACAGAATGTCCTGATTCAACATCAGTCATAGAACCTTCAAAGTCTCCACCGAATTTGGTTGTCTTGGCCAACTACTGCAGTGCTTGGAACCTACACGTTAAGAGTATTCTGTTTCCCCAGTGAGACTCCCTTGTAGAAAACTAATTTTTCACTCACAAGTGGCTATTCTTTGGCAGTAACTTCTGGACTAGGGATAGGTTCTTGTTTCCACTTCTTTAAGGTCTATCTGGACCCTCTCTGGTACAGAGATATGTAGGTCCTGTGCATGCTACCTCAGCCTCTGTGTCAGTAGAGATGTATTAAAAAAGACCTTGTTTCCTTGGTGTCCTCCATCCTCTCTGGGTCTTACATTGTTTCTACCTCCTGTTCTATAGAGTTTCCTGAGCCATGAATGAAGGGATTTGATGGAGGCATTCAGCTTAGGGCTGAGTGTTTCAAGGTCTCTCACTCTGCATATTGTTTGGCAGTTCATCTCTGTGTTTTCTCCCATTTGCTGCTGGAGGAAACTACTCTAAAGATGGCTGAGCAAGGATGGATCCACGAGCATAGCAGAATATCACCAGGAGTCATTTTACTTCTATTATTTTAGCAGAGCAGACATATTTGATTTTCCTATAGTCCCTGAGCTATTTAGTCTTAGGTTCTTGGTACCTAAGCAATGTCAGTGATGGGTTCCATCCTATAGAGTGGCTCTTAAAGTAAATCAGACATTGATTGGTTACTCCCACAAGCTTTGTGCCACTATTGTAAGTGTACCTTGCAAGCAGGATACCATTGTAGATTGAAGGGTTTGTATCTAGGATGGTGTTTGCCTTTCTTCTTTGATAGTGTGCAGAGGACCTTCTAGTACCATGAACACTAGTCAGTAGGAATAAAAGCTGTATATAAGCACAAACTTAATTCTCCAAGTTGTTAGATGTGTAGGTGTTGTCTTCAGCAATGGGGCCTTACGATCAGTAGATAAAGAGGAGGCAATATCCTTGGCACCAGTCTGAGTTGTTTAGTGGATCCCATGGTGTCCCTCAGCCAATAATGATGTGACCCATTCCCAGTTTAGGAGGTTTCATCTGGTTATAAGTAATGTCCAGTTGGGGCTCCATCATTTTGCATTTTTTATATTTTCTCTCTCTATTTCTCTCCCATTATACATACATACATACATACATACATACATACATACATACATACATACATACATACATACATACATACATACATATATTGAAATGCTTAGGAAGTTTTACTGCATTGAGTTTTCATATTATCCTTCAAATATTCATAATATTCAATAGTTTTAGCTCTTCCTCCATGCATTCACTTCTTTGCTTCCTCTTCTCTCTCCCTTTTTGTTTAATCCAGCAATCCCACCCACCCTCAGTCTATACACAACTATCTATTTTATTTCCTATTCCTAAGGAGATTCATCCTTAGCTCCTATTTCATTACTCTGTATAACTTTGTGGTCATATAGATTGTAGTTTTTCTATGAATGACTTAAGTGAAATCCATATATAAGTCAATAAGTAACATGTCTGTCTTTGAATCTGGGTTACTTACTCTAGATCACTTCTGGTTTCATACCATTTACCTGTGATTTTCATTGTTTTTAGTAGCTGAGAAATATTCCATTGTGAAACATACCACATTTTATTTATTCATCCATTTGTTGATGGGCATCTAGTTTCTTGCCAATTTCTGGCAATTATGAATAGATCAGCATGAATATGGTTGAGCAAATATCTCTGTGATAAAATGAAGCATCCTTTGGGTATATGCCTAAGAGTAGGCATACCTGGATCTTGAGTTATGTTCACAGCTTCCTGAGGAACTACCCCACTGATTTCTATAGTGGATATACAAGGTTTCACACCAGCAATGGATGAGAGTTCTGTTTAAACATTATCACCAGGATGAGATATTTTATTTTATTCACCTTGGACATTCTGACTTGTGTACGATAAAATCTCACAGTATCTTTAGTTGGCATTTCACTGCTGACTAAGGATGAAGAACAGTTCTTTGATTCTCTACCATTTGAGTTTCCACTTTTGAGAATTTATTGCTTCTACCTATACCCCACAATTTAATTGAGTTGTTCCCTTAATGTACAGGATTTGAGTTCTTTATACATTTGGGCTATTAGCCCTATGTCAGTTGTGTAGTTGGCAAAGGTTTTCCCGTTCTGTAACCTTCTTCTTTGTTTGAATGATGGTTTCTTTGCCATGCAGACAAGTTTCAGTCTCATGATGTTTTATTTATTTATCGTTGTTCTTAGTGCCTATGTTACAAATGTTCTGTTCAGAAAGTCTTTTCCTGTGCCAAAGAATTCAAGGTTGTCTCCCTATTTGCTCTTATATCAGCCTCATGTTGAAGTCTTTGATCTACTGGGTTGAATTTTATGCAGTGTGATAAATATGGTTCTAATTGCATTCTTCTACATGTAGATACCCATTTTGACCAATACTGCTTGTTGAAGATGTTATATTTTTTTTCTATTGTGTATTTCTGGGTTCTTCAACAAAATGACGTTTTTATAGATGTTTGAATTTATGTCTGTGTTTTTAGATTTATTCTATTGGTCAACATGTCTGTTTTTGTGCCAATAACATGCTTTTACTATAACTCTGTAGTTCAATTTGATATTGCCTCCAGTATTCTGTTTTATCATTAAGGAGTGCTTTAGCTATCCTGGAATTTTTCTGTTTCCATATGAAGCTGAAAACTGTCTTTTAAAGTTTCTTGAATAATTGTGGTAATATTTTGATGGGGATTGCATTGAATATATAGGTTCCTTCTAATAGTATGACCATTTATTATTATTATATTAATCCTACTGATCCATGAACTTTGGAGAGATTCCTATATTTTGACATCTTCAATTTATTTCTTCAATGTCTTGAAGGTATTTTTAAAATTATTATTAGACAAGGGTTTTACTTGGTTGACTAGTGTTACCTCACAATAGTTTATGTTTCTGAGGCTTTTTTGAAGGTGTTATCTCCCTTGCTTGTGTCTCAGTCTATTTCTTATTTGTATAGGGAAGGGTTTCTGGTTTTTGATTGTTAATTGTGTATCCTACTACTTTACTAAAAGTGATTATCAGCTGTAGGAGTTTCCTGGAGAAAGTTTTAGGGTGACTTGTGTACACTATCATATTCTGCAAATAAAGATATTTGATTTTTTTGTTTTGTTTTCTATTTATATTTTCTTGATTTTTTCCAGTTTTCATATTGTTCTAATTATGACTTCATATACTATATTTAATAGGTATAGAAAGAGTGGATATCCTTGTGTTGTTCTTGATTTTAATGGAACCGCCTCTGTTTCCATTGAAGTGGATGTTGGCTGTGAACTTGGTATAAATTGTTTTTATCATGTTGAATCATGTCCTTTGTATCCTTACTATCAATATCATCCATGACTTTTTTTTTTTTTCATGTATCAGTGTTGGATTTTGTCAAAGACCTTTGTTTCATCTAATTAGTTGATGATGTGTTTTTCAGCAAATAGAATGGAGTTTTTTTGCTGTTGTTTTGTTTTTGTTTTTGTCTTTCAATCTGTTTACATGGGAATTACATTTATTAATTTATGTATGTTGAAATATTTCTCTATCTCTGGCATGAATCCTATTTGCTCACGATGTGTTGTTGGATTCAATTTCCATGTTTTTTTGATAATTTTCATCTCTGTTCAACAGGGAAATTGGTGTGCAATTCTTTCTTTGTTGGGTCCTTTTGTTACTTAGGTACAGGGACTCATGAAAAGAAGTGGGCAGTGTTCCTTCTGTTTCTAATTTGGTGAATAATTTTGGGACTATTGTGGTTAACTCATCTTTTAAAGTCTGGTAGAATTCTTTCCTAAAACTTTATCATGGGCTTTTTGTAGTTGGGAGATTTTTTTTGTTATTCTTTCCAAGTTTATTTATTTATTCTTTTTTATTTATTACAATTTATTCACTTTGTATCACACTGTAGCTCCCTCCTCATCCCCTCCCAACCCCACCCTCCCTTCTTCTTCTCTCATGCCCCTTCTCCAGTCAACTGATACGGGAGGTCCTCCTCCCCTTCCATCTGACCCTAGCCTATCACGTCTCATCAGGACTGGCTGCATTGTCTTCCCCTGTGGCCTGTAAGGCTCCTCCCCCTTCAGGGGAGGTGATGAACTCAGTGGCTGACATTTATCATATACATAGTTGGGAGATTTTTAATTAGTGCTTCTAATACACTGTGGGGTATAGTCTGTCTAAATTGCTTGTTTAGTTTTTATTTAACTTTGTTACATGGTATTTATCAAGAAAATTATAATTTCTTAATTTTATAATTTGGCAAAGTACAAGTTTTGAAATCATGTCCTCATGATTCTCTGAAGTTCTTTGGTAAGTTCTTCTGTCCCCATTTTTACTTCTAACTTTGTTATTTTGATCACCTTTCTCCATCATTTAGAGAATTGTCTCCTCATTTGTTATTGGCCTGTTTAGGTTGTTGAATTGTTGGTTTAATTTTGTGATTTGGCAGAGTCTAGAAAATCATATAAGACTTTTAGATTTTCTTACTTAACGGAGTTCATGTTTTAAAAATATCCTCCTATAATATTCTGAATTCATTTGGTGCCTCTTGTAGTGTTTCCCTGTTCTTCTTTTATTCTGGTAATATGGGTCTTCTCTTGAGTTTTTTTTTTTTGGTTAGTTGGGGCAAGTGTTTGTCAGTTAGATTTATTGATTCTTTGTATTGTCTTTGTTTATGTTTTGTTGATTTCTGCTTTTATTACTATTTCTGTCAATTGGTTTGTATTTTGTTTGTTCCAACTTTTCAAGTTGTATATTATGACATTTTTGTGCTGTTTTTTTTTCTGATTTTTTACTGTACATGCTTAGAGCTATAAATTTTTCTCATGGAATTGCTTCCAATTCATGCCAGAGGTTATGTCTTATTATTTTTATTTTCAAATAGTTCCAGGATTATTTCTATATTGCTATTCTCCTTTGACCTTGGTATAATTCTGTAATGTGCTGGTTAATCTCCACGAGTTTTTGTATTTACTAGATATTCATCTATTATCAATTTTGAGTTTTAATGCATTGTAATCAAGTTAGATCCAAAGAGTAATTTCAAACTTTTTGATTTGTAATGATTTGTTTTGTATTTCAGGATATGATATATTGTAGAAATGATTCTGTGTGGTGCAGAGTAAAATGTGTACTTTTGTTGTTTGGTTTTAGTATGCTCAAGGTACCTGTTAAGTCTATTTGATGTACGATGCCATCTGTTTATTTGATGTTTCTGTTCATTTTTGGCCAGATGACCTCTCAATTGGAAAATGTTGGGTATTGAAATCATCTACTAACTATGGATTGCTGTTAATCTGTGCCTTTGTTCGAGGAGTAGATTATTATTATTATTCTTTATGAGACTGAGTGTTCCAGAGTTTGGTGAACATATATTTAGGATAGTAATGTTTTCATGGTTAACTGTTCCCTTAATTAAAATGAAGTGTCCCTCTTTTTTTTTTTAAAGATTTATTTATTTTATGTATATGAGTGTTCTATCTGCATTCACACCTGCCAGAAGAGGGAATCAGTTCACATTATGGATGGTTGTGAGCCACCATGTGGTTGCTGGGAACTGAACTCATGACCTTTGGAAGAACAGACAGTGCTCTTAACCACTGAGCCATCTTTCCAGCCCGAAGTGTCCCTCTTTATCTCATTTAATTTCTCTTAGTACAAATTCTGTTTTGTCAGATGTTTAGGTAATAACTTCTGCTTTCTTTCTGGTTCAATTTTGTTGGAATACTTTTGCCTATGGTTTCACTCTAAGGTGATGCCATACTTTAAAGCTAAGATATGTTTCAGCAGACAAATGAGTTTTGTTCCTTAATTAATTAATTCACTCTCTATCTTTTGAGTGGATAATTGAACACATTTATGTTTAAATTATTATTGAAATGTGTGTTTTAGTTCTGAGCATCATGTTGATTTTTCATGTGTCCTCTGCAGATTATTATGTTTTAATAATTATGTTTTCACATTTTTTCCAGAATCTCTCTGCTATGCTCATTTCTCTTCAGCCCAAAGCTTCCTGTATTACTTTAGGTTTGTTTTGGTGAATATAAAACTCTTTCAGCTGTCTATATTTTATTTTTCCTCTTCTTTCAATTTTAGCAGTTGCATGCTGGGTATATTTTTTTAGATTGGATAACATTTAGGACTTGAGATGTATTAC
Organism: Psammomys obesus; assembly: GCF_907164565.1. Taxonomy (NCBI): domain Eukaryota; kingdom Metazoa; phylum Chordata; class Mammalia; order Rodentia; family Muridae; genus Psammomys; species Psammomys obesus. The sequence goes on from NW_026591711.1 coordinate 8,042,125, forward strand.
TGCAGCTTCTTCTTGCTTTGGAAGTTTACCTCTTGAAATCAGCTGTTCCTACTCAACTTTTTTTTTCTCCTGGGATTAGGGAAGTTCACTTTTCCATTTGATGAGTTTTCTTTATTTGTGACCTGCAGTTTTTCTCTTAATGCTTTCAATACACTTTTTTGTTGTTGTTCTGTATACTTAATGTTTTATCACTAAGATACATGAAAAGTTTTGTTTCTGCTCTTGTATCTTTTGTGTTCTGTGTTCTTCTTGTATTTGTATGGGTCTGTCTTTCCTTAGTTTTGAGCAATTTTCTTCACTGATCTTATTGAAGTGTTGTATTTTCTTTGACTTGGAATTATTTTTCCCTACCTGTGCCTATAACTTGAAATTTTTTTCCCCATGTTGTCCTACATACATAATTATTTTCTAGGCATGGACTCTACTACCAACTGAGTTATATCCCCAGTACCATAGCCTGATTTCTGCTGATATACAGTTACATTACTTCATGTCTGTGTGCTCTGCAAGAAAGAGTACTTTACTCACGTGTATTTGGAGAAGGCAACATTACCTTAATTTTAGCCAAAGAGCTGTTAATTTCTTTGTGAGAT
>NW_026591711.1:8047717-8076734 GCF_907164565.1 Psammomys obesus
GTTGTCTCCTGTGCCAATGAGTTCTAGGCTGTTTCCCACTTTTTTTTCCAACTGATTTAGAGTATCTGGTTTTATGTTGAGGTCCTTGATCCACTTGGACTTTAGTTTTGTGCAGGGTGATAAATATGGATCTATTTTCATTTTTCTGCATGTAGACTTCCAGTTGGTCCAGCACCATTTGTTGAAGATGCTGTCTTTTTTCCATTGAATGGATTTGGCTTCTTTGTCAAATATTGAGTATTCATAGGTGTGTGGGTTTATTTCTGGGTCTTCTATGCGATTCCATTGATCCTCCTTTCTGTTTCTATGCCAATACCATGCAGTTTTTATTACTGTTGCCCTGTAGTACAGCTTGAGATCGGGAATGGAGATACCTCCAGATGATCTGTTGTTGTACAGGATCGTTTTGGAGATTCTGGGTTTTTTGTTTCTCCATATGAAGCTGAGAATCTTTTTTTCAAGGTCTGTAAAGAATTGAGTTGGTATTTTGATGGGAATTGCATTGAATCTATAGATTGCTTTTGGCAGGATGGCCATTTTCACAATGTTAATCCTACCAATCCATGAGCACGGGAGGTCTGTCCATCTTCTGAGATCTTCTTCAATTTCTTTCTTCAAAGACTTGAAGTTTTTCTCAAACAGGTCTTTCACTTGCTTGGTTAGAGTCACCCCAAGGTACTTTATGTTATTAGTGGCTATTGTGAAGGGTGTTGTTTCCCTAATTTCTTTCTCAGCCTTTTTGTCTTTGGTATACAAGAGGGCTTCTGATTTTTTTGAGTTGATTTTGTATCCTGCCACTTTGCTAAGGTGTTTATCAGCTGAAGAAGTTCTCTGGTTGAATCTTTGGGGTCGCTCATGTATACTATCATATCATCTGCAAATAGTGACACTTTGACCTCTTCCTTTCCGATTTGTATCCCCTTGATCTCCTTTAGTTGTCTTATTGCTCTGGCTAGGACTTCAAGTACAATGTTAAAGAGATATGGAGAGAGTGGGCAGCCTTGTCTTGTCCCTGATTTCAGTGGGATTGATTTAAGTTTCTCTCCATTGAGTTTGATGTTGGCTATAGGCTTGGTGTATATTGCCTTTACTATCTTTAGGTATGTGCCTTGTATCCCTGATCTCTCCAAGACTTTAAACATAAATGGGTGTTGGACTTTGTCAAATGCTTTTTCAGCATCTAAGGAGATGATCATGTGGTTTTTCTCCTTCATTTTATTTATGTGGTGGATTACATTGATGGATTTCCGTATGTTGAACCACCCTTGCATTCCTGGGATGAAGCCTACTTGGTTATGGTGGATGATATCTTTGATGTGTTCTTGGATTCGGTTTGCAAGTATTTTATTGAGTATTTTTGCATCAATGTTCATAAGAGAGATAGGTCTGAAGTTCTCTTTTTTTGTTGGATCTTTGTGTGGTTTAGGTATCAAAGTGACTGTGGCTTCATAGAATGAGTTTGGTAGTGTTCCTTCTGTTTCTATTTTGTGGAATAGTTTGAGGAGAATTGGTGTTAGTACTTCTTTGAAGGTCTTGTAGAATTCTGCGCTGAAGCCATCTGGTCCAGGGCTTTTTTTTGGAGGGGAGACTGTTAATGACTGCTTCAATTTCCTTGGGAGATATAGGACTATTCAGTCTTTCTACCTGATCTTGACTTAATTTTGGTAGATGGAATCTGTCAAGAAAGTTATCCATTTCATTTAGATTTTCAAATTTTGTGCCATATAGGCTTTTGTAGTATGACCTAATAATTGTTTGGATTTCCTCAGTGTCTGTAGTTATGTCCCCATTTTCCTTTCTGATTTTGCTGATTTGTATGGTTTCTCTCTGCTTTTTAGTTAGTTTGGCTAAGGGTTTGTCTATCTTGTTGATTTTCTCAAAGAACCAGCTTTTTGTTTCATTGATTCTTTGAATAATTTTATTTGTTTCTAATTGATTGATTTCTGCCCTTAGTTTGATTATTTCCAGCCGTCTGCTCCTCTTGGGTGTATCTGCTTCTTTTTTTTCTAGGTTTTTCAGTTGGGCTATTAAGTTGTTTGTATGTGATGTTACGGATTTCTTCTTGTAGGCACTTAGTGCTATAAATTTTCCTCTGAGCACTGCTTTCAATGTGTCCCATAAATTTGGGTATGTTGTGCCTTCATTTTCATTGAATTCTAGAAAGTCTTTAATTTCTTTCTTTATTTCTTCCTTGACCCAGCTGTCATTGAGTAGTAAGTTGTTCAGTTTCCATGTGCGTGTCGGCTTTTTGTTGTTTCTGTTGTTGTTGATGTCCAGCTTTAGTCCATGGTGGTCAGATAGTATACAAGGGATTATTTCAATCTTCTTGTATCTGTTGAGGCTTGCTTTGTGACCAACTATATGGTCTATTTTGGAGAAGGTTCCATGTGGTGCTGAAAAGAAGGTGTACTCTTTTGAGTTTGGGTGGAAAGATCTGTAGACATCTATTAGGTCCATTTGATTTAGGGATTCTGTGAGTGCTTTTATTTCCCTATTTGGTGTCTGTCTGGTTGATCTGTCCCTTGATGAGAGTGGGGTGTTGAAGTCTCCCACTATTAAGGTATTAGGATCAATGTATGATTTAAGCTTTAATATTGTTTCATTTACGAATGTAGGTGCTCTTGTATTTGGGGCATAGATATTCAAAATTGTATGTCCTCTTGTTGGATTTTTCCTTTGATGAGAATATAGTGGCCGTCCTTATCTTTTTTGATTAACTTGGGTTGAAAGTCTATTTTATTAGATATTAGAATGGCTATTCCAGCTTGTTTTCTGGAACCATTTGCTTGAAAAACATTTTTCCAGCCCTTTACTCTGAGGTAGTGTTTATCTTTGTTGCATAGGTGTGTTTCTTGGATGCAACAGAATGTTGGGTCCTGTTTCCGTAACCATTCTGTTAGCCTGTGTCCTTTTATTGGTGAGTTGAGTCCATTAATATTGATAGATAATATTGACCAATGCATGTTAGTTCCTTTTGTAATGGAGTCAATGATCTTACCTTGTTTCATTGCTTGTTTTCTTTTCATTTTTGTTGGGGCATTATCTGTATGCCCTGTTTTCTTGGGTGAATTTGTTTTCGTTGGATTGGAGTTTTCCTTCTAGTATCTTCTGTAGGGTTGGTTTGCTATATAGATATTGCGTAAATTTAGTTTTGTCATGGAATATTTTGTTTTCTCCATCTATGTTGATTGAAAGCTTTGCAGGGTATAGTAGTCTGGATTGACATTTGTGATCTCTTAGAGTCTCCATGACGCTTGCCCAGGCCCTTCTGGCTTTCATAGTTTCTGATGAGAAGTCTGGTGTGATTCTGATAGGTCTACCTTCATATGTTACTTGGCCTTTTTCCCTTGCTGCTTTTAATATCTTTTCTTTGTTCTGTAGATTTAGTGTTTTGACTATGATGTGACGTGATGTGTTTCTTTTCTGGTCTAGTCTATTTGGTGTTCTGTAGGCCTCTTGTATATTTATGGACATCTCTTTCTTTAAGTTGGGAAAATTTTCTTCTATGATTTTTTTGAAAATATTTTCTGGACCTTGGAGCCTGGAGTCTTCTTTTTCATCAATTCCTATTATTCTTAGATTTTGTCTTTTCATAGCATCCTTGATTTCTTGGATATTTTGTGATTGGAATTTTTCTGATTTTACTTTTTCTTTGAGAGAAGTATCAATTTCTGCAAGTGTGTCTTCAGCTCCAGAGATTCTCTCTTCCATCTCTTGTATTCTGTTGGTTGGTGATGCTTACTTTTGTGGTTCCTGATCTTTTCTCCAAGTTCTCCAGCTCAAGAGTTTTCTCATTTTGTGTTTTCTTTATTGATTCTAATTCTGTTTTCATGCCTTGCACCATTTCTTTTATGTGTTTGAATTTGGATTCCTGTCTCTCTACGATGGACTCTATTTCTTTGTTCATTTCCTTTTTGTATGCCACTAATTTTTTCTCTACTTGTGCCTCTATTTGTTTGGCTATGTTTGCCTGTGTTTCTTTAAGGGTTTTGTCTATTTCTTCTTTCTTTACCTCCAATTGACTGGCCAACTCTTTGAAAGATTTGTTCATTTCCTCCTTATGAGCCTCAAATAATTGAGCAAGCATGGCTTTAAGGTCATTTTCCTGTGCTTCTGATGAATTGGAGTATCCATCGATTTTGGGGTTTGCTGGTGAAGTCATGATGTCCTGATTTATGTTGGAGGTGTTCTTTCGCCTACCCCTGGCCATTGGCTTATCTGAGACCTTCCCTGTTTGTTTTTGGATTCTGCCGATCAGACTGGTACTGTCTCACTCTCGAGTCTGGAGAATTCTTCAGGAAGTTGAGAGAGGTCCCATGTCCTTAGTGTATGCTGAGGACTAGCTGTACAGGCAGGACACTTGGCAGAGATCGGCGTATCTGAGCTCTCTGCTCTCTGGTTTGGCCCTGCTTCTTTGATGTGCTCCGCCAGTTCCGTGCTGCTGTCACTGCCAGGTTATGAGGTCTTGCTGCAGCTGGAGATTTCAGGGTGGTCACGTCAGTGGGAATCGGGGTAACTAGCCTTTCTGTTCTCTGGTTTGGCCCTGGTTAGTCTGAAACTGGAGGGCTGATGTGCCCCGCCAGCTCAGTGCTGCTCCGCTGCCAGGTTAGAAAGTCCTGCTGTAACTGGAGACTGGGTTGCTAGTCCAGATGCTTTCTGGGAAGTCCTGGGGTCTCTTTACTGTGCTCTCCAAGCTTCGGAGGCCCAGCGCCTGGTGTGTCTAGCTTGTATGGCGTTTCTTTCTGGTTTTGGTGAGTATATAGCGTATTCTCTGTCACTGTGGGATTGGGCGGGCCGTACCGTCAGTGATCGCGATCCTGTGGAGCTAGTATGGCGTCTAGCAGACTCGGGCCCTGGGAGGATGGTGCAGCCGCCGCGTGAATCTGGGGCTCAGAGACACAGTACTGCTGGCCTTTGCCGATAAAGGGCTTGGGGCTCCGCCTCAGTGGCTGCAGGCCCCAGGCAGTTAGGTCTGTGCTGAGAAAGGCGAGTCCACTGTGCAGAGGAGGAGGGAGGTCTGGGGGAGGGGAGTGCCGAGAGATCAAAGGATCGTTTCTCACCCTCCCCAAACAAGTCCCTGGGTGACCCCCGAGACCAAGGTTTTCACCTCCTGCGATGTTCCCTGTTGTTTAGAAAGTCTCTCCGTTGTTTCCCTGGCTTCAGAAGTTCTTCCACTCATCAACTCAGAACTTTATCTCTTCCACAGCTCGGAAACTGTGTGTGCTAGTCGCCATCTTGGCTCCGCCCCCCTCCATTTTTCTTAAAGTTCATTTTATTTCACAAACATACTTTATATAATTCTCAGTTTTTACGGAAGTGGTGTACAGGTATTCATGATAGCATCCCTGGTACACACTATGATATTGCCCTATTCTTAGTACCAGTAATCCAATAATGTCACACACACACACACACACACACACACACACACACATGCTTCTTTTTTTTTTTTAAAGATTTTTATTTCTTTATACATATGAGCACTTTATTTGCATGTACACCGGCATGACAGATGAGAGCATCAAATCCCATTATAGATGGTTGTGAGCCACCATGTCGTTGCTGGGAATTGAACTCAGGACCTGTGGAAGAGCAGACAGTGCTCTTACCTGCTGAGCCATCTCTCCAGCTCTCCACCCCCCACATTTCTAATAAACATTTTCCTATCTTTCCCAAGTCATGCAAATTGTGATCAAGCTCTGGGTATGATTGCTTCCCCACAATGTCTGCAGTAACACTCCTCCTGCTGCTCTTCATTGCAGGAAAGCTGTCTAGTAAGTGTGAGGTTGCAATATTCTAGTTGGCTTCTGTGTGCTTCCAGTTACACGTACATTAGCCTCAGTTTCCGAAGATCAATTCATGCACTTAAATTATTTAAGAGTATCAGGTAATCACTATGATCTAATACCTTATTAACAAGTGGTCAGTATTTGTTTTCACTGCCATTATCTATTTCATGAAGTTTCCATGGAACTAGCTTGTGTGGCTAAAGCCTTCATCTCATGAGATCACTGAAAACTTAGTCTTGTTTCTGAGAGTGGATGGATCATCACGAAATACTGTGGATCCTGTCACCTGAAAGTCACACACTTTCTTTATGTTCTTTCTGAGCAGTCATACTACTTTCAGGCCATTAACTCACTAAATATGGTAAAACTTAAAATTAAAATGATACTTTTCATCTGCTATATTTGTATGTTGTTTAGATCACTAAACAAAGCAGAACACAATGATCACCATTAATCCACAGGACAAGACTGTCCTAAAAGCAAACACTGTGATACTGAAGGTGTAAAGGGATTTTTCTTTGAAGAATGTAGAGTTATGCACACAGCATAACTTGGTCTCTTTTCTTGAAGGTCTCTTCCTACAGCTGCCTACACACCGCTTAGTCTTTTGTTTCGGGACAATTTAATAGTGATGGCTTCTCCACTGCTGTGAATGCTTATGGATACACTTTGGGTTAGTACTTACAACTAAAATTACAATTGGAACTAGTGTTTTCCCAACAAAACAAAACAAAACGAAACAAAACAAAACAAAACAAAACAAAACAAAACAAAACAAAGCAAATGGATTTTTTCAGTGTGTGCAATGTTAACAGTTCTGTAGCCATGGTAGCTTTGGCCTTTTATGGTAAGTTTCACTGAAGTCCAGAGAAAGATGTCGCATGATGAATCAGAAAGTGTGCCATTTTCTGTAGGTGATAAACATTTAAAAAGTAATGAATATGAAGCAGAGATGTGGAAGAACATATCTCATGGAAAAGGAAAAATCTTTTTTAGTTACTGTGGCTAAGGGTTTGTCTATCTTGTTGATTTTCTCAAAGAAACAGCTCTTGGTTTCGTTTATTCTTTGAATTGATCTCTTTGTTTCTAATATTGATTTCAGCCCTAAGTTTGATTACTTCCAGCCATCCATCTACTTCTCTTTTGTGTATCTGCTTCTTCTTCTTCTTCTTCTTCTTTTTTTTTTTTTCTGGTGCTTTCCGGTGTGGCCTTAAGTTGCTGTATGAGTTGCCTCGAATTTTTTTTTGTGGCATTTTTTAAATTTTTTTTTTATTAATTACACTTTATTCATTTTGTATCCCCCCCATAAGCCCCTCCCTCCTCCCCTCCCGATCCCACCCTCCCTCCCCTTTCTGCATGCATGCCACTCCCCAATTCCACTGATAGGGGAAGTTCTCCTCTCTTTTCTGATCTTAGTCTATCAGTTCTCATCAAAAGTGGCTGCATTGTCCTCTACTGTGGCCTGGTAAGGCGCTCCCCCCTCAGGGGGCGGTGATCAAAGAGCAGGCCAATCAGATTATGTCAGAGGCAGTCCCTCTTCCAATACTATGTAACCCATTTGGACACTGAACTGCCATGGGCTACATCTGTGCAGGGGTTCTAGGTTATCTCCATGAATAGTCCTTGTTTGGAGTATGAGTCTCTGGGAAGTTCCCTGTATTCAAATTTTCTTGTTCTGTTGCTCTCCTTGTGGAGACCCTGTCCTCTCCAGCTCTTACTATTTCCCACTTCTTACATAAAATTCCATTCACTCTGCCCGAAAGTTGGCCATCAGGCTCAGCATCTGCTTTGATAGTCTGCACGGTAGAGGCTTTCAGGGGCCCTCTGTGGTAGGTTCCTAGGTTGTTTCCTGTTTTCTTCTTCTGGCTTTCAGAAGCCCTCTGTAGCAGGTTCCTAGGTTGTTTCCTGTTTTCTTCTTCTTCTGATGTCCATCCTCTTTGCCTTTCAGGATGGGGATTGACCGTTTTAGTTAGGGTCCTCTCTTGCTTAGTTTCTTTAGATGCACAGATTTTAGTGGGTTTATCCTATGTTGTATGTCTATATGAGTGAGTACATACAGTGTGTGTCTTTTTGCTTCTAGGATAGCTCACTCAGAATGATCCTTTCCAGGTCCCACCATTTACCTGCAAATTTCATGATTTTCTTATTTTTCATTGCTGAGTAATATTCCATTGTATAGATGTACCACAATTTCTGCATCCATTCTTCAGTTGAGGGGCATCTGGGTTGTTTCCAGCTTCTGGCTATTACAAATAAAGCTGCTACACACATGGTTGAGCAAATGTCCTTATTGTGTACTTGAGCCTCTTTTGGATATATGCCTAGGAGTGGTATGGCTGGATATTGGGGAAGCACTAGTTGTTCTAGTTGTCTGAGAAAGCGCCAGATTGATTTCCAGAGTGGTTGTATAAGTTTACATTTGCACCAGCAGGGGAGAAGGTTTTCCTATCTCCACAACCTCTCCAGCATGTGTTGTCACTTGAGTTTTTCATCTTGGCCATTCTGATGGGTGTAAGGTGAAATCTCAGGGTTGTTTTGATTTGCATTTCCCTAATGGCTAATGAGGTTGAGCATTTCTTTAAGTGCTTTTCTGCAATTCGATATTCCTCTACAGAGAATTCTCTGTTTAGCTCTGTTCCCCATTTTTTAAGTGGATTACGTGGTTTGCTGTTTTTCAGCTTCTTTAGTTCTTTATATATACTGGATATGAGTCCTCTGTCAGATAAAGCATTGGAGAAGATTCTTTCCCAATCTGTAGGCAATTGCTTTGTTTTGATGACGGTTTCCTTTGCTTTGCAGAAGCTTTTCAGTTTCATGAGGTCCCATTTATTGATTGTTGCTCTTAGAGCCTGTGCTGTTGGTGTTCTGTTCAGGAAGTTTTCTCCTGTACCTATGAGTTCTAGGGTATTCCCCACTTTTTTTTCTAGCCGATTTAATGTGTCTGGTTTTAAGTTGAGGTCTTTGATCCACTTGGACTTCAGTTTTGTGCAGGGTGATAAGTATGGATCTATTTTTATTTTTCTACATGTAGACAACCAGTTGGACCAGCACCATTTGTTGATGATGCTTTCTTTTTTCCATTGTATGGTTTTGGCGTCTTTGTCAAAGATCAGGTGTCCATAAGTGTGTGGGTTTATTTCTGGGTCCTCTGTTCGGTTCCATTGATCCACCATTCTGTTTCTATGCCAGTACCATGCAGTTTTTAAAACTGTTGCTCTATACTACAACTTAAGATCAGGGATGGAGATACCTCCAGAAGATCTTTTATTGTAGAGGATTGTTTTGGCAATTCTGGGTTTCTTGTTATTCCATATGAAGTTAAGAATTTTTTTTCCAGGTCTGTAAAGAATTGTGTTGGTAATTTGATGGGAATTGCATTGAATCTGAAATTACTTTTGGTAAGATGGCCATTTTTACTATGTGAATTTTGCCAAGCCATGAGCATGGGAGATTTTTCCATCTTCTCATATCTTCTTCTAATTCTTTCTTCAGAGACTTGAAATATTTTTCATACAAGTCTTTGACTTCTTTGGTTAGGGTTACTCCGAGGTACCTTATGTCATTTGTGGCTATTGTGAAGGGTGTTGTTTCCTTAATTTCTTTCTCAGCCCTCTTTTCTTTTGTATATAGGAGGGCTACTGATTTTTTTTTTTTGAGTTAATTTTGTATCCGGCCACTTTGCTGAAGGTGTTTATCAGCTGTAGGAGTTCCCTGGTAGAGTTTTTGGGATCACTCACGTATACTATCATATCATCTGCAAATAGTGATAATTTGACTTCTTCCTTTCCAATTTGTATCCCCTTGATCTCCTTCAACTGTCTTATTGCTCTAGCAAGGACTTCCAGAACTATGTTGAAGAGATATGGAGAGAGTGGGCAGCCTTGTCTTGTCCCTGATTTCAGTGGGATTGCTTTAAGTTTCTCTCCGTTCAGTTTGATGTTGGCTATAGGCTTGCTGTATATCTCCTTTACTATGTTTAGATATGTGCCTCGTATCCCTGATCTCTCCAATACTTTAAACATGAATGGATGTTGGATTTTGTCAAATGCTTTTTCAGCATCTAGGGAGATTATCATGTGGTTTTTTTTTCTTTCAGTTTGTTAATATGGTGGATCACTTTCATGGATTTCCGTATATTGAACCACTCCTGCATACCTGGGATGAAGCCTACTTGGTCATGGTGGATGATATCTTTGATGTGTTCTTCTATTCGGTTTGCGAGTATTTTGTTGAGTATTTTTGCATCAATGTTCATAAGGGAGATTGGCCTGAAATTCTCTTTCTTTGTTGAGTCTTTGTGAGGTTTAGGTACCAAGGTGACTGTGGCTTCATAGAGTGAGTTTGGTAATGTTCCTTCTGTTTCTATTTTGTGGAATAGTTTGAAGAGAATTGGTGTTAGCTCTTCTTTGAAGGTCTGGTAGAATTCTGCGCTGAAGCCATCTTGTCCTGGGCTTTTTTTTGGATGGGAGATTTTCCATGACTGCTTCTATTTCCTTGGGGAATATAGGACTATTTAATTGATTTACTTGGTCCTGATTCAGCTTTGGTAAGTCAAATCGATCAAGAAAATTGTTCATTTCATTTAGATTTTCAAATTTTGTGGCATATAGACTTTTGAAGTAAGTCCTAATGATTGTTTGGATTTCCTCAGTGTCTGTAGTTATGTCTCCCTTTTCATTTCTGATTTTGTTGATTTGGGTGGTGTCTCTCTGCCTTTTAGTTAGCTTGGCTAATGGTTTGTCGATCTTGTTGATTTTCTCAAAGAACCAGCTCTTGGTTTCATTGATTCTTTGAATTGTTTTATTTGTTTCTAATTGATTGATTTCAGCCCTGAGTTTGATTATTTCCAGCTGTCTACTCCTTTTTGGTGTGTCTGCTTCTTCTTTTTCTAGGGTTTTTAAGTGAGCCATTAAGTTGCTTGTATGCGCTGTCTCAAATTTCTTCTTGAAGGCACTTAGTGCTATGAACTTTCCTTTTAGCACTGCCTTTCTTGTGTCCCACAAGTTTGGGTATGTTGTGTCTTAATTTTCATTGAGTTCTAGGAAGACTTTAATTTCTTTCTTTATTTCTTCTCTGACCCAGCTGTCATTTAGTAACAAGTTGTTCAGTTTCTATGTGTGTGTAGGATTTTTGCTATTTCTGTTGTTATTGAGGTCTAGCTTTATTCCATGGTGATCAGACAGGATACAAGGGATTATTTCAATCTTCTTGTATCTGTTGAGGCTTGCTTTGTGACCAACTATGTGGTCTATTTTGGAGAAGGTTCCATGAGGTGCTGAGAAGAAAGTAAATTTTTTTGTGTTTGGGTGTAAGGTTCTGTAAATGTCTGTTAGGTCCATTTGATTCATGACCTCTGTTAGAGATACTGTTTCTTTGTTTAATTTCTGTTTAGTTGACCTGTGCTTTGTTGAGAGTAGGGTGTTGAATCTCTCACTACTATTGTGTGGGGATCTATGTGTGGTTTAAGTTTTATCAATGTTTCTTTCACAAATGTGGGTGCCCTTGTATTTGTGGCATAGGTGTTCAGGATTGTGATGTCTTCTTGGTGGAATTTTCCCTTGATGAGTATGAAGTGTCCTTCCCCATCTCTTTTGATTAATTTTGGTTGAAAGTCTATTTTATCAGATATTAGAATGGCTACTCCTGCTTGCTTCTTGCATCCATTTGCTTGGAAAGCCGTCTTCCATCCCTTTACCCTCAGGTAATGTCTATCTTTGTGACTTAGGTGTGGTTCTTGTATACAACAGATGCTGGGTTTTGTTTATGCATCCATTCTGTTAGTCTGTGTCTTTTTATTGGAGAATTAAGTCCATTAATATTGAGAGAGATTAATGACCAGTGGCTGTTAGATCCTTTGACTTTGATGTTGGCTGTGGTCATACGGTTGTGTTGTGGTTGCTTTTTGTTTTACTGTAGTGGGGTTATTTATTTCCTGTGTTTTTTGAATGTAGCTAGTTTTCTTGGGTTGTATTTTCCCTTCTAGTGTCTTCTGTAATGCTGGATTTGTTTGTAGGTATTGTTGAAATTTGTTTTTGTCATTGAATATCTTGTTTTCTCCATCTATGAGGACTTAGAGTTTTGCAGGGTATAGTAGCCTGGGCTGACATCTGTGTTCTCTTAGGGTCTGCATGATATCCGTCCAGGCCCTTCTGGCTTTCATAGTCTCTGTTGAAAAGTCAGGTGTGATTCTAATGGGTTTGTCATTATATGTTACTTGGCCTTTTTCTCTTGCAGCTTTTAGTTTTTTTTTTTTCTTTGTTCTGTATACTTATTGTTTTGATTATTATGTGGCGGGAGGATTTTCTTTTCTGGTCTAATTTATTGGGTGTTCTATAGGCCTCTTGTATTCTTATTAGCCTCTCCTTTATGTTGGGGAAATTTTCTTCAATGATTTTTTTGAAAATATTTTCTGGGCCTTGGAGAAGGGAGTCTTCTTTTTTCTCTATACCTATTATTCTTAGGTTTTGTCTTTTCATATTGTCTTGGATTTCTTGGATGGTCTGTGTCAGGAATTTTTTGGATTTGACATTTTCTTTGACAGATACATCGATTTCTTCCATTGTATCTTCCACACCTGAGATTCTTTCTTCCATTTCTTGTAGCCTATTGGTTATGCTAACCTCTGTAGTTCCTGCTTTCTTCCCTAAGTTCTTTCTCTCCACCATTTCTTCCATTTGTGTTTTTTTTTTTAATTTTTCCAATTCTATCGTCAGGTCTTGAGCTATTTTGTTGGTTTCCTTCATCTGTCTGACTGTATTTTCATGTTTTCCCTCAATTCCTTCGGCTGTTTGTTTGAACAATCTACTGTTTCTTTTATTTCATTCAGTGATTTAAGCATTTCCTCTCTAAAGGCCACAAACTGTTTGGCTGCAGCTTGCTCTATTTCTTTTTGTATTTTATTTGTTTCCTCTGTTATCTTCTTCATGAGCATAGATGTTAGGTCATCTCCTTGAATTTCAATTATGCTGGGGTATCTATTTGCCCCTGGAAACTGGGTTCTGGAGATGCCATATTGCTCTGGCTTTTGTTGGTTGAACTTTTACGCTGTCCTCTACCCATTGGGCTATCTTATTTGTTTGAAGTTAGTTTCTGGTTGTTCCTGGACTCTTGTAGTGGAGAGAATCCCTTTGGCAGGAAGATGGTTTTTCCTGAAGGAAGCCTTCTCAGCTTTTTGGGTATAGTCACTGGATGGCCGGTGTTTTTCAGGAGTTGCTACAGCTTACCTCAGGCATAGAGACCTGGGTGGTAACTGTGGTCCTGATTAGTCAAGAGGGCTCTCCTCTCACCGGGAGAAGTCCTGGAGACAGCTGCCCTCCTTCTGGGTTTCTTGCTGTAAATTTAGTGATCAGCTGCTGTAACCTGTGTTTCGTGGTTTTGTCAGTTTTGTTAGGGATAACTGGTTGCCCCTTGGAGCAGTATCTGGGGGTTGATCTCAGGGTTCCTGGTCTTTTGTAGGTCTGGGGTTAGGGCTCTGTGCCCCAGAACCCAAGAGATAATCTGTGGCGGGTGAGTACTGCTCTCCTGGTAACAGCAGGCTATCTGGGACACAGCAGTTCCCTGGGTTGGGTCAGTCTGTGGGACCTTTTCCGGGGATATACTGGGTTGCCTAAGTCCGTCCCCTTTGCTTCGTTCCTTGTTCCTTGTGAGGGTTTCTCCAGACAGTGACTCTAAGACTCTGGTGTCTTGGGGCACACAGTTCTGTCTGTAAGGAGTAGTTGGTACAAAGCTGGCCTCTGGGCTGGCGGAGCGTGAGCCCACCTACTAGTCTGCAGGAGCTGGGTTCCCAATAACTCTGTGCTCCCTGCTTGGGCCCGGATCTGTGATGCCTGGGTGTACTTGCCTGTTTGCGATCTGCGGTCTGCTAGACTTTCCCCAGGCAAAGCCTAGGTGACCCCAGCAGCATGGTTTCTTCCTTCCCTGTGGGGCCCTATCTGGACAGGGGTTCCCAGTCTCTGTTGTACTGGGGCATGCAGCTCGTCTGTACCGGTGAGCTAGGTGTGCAGCTGCTCTCTGTGTGGCGGGAGCTCAGTTGTGATGGCGGCAGGTGCCCGTGGTCCGAGAGACCTTTCAGGGAAAATCCTGGGTGACCCGTGATCAGACTCGCAACTTTGCTTCCCCGTGGGGTTTTCTTGCGACTGGGACTCCCAGTCTCAGGCACCCTTGTGCCCACCGATCAGCCTGGGAAAGTGATCAGGTCGTGCAGGTGTGTGGCTTTAGCCTGGAGACCCAAAGCCCGCGTTACCCGGGATTTCTTCCGGGTTCTGGCTGGGCAGCCGAGAGTGGACCTGACCGATTCCCACGCTGTGGGAGCCTCCCCTCACCTGGGAAACAAGATCACTGTAGTTTTAGGGCCCAGAGTTCAGTCTCCTGGTCGCTGCATGGAGAGTGCTGTCTCGATTCTCAGACACAGTGCTCTCCCGGCGCTGCCATCTTGGCTCCCCCATGGCATTGCCTCGAATATTTTTATGAAGGCTTTTTGTGCTATGAACTTTCTTCTTAGCACTGCTTCATGGTATCCTATATGTTAGGGTAAGTTTTACCTTCATTTTCATTGAATTTTAGGAAGTCTTTAAATTTTTATTTCCTCCCTAACCCAGTTGTTACTGAGTAAAGAGTTGTTCAGTTTCCATGTGTGTATAGGCTTTTTGCTATTTCTGTTATTGTTGAGATGTAGTTTTAGACTTTGGTGGTCTGATAAAATACAAGGGATTATTTCAGTCTTCTTGTATGTGTTGAGGCTTGCTTTGTGCCTGAACGTATGGTCAATTTTGGCAAAGGTTCCATGAGGTGCTGAAAGAAGGTATACTCTTTTGTGTTTGGTGAAAGGTTCTGCAGACATCTATTAGGTCCATTTGATTTAAGACCTCTGTAAGTGTCATTATTTCTCTGTTTAGCTTATGTCTCAATGAACTGACCCTTGGTGAGAGTGGGATGTGAAGTCTTCCACTATTAAGGTTTTGGAATCAATGTGTGATTTAAGCTTTAATAATGTTTCTTTGACAAATGCAGTAGCCTTTGTGTTTGGTGCATAGATATTCAAGATTGCGATGTCCTCATGGTGGATTTTTCCTTTGATGAGAATGAAGTGTCCCTCTCCATCTTTTTGATAAATTTCGGTGGAAAGTCTATTTTATTAGCTATAAAGTCTATTTTATTAGGTATTAGGATGGCTTTTTCAGCTTGCTTCTTGGATCTGTTTGATTGGAAAATCTTTTTCTGACATTTCACTCTGAGGTAGTGTCTATCTTTGTGGCAGGGTGGTGTTTCTTGATTGAAGCAGGATGTTGGATCCTGTTTCCCTATCCAATCTGTTAGTCTGTGTCTTTTTAAAAAATATTTATTTATTTATTTATTCATTACAATCTATTCACTTTGTATCCTTGCTGTAGCCCCCTCCCTCATCTCCTCCTAGTCCAACCCACCCTTCCTCTTTTCCCACTATCCCCTTTTCCTTGTCTACTGATAGGGGAGGTCCTCCTCCCCTTCTATCTGACCCTAGCCTATCAGGTCTCATCAAGGCTGGCTGCATGATCTTCTTCTGTGGACCGGTAAGGCTGCACGCCTCAGTGGGAGGTGATCAAAGAGCCAGTCACTGAGTTCATGGCAGAGGTAGCTCCTGCTCCCCTTACTAGGCAACCCACTTGGAAACTGAGTCACCTATGGGCTTCTTCTGAGCAGGGTGTCTAGGTCCTCTTCATACAAGGTCCTTGGTTGAAGTATTGATCTCTGCAGAATTCTCTGAGCCCAGGTTTTTTGGCTCTGTTGTTCTCCTTGTGGAGTTCCTGTTCCCTCCAGGCTTTTCTATCACTGTCTCCTTTCATGAGGTTTCTGGTACTCTATCCAAAGTTTGGCTATGACTCTCAGTATCGCCTTCAATACCCTGGTGGGTAGTCTTTCAGAGGACTGCTGTGGAAGGCTCCTGTTCTTTTTTTTGTCTTCTTCTACTACCAATGTCTATCCTGTTTGCCATTCTGAGTGAGGTTTTGGCCTCTTCCCTAGGGTCCTCCTTGTTTCTTTAGAACTATAGATTTTAGTGCGTTTTTCCTATATTATGTAGCTAATATCCACTTATAAGTTAGTGTATACTATTGGTGTCTTTCTGCTCTGGATTACCTCAGTCAATATAATCTTTTCCAGTTCCTACCATTTGACTGCAATTTCATGATTTTCTTGTTTTTTTTTTAATTAAATTTTTAATTTTATATTAATTAAAGTTTATTCACTTTCTATCCCACATGTATCCCTCCTCACTCATCCCCTCCTAGCCCCATCCTCCCTCCCTATTCTCCACCCATGCCCATCCCCTAGTCCACTGATACGGGAGGTCCACCTCCCCTTCCATCTGATCCTAGTCTATCAGGTCTCATCAAGACTGGCTGCATTGTCTTCCTCTGTGGCCTGATAAGGCTGCACCCCCTGATGGGGAGGTGATCAAAGAACAAGCTACTGAGTTCCTGTCAGAGACAGTTCCTGTTCCCCTTACTAGGAAACCCACTTGCATACTGAGCTGCCGTGGGCTACATCTGTGTAAGGGTTCTAGGTTGTTGCCATCCATGATCCTTCCTTGGTTGGAGTATCAGTCTCAGAAAACACCCCTGTCCAGATTTTTTGGTTCTATTGCTCTCCTTGTGGAGCTTCTGTCCCCTCCAGGTCTTTCTATCTCCCCCTTCATTCATAAGATTCCCTGCACTCTCCCCAAAGTTTGGTTATGAGTCTCAGCATCTGCTTTGATACCCTGCAGGGTAGAGTCTTTCAGAAGCCCTCTATGGTAGGCTCCTGTCCTGTTCCCTTTTTCTACCACTTTTTATCAAATGGCAGAGAAACATTTAAAGAGATGGTAACATCCTTAGGTATCAGAAAAATGCAAATCAAATGACCTGAGATTTCACCTTACACCCATCAAATGATTAATCCTCATTTAGAAAGACAAATGGGATGTGCATTGAACTTATGACAGGAGTCTACCACAAAAGGCATCTGAAAGACTCTACCTAGCAGTGTTTCAAAGCAGACACTAAGACTCATAACCAAACCCTCGGCAGAGTGCAGGGAATCATATGATAGAAGGGAAGTTAGTATGATATGGAAAGGATAGGAGCTCTACAAGGACCAAACATATCTGGGCACAGGGTCTTTTCTGAGACTGACACTCAACCAAGGACCATCTATGGATATAACCTAGAACTTCTGCTCGGATGTGGCCCGTGGTAGCTCAGTAACCAAGTAATTTTCCAAAATAAGGGGAACAGGACTATTTCTAACAGGATCTCAAGGGCAGGCTCTTTAACCTCCCCCTGCCCAGGGGAGGAGCAGTCCTGTTAGGCCACAGAGGAGGACTTTGCAGCCGGCCCTGAAGATACCTGATAAAACAGGGTCAAATGAAAGGGGAGGAGGTCCTCCCCTATCAGTGGACTTGGAAAGGGGCAGGGAGAAGACCAGGGATGGAGTGTGGGGTTGGGGAGGGAATGAGGGAATGGGATACAGCTGGGACACAGAGTTAACAAAATGTAACTAATAAGAAAAATAAAATTTAAAAAAAAAGAAAAGAAAAAAAAAGGGAATCAACTGTAGAATAATAAGAATCAACATAAACTTATTAATATATATTACATTTATATATGCCATATATAAGTATATATATATGAGCATATAGGCATATAAGGCATATATATTATATACATAAATATTCCAGTTTTCTTCTTTAATAATCTATTTCTTCTAATTTGTGTCTTTTTCTGCTATATATGTTAAATGTTTTCAGAAGTTGTTGATAGCTTTATGGTTTTATTCATAATAAAAACAAAAAAATAAAAGACAAAAAAAAAGAAAAAAAAAGAATTAACTCCTTCCAAGAAATTTGGTCAGTGTTTTATCACAACAATAGTAAACAAATGAAAGTATCAAAAAAAAAAAAAAGAATTCAAGTGACAACACATGCTGGAGAGGATGTGGAGAAAGGGGGAACCCTCTTCCATTGCTGATGGGAATGTAAACTTGTCCTACCACTTTGGAAATCAATCTGGCCTTTTCTCAGACAATTAGTAATAGTGTTACCTCAAGATCCAGCCATACTACTCCTAGGCATATATCCAAAAGATGCTCAAGAATACAACGAAGACATTTGTTCAACCATGTTTGTAGCAGCTTTATTTGTAATAGCCAGAACCTGGAAACAACCCAGATGCCCCTCACTTGACGAATGGATACAGAAAATGCGGTATATTTACACAATGGAATACTACTCAGCAATTAAAAACAAGGAAATTATGAAATTTGCAGGCAAATGGTGGAATCTATAAAAGATCATCCTGAGTGAGTTATCCCAGAAGCAGAAAGACACACATGGTATATACTAACTTATAAGTGGATGTTAGACATATAATATAGGATAAACCTACAAAAATCTGTATACCTAAAGAAGCTAATCAAGAAGGAGGACTTTGGGTAAGATGCTCAGTCCTCATTCATAGAGGCAAAGGAGATGGACATCATTGAGCATTCCTTTAAGCGTATCTCTCCCATTTGATATTCCTCTGTTGAGAATCCTTTGCTTATCTCTGTATCCCATTTTTTAAAAAGTTTCATTTATTTATTTATTTATTTATTTACCTATTTATTTATTTATTTATTTGTTTGTTTATTTATTTATTTAACATGTATATAATTTTCTGTCTGCATGGCGACCTATGCACCAGAAGAGGGCACCAGATCTCATTATAGATCATTATGAGTCATCATGTGGTTGCCTGGAATTGAACTCATGGCCTCTGGAAGAGCAGCCAGTGCTCATAACCTCTGTGCCATCTCTCAAGCCCTGTTCCCCATTTTTTAATTGGATTAATTGGTTTATTGTTGCTTAACATTTTCAGTTCTTTATATATTCTGGATATCAGCCTTCTGTCAGATGTAGGGTTGATGAAGGTCCTTTCCCAGTCTGCAAGCTGTCATTTTGTTCTTATGACAGTGTCCTTTGCTTTACAGAACTTTTTCAATTTCATGAAGTTCCCTTATTGATTGTTGACCTTAGAACCTGTGCTGTTGGTGTTTTGTTCAGGAAATTGTCTCCTGTGCCAATGGGGTCAAGTCTCTTCCCCACTTTTTCTTCTAACAGATTTATTGTGTCTGGTATTATGTTGAGCTCTTTGATCCACTTGGACTTTACTTTTGTGCAGGGTGATATATATGGGTCTATTTGCCTTATGTTCATGTAGACATCCAATTAGATCAGCACCATTTGTTGAAGATGCTGTCTTTTTCCCATTGTATGGTTTTCGCTTCTTTGTCAAAAATCAATTATCCTTAGTGTGTGGGTTTATTTCTGTGTCTTCTATGCGATTCCACTGATCCACCACTCTGTTTCTATGCCAGTACCATGCTGTTTTTATTACTATATGTCAGCTTGAGATCATGGATGGAGATACCTCCAGATGATTTGTTGTTGAACAAGATTGTGTTGGCAATGCTGAGTCTTTATGTTTTTTTTTCATATGAAGTTGAGAATTGTTCTATCAAGTGCTGTAAAGAATTGTGTTGGTAATTTGATGGGAATTGCATCGAATCTGTAGATTGCTTTTGGCAGGATAACCATTTTCACTATGTTAATCCTACCAATCTATGAGCATGGGAGATCTTTCCATCTTCTGATATCTTCTTCAATTTCTTTCTTCAGAGACTTGAAGTTTTTTCTTTTCATACAAGTTTGTCACTTGCATTGTTAGAGTCACATCAAGGTACTTCATATTATTTGTGGCTATTGTGAATGATGTAGTTTCCCTAATTTCTTTCTCAGGCTGTTTGTCTTTTGTATACAGGAGGGCTTCAGATTCTTTAGAGTTAATTTTATATCCAGCCACTTTGTTGAAGGTGTTTATCAGTTGAAGGATTTCTCTGGTAGAATTTTATGGATCATCTTCCTCAGGGGATGGTGCAGCCATGCCAGGCCACAGAGCAAGATGATGTAGCCAGTCCTGGTGAGACCTAATAGGCTAGGATCAGATAGAAATGGAGGAGGGCCTTCCCTATCAGCAGTCTAGGGAAGGGGCTCAGGAGGAGAAGATGGAGGGTGGGTGGGACTAGGAGACAAGGGAGGGAGCTACAGCCAGGATACAAAGTGAATAATTTAATAAATAAATAAATTAAAAAAAGAAAAATATATTTTAGATTGTTATCTTTTCCTTATATTATTATCTCTTTATGTTAATATTGCTTGTGATATATTAATAAATTATAGATGTATAATTAATAAAAATTATTATATATATATATGGTTTGTGCATTTCCAACTTTAAAATGAGAATAATGCTACTATTCTTTTAATCTGGAGACCAAGGCTTGAATTAATTATTATCAGAAAGCTTTTATTTATTTAATATTTATTTCTTTTGTTTTACCTATATGAAGGTTTTACTTTTATGTATGTCTCTGTACCCACTAGCGTGGCACATCAGAGAAGGCAATGGATTTCCCAGAGAAAGAGTTACAGGTAGTTTTGAGCCATCATGACATTGCTGGGAATCTACTCTGCAAGATATAAATGTACTCTTAAGGAGTGATCCATCTCTCCAGCCCATATCTTGAAACTTAAAGAAAAAAAAAAAGAACATCAAACATCACTGTGTACCAGTGTTGGTGAGAGAATCAGATGTTTGGCTCTGGTGATTAGGACGAATCCATTCCTCTATTAGATTATTAAAATCAATTATTAAAATAATAATTATTAAAATTATTATTATTATTATTATTAAAATCAATAGGATTAGTTTTCTAAGGCATGAGACTCAGGTTCCATAAAGTATAACTTTTCTATAGAATGGGAATGCATTTATTAGCTATTATATGCTATTTATACAGGAGATACATGAAAGATATATAGAAATGTAAGCTATGATGTACAGTCTAGAACATCAAAAGTTAAAGAGACCGTTAATCAAGAATTAGTAGGGAAAACATAATGTTGATATAGACATACTGTCTATAGATACACAGTTTCAAGTTTGATGTATAATCTTTTTTATTTTCAGGTATAAGAAATATTTTTCCACTGTGTTCTTAAGATGCACACACTTCTCACTTATGTCCTCATTAAAGAGTGTCCTTTATTTCCAAGCTGGGCTTGGAGTCCTGGCCAATATGTTTCTCCTTTTTCTCTATACTTTCATAATCGTAGGTCACAGACCTAAGCCCGTGGACCTGACCTACTGTCAACTGTCCTTTGCTCACCTAATAATGGTCCTCACTGGAGGGGACATGTGGCTTACAGACATATTTGAGTCACTGAACATTGAAAATGACTTCAAATGTAAGACAATTTTTTACATAAGCAGGGTGATGAGAGGCCTCTCTATCTGCATCACCTGCCTCCTGAGTGTGTTCCAGGCTGTCACTATCAGTCCCAGTAACTCCTTGATGGCAAAATTTAAAAATAAACTAAAAAAATACACGATCAATGCTTTCTTCTTTATTTGGTTATTCAATTTGACCTTCAGTGGCAGACTTATCTTCTATGTTGGTGGTTTTACCAATGTGAGTGAGAAAAACCAGATGAAGGTCACTAAATCCTGCTCACTATTTCCTAAGAACTACATAATCAAGGAATTAATAGTAATAGTGACTGTCTTCAGAGATGTGTTTCTTATAGGAGTCATGCTGACCACAAGTGCATACATGGTGATTATCCTGTTCAGACATCAGAGGCAATGCAAGCATCTTCACAGCATCAGCCACCTGAGAGTGTCCCCTGAGAAAAGGGCCACCCAGAACATCTTGCTGCTGGTGGTTTTCTTTGTGATCATATACTGGGTGGACTTCATCATCTCATCTACCTCATTCCTTGTGTGGATATATGACCCCTTCACCTTGACTATTCAGAAGTTTGTGATGAATGCCTATCCCACAATTACTCCTTTGATACAAATCAGTTATGATAAGAGAATAATAAGAATGCTGAAAATCTTGCAGGCAAAATGCCACTAGATTTTTTTAGAGACATTTTCCTCTTTTTTAAAAAATGATTCATTTATTTTCATTTGTATGTGTGAGTTTGGTGCCAATATGTATGCATGTGTGCTTTCCTGGTTTGCACAGAGGTCTGAAGAGGTCCAGGGATCAACCAGAACTGGGGATTCAGATGGGTATAGGCACCATGCTGTTGCAAAAACTAATATTTTTATAAATTACAGATTCATTTTAAATTTCAATTGTTCAAGTGGAAAAGTGAGATTTTTATATGATTTCTTCTTAAATTTCATTTATGAAAAAATAGAAAACATTCCACAGCAATGTGCCTTAATCCTTCTCCTCTCCTTCATCCTGGTTAATCTGGAAGTAATGCAATTATAACTCTTGAAGATTATTGAAGATTGTCTTCAAATAGTCTTTGGTGAGATATTTCAAATACCTTTTGGAGAAAGGCACCTCATGACAGTGATCTTGTTCTTGCTCCATTTGATGGTCACAACCATGGTCACAACCCCTCTTCCAAGATTCCCAGCTTTCTCTTTCATCTTGATCCTATCCTGGAGGACCTGCTCAAAACTGGCAGTATCCATAATTCCATCTTCTACAGGATGTGTGCAATCAAGGATAAAATTAAAAGTCTGCTTCTTTTTTTTGCCTCCCACTTGCCACAAGCTTTTTCACAGGTGTCATGGTAGCAGAGGAGGCCTTTTCATATGATTTTTAAATAATTTGTGTTATTACATATATACATTCTTTGACATTGTTCTGCCAAGGAATATAAAGTCTTAAGTTCACTGTACACTATAAACTGGTATTTCCACATGAATTCTCCTTCTCCTTTTTTCTTTATATCATAAAAGTGTCCTTGATGTTGAGGTTACTTAAAAGAAGCTCTTTGCTGAGAGTGACATTTTAAGCCTTTCTGTTGAAAACATTTTAATTTACTCTTAGTCACCAAAAGTAGTTTAAGAGTAGCATTGATCCTGTTTACTAATTAAAATTTCTCTGGATCATAAAAATAATGTGATCGTAAATTTACCATTTTTACCACATTTATTCAAAGAGTCTTATAAGAAAATTCCCTAACTCATTTAATCTACATTTATTGAAATATTTTTAGTAAATAAAAATTATTTACATACACATACATGATGTACAACGTGGTTTTGTGAATGTGTGAATGCTGTTATGTGTGTCCACAAATGAAGGATGTGTTTATGTATACATGTTGGCCAAGAGACAATAGCTCCTGTTCTTCAGAAGCCTTGGCCTCCTGTTTTGATAGAGTGTCTCTCGCTGTACATTGGGCTTGCCAAATAGGTCCAGATGGTTGCCCCATGGATTCTCTTGTCTCTGTCTCTCTGGCTCTGAGATTACAAGTGTTCATCACCATACCCTACCATTTAAAAACTATGTTTTTCCTCTATTGAAAAAAGTTTTTTTCATACAATGTGTTTGACCAGATTTCCCCTTTTTCTAGTCCTCCCTGTTCATTCTCATCTCTTCTTCCACTCAGATCCACACCCTTTCTGTCTTTTGTAGGTAACACACAGGCCTGTAAGCAAAAATAGGAAAGTGAGAACAATTAGTCTCATAATAGGGGCATTTCAGGCAAAGGGAGGACTCCTGTCAGAATAAGGGAGTTGAAGTGGGTTATTTGCACTATCTGAGGTCCTTCTCCAGTGTTTGGACTGACTGGATCTGTATCTCCACAAGACCAGACCCCATTGATAGCTAGGCTATGCAGGATCATCTGGTGTGAAAGATGTAAAGGAAGCAGATGAAGAAGTCTGTGAGGCTGGATCATCTGGAGCTAGCCACTTTGAAGCTATCTTAGATGTAGATTTTAAGGAAACACCTAGATTTGGCAGGGTATTAGAACAAATGCATACATTAGGAGAAGAAGATAAAGTTACATAGGCTAGGGAAAAACAGTCCCTTAAGAGAAAATGTTGCCTCACAGCCGGAACAGACTTTTATTTTATTTTATTTTATTTTTTTTTTAATTTTTTTATTTTTATTTTATTTTTCTTTTTAGTTACATTTTGTTAACTCTGTGTCCCAGCTGTATCCCGCTCCCTCATTCCCTCCCCAACCCCACACTCCCTCCCTGGTCTCCTCCCTGCCCCTTTCCAAGTCCCCTGATAGGGGAGGACCTCCTCCCCTTTCATCTGACCCTGTTTTATCAGGTATCTTCAGGGCTGGCTGCAAAGTCCTCCTCTGTGGCCTAACAGACTGCTCCTCCCCTGGGGTGGGGGTCAAACAGCCTGCCCTTGAGATCCTATTAGAAATAGTCCGTGTTCCCCTTACAGAGAATTCTCGAAAGAGGAACGTCGAATGGCAGAGAAACACTTAAAGAAATGCTCAACCTCATTAGCCATTAGGGAAATGCAAATCAAAACGACCCTGAGATATCACCTTACACCCATCAGAATGGCCAAGATGAAAAACTCAAGTGATAGCACATGCTGGAGAGGTTGTGGAGAAAAGGGAACCCTCCTCCATTGCTGGTGGGAATGTAAACTGGTTCAACCACTC
Source organism: Psammomys obesus (assembly GCF_907164565.1). Lineage (NCBI taxonomy): Eukaryota > Metazoa > Chordata > Mammalia > Rodentia > Muridae > Psammomys > Psammomys obesus. The sequence goes on from NW_026591711.1 coordinate 8,072,002, forward strand.
TGGAAGTCAATCTGGCGCTTTCTCAGACAACTAGGAGTAGTGCTACCTCAAGACCCAGCTATACCACTCCTAGGTATATACCCAAAATTTGCTCAAGTACACAACAAGGACATTTGTTCAACCATGTTCATAGCAGCTTTATTTGTAATAGCCAGAACTTGGAAACAACCCAGATGTCCATCAACGGAGGAATGGATACAGAAACTGTGGTATTTTTACACAATGGAATACTACTCAGCAATCAAAAAGGAAGAAATCATGAAATTTGCAGGCAAGTGGTGGGATCTAGAAAAGATCATTCTGAGTGAAATATCCCAGAAGGAGAAAGACAAACTTGGTATATACTCGCTTATATAGACCTACAAGACATGATAAACATAATGAAATCTACACACCTAAAGAAGATAATCAAGAAAGTGGACACAGGCGAAGGTGATTAATCCTCATTTAGAAAGACAAATGGGATGTGCATTGAACTTATGACAGGAGTCTATCACAAAAGGCATCTGAAAGACTCTACCTAGCAGTGTTTCAAAGCAGACACTAAGACTCATAACCAAACCCTCAGCAGAGTGCAGGGAATCATATGAAAGAAGGGAAGTTAGTATGATATGGAAAGGATAGGAGCTCCACAAGGACCAAATATATCTGGGCACAGGGTCTTTTCTGAGACTGACACTCAACCAAGGACCATCTATGGATATAACCTAGAACTTCTGCTCGGATGTGGCCTGTGGTAGCTCAGTAACCAAGTAGTTTTCCGGAACAGACTTTTAAAGACCTTTTTCAAGAAGAAGCCAAAACTACCCCAGAGATCTTCCAGGTTGTTGGATTAAGCATTGAGGAGAACAGTAACTCCTGTGTCACCCTAGGCCCATAGCTTGAGTGAGGAGACTCCTATTCTCACCATGCTCCAAGGGGAAAGAGGAAAAAACATTTCTGTTCCACACAGACCCAGAGTTCATTGAATACCGAGAAAAAGTTTGTTAGAACTCAAAGTGGCCTTCAGAGGTGAGAGGAGCTCTATGGAGTTTGCTTTGTGCAGGACAATGGACAGTGCTTCAAGCTGGGTGCTTGTGAGCAGCTCTGTGAGCCAGAGGCTCCAAGATGTGCGTTTGTGTTTTTCCATAAGAATTTACAGCAAGCAGTCAAAAATTCCTTTTTTGTTTTAGTAAAAGAAGAATACAGCTTTCTGAATTAATGCTAGAGCAATGTCCCCTTTCTGCTGCCTCAGATTTAGCACAAAACTAGCACTTGATTAAACAGCACACCTCTCCCATTAGCCAATATTTAACATTTTTTATGATACATTTGCTTTATTATCAGTGCCTAGAGTAAATAAAGTCTAGTACATTAGCAGAAAATGTTGTCTTAGGTTTACAGAAGAAGACGATGCAGCCAATCCTGATGAGATCTAATAGACTAGGATCAGAAGGAAGGAAAAGAAGACCTCTACTAACATTGGATTTGGGGAATGGCATGCATGTAGAGAGTGGAGGAAGGGAGGGATTGGGACAGGAAAAGGGAGGGAACCACAGGGGAGATACAAGGTGAATAAAGTGTAATTAATAAAGAATTAAAAAAAAAAAGAAATTCCCAAAGAGCATCATGTTTGTCATAATGTGTACAAATAGTACTTGTCTTAATGTCGCATGTGCTCTCTAGTTGGTGGATCTTAGTTCCACATCTTCAGATGTGATTATGTAGCCTGTAGGAACTACAGAAACTAAGAAAGCAAAATTAGATCATTGCCAGAATAGGGGTTGTTTTTGGGAGCAATAGAGAGCAGAATAGCAGGTTACAAGTATGTACTCAGGGAAATTGAGTAACAAGACTCCTTATGCAGGAAGGAGGGAGGTAAACACAGAAAGTCTGAGGAAAAATATGGTAAGTAGAAGAACACAATTGATCAGATATGGAAACAGGAAACTGGATGGGCTCTTCGGTAAGGGCGAGGAAGATATATACAAAAAGAGGTAGTTAGGTAAAATAACAACATGGGTTGCTGAAAATGACAGAAGGAATCATTCTGTTTCCTGAAGACTCAGCTATAACTCTCCTGGGAACATACCCAAAAGATGTTCAAACATACAACAAGGACACTTGCTCAACAATGTTCCTAGCAGCTATATTCAGAATAGCCAGCATCTGGTAGCAACATAGCTGTCCCTCAACCAAAGAATGGATAAAGAAACCGTGGCACATTTACATAATATTAATACTATTCAGCTTATTAAAACAAAGAAATCATGATTTTTTTTCAGGCAAATGGTTGGAACTAGGAAAGATTATCCTCAGTGAGGTAACCCAGACCCAGAAAGACACACATGGTATGCAGTCCCTTCTAAGTGGACTTTAGCCATATACTACAGAAGGTAAAAAGCAATAAATCAAGCAATCCAATTGAAAAATGGGGTACAGAGCTAAAGAGAGAATTATCTTTAGAGGAATATCGAAGGTCAGAGAAAAACTTAAAAGATGTTCAGCATCCTTAGCCATCAGAGAGATGCAATTCAAAACAACCCTGAGATTTCACCTTACACCCATCAAAATGGCTCAGATCAAGAATTCAAGTGACAACACATGCTGGAGAGGATGTGGAGAAAGGGGAACCCTCTTTTATTGCTGATGAGAATGTAAACTTGTCCTACCACTTTGGAAATCAATCTAGCATGTTCTCAGAAAATTGGAATAGTGCTTCCTCAAGATCCAGCTATACCTAGGCATATATCCAAAAGATGCTCGAGTATACAACAAGGAAATGTGCTCAACCATTTTCGTAGCAGCTTTATTCATAATAGCCAGAACCTGGAAACAACCCAGATGTCCCTCAGTTGAGGAATGGATACAGAAATTGTGGTATATCTACACAATGGAATAATACTCAGCAGTTAAAAGCAAGGAAATTATGAAATTTGCAGTCAAACAGATTGAACTAGAAAAGATCATCCTGAATGAGGTATCCAAGAAACATAAAGACACTTATGGTATATACTCACCTGTAAGTGTTTCTTAGCCATATAATATAGGATAAACATACTAAAATCTGTACATGTAAGAAGGACGACCCTAGGTAAGATGATCAATCCTCATTCAGAAAGGCAAAAGGCATACACATTAAAAGAGGGAGAAAACAGTTGTTCATCTTTCTACTTTGGTAGTGTGTGAGGTAAGATCAGATAATCTCTAGTTTGAATTCTCCATGTTCAAAGAGTTGGGTAAGTATTGTTTCCAGGAATAGGGCCTTACTATCACCTGATAAGAGAACAAACAATAGCCTTGACATTACCTTGGATTTTTTTTGGAGATTCTCAGGGATCATCTTCAGCCAACAACTCAATGAGATATAACTGATTCCTAGTACTGGAAGCTTTACTTGGCAATCAGAGATTTCATTAGAGACTTTATTACCTTGTTGAGAAACTTGGCTGCTAAGTTTATCTCTTTCATGACCTGAAAGTCCTGAGCTCAGATCACTGTGGATTAAAGCTGGTACTCAGTAACAACAGGAAGAACAGAAAGCCTATTAACACATGGAAACTGAAAAACCTTTCTACTCAAGGACCACCGGGTCAGGGAAGAAATAAAGAAAGAAACTAAAAACTTCCTAGAATTCAATGAAAAAGAAGACACAACATAGCCAAACTTATGAGACACAGTGAAAGCAGTGCCAATGGGGAATTCATAGCACTAAGTCCCTTCTTTCAGAAATTGTAGAGTTCTTATGCTAGCATATTAAAAACATACCTTATAGCTCTAGAATAAAAAGAAGCCAACACACCCAAAAGAAATAGATGGCCAGAAATAATCAAACTCGGGGCTGAAATCACTAATTTAGAAACAATTAGAATGGTAGAAAGAATTAATGAAGCCCAGAGCTGGTTCATTGAGAAAATAAACAAGATAGAAGAACCCCTAGTCAAACTGACTAAAAGGCAGAGGGAGAATATCCAAATTAACAAACTCAGAAATGAAAAAAAAAGCCCATGTTCCACAAAATTGAAAAACTTTATTTTTGTTTTGTTTTTTTGTTTTTTGTTGAGAGACTTTTAATAACTGCCACTATTTCCTTAGGGGTTACAGGACTATTTAGTTTGCCTAGCCTTAATTTAACGTTTAAGTCCTATTTATCAACAAAATTATCTATGTTGTTCAGATTTTCCGATTTCATAGAATATAGGCTCACAGCCAAACATTGGGTGATGTGTAGGGAAACTTGTGAAAAAATGGGAGGAAAGAGAAAAGGATCTGCAGGTGACAGGAGCTTCATAATAAGACCAACATAGCCAACTAACCAGGGGCCAGAGAGGCTTGCTGGTACTGAAGCAACAATCATCAGGAACTGGACCTAGGACCCCTACAAAGATTTAGCTTATGGTAGGCTTAGGCCTCTTGTGGGTTCACTAGTAAGTGGAGACTGCATTGGACACAGACTCACTTGCCCTCTGTGAGATATAGGGTTGGTGAAGAACCCTTCCCAGTCTGTAGGCTGTTGTTTTGTTCTGATGACTGTGTCCTTTGCTTTACTTAAGCTTTTCATTTTCATGTGGCCTCATATGTTGATTGTTGATCTTAGAGGCTGTGCTTTTGGTGTTCTATTCAGGAAGTTGCCTCCTGCGCCCATGAGGTCAAGGTGGGAGGAGGGGTTTTAAGGAAGTAAGAAAGAGAGGGAGAGGGAGATAGATAGATAGATAGATAGATAGATAGATAGATAGATAGATAGATAGATAGAT